>NC_064598.1:38649908-38974908 GCF_943734845.2 Anopheles funestus | reverse complement strand
TTATTTTGCTTAAGGCGAAAAATAGAACCAAAAGGATTTAATATGTCACACAATATATCACACAATTTTCCCGATTTCATTATACTTGCCATACAGCGTGTATATCCATTGTTTATTAATCTGGTTACAAATAAATGCACAGAAAATAGTTATTATATGCAGTGATCAGCGTTTTATGGTGACTAGTAATTAGCCGCCCCATCCATTAATCATCACACCACCAATCACACATAATCACTCGATCCGTTTCGGTGTTTGATTGAAAAGGGCAAGCACACTGTATGTTAGCAGCTCGAGAGATATCACCATCAACTGCCTAGGCACTACTCGAGGTACAAACTAAACTCCAACTTAAAACAACAGACTGTGGCCTTTGTAGCCCGAAGCACCGACTTGCACGACGTTCGAAAAGATACTGGATGCTGGATGCTAATATCTAAATCGTAAAAGTTGCTTTCTTTCCTCATCGCTCGTTATTGGAAGGTTTGTGGACTGGGGGAAAGGATGCGTAAACCCCGGTAAGTCTTGTGGCGACGGGGTTTCCAAGAAAAAAAAGCAGCATCCAAAGCAACGGACCAAACGGGCTTGAAAGGATACCGGTCACAGCCCGACGAGAGTAAAGTAACGTCCAGTCGCTTATCCTGCTGTGAGCAAGCGGTCGAAGTGGGACCGAGGTAAACGGTGGAACCTTATGGTTGGGAAGATTACGTTCATCGAAGAGTATGCTCACCGTTAGGTGGTGACTTTCGCATGGCATCTTAATGTCTTGCAAACTGCTCGATTGTTGGTAATATAGTGTAAACGAAGAGAGTGAAAGAAAATCACTATTGATCAGCGTTCGGTGAAGGGTGATGGAAAATAAACGGTCGATAAGTGCACATCGCATCGCATTGAGAAGTGCTATCTGGTTTATCGGTGGTTAGGCGGAAGTATAAAAAATGTAATATTAATCTTCCGCTTGAAATATATTCTTAACGATCGTGAGCATGATAGAAACCGCAGTGTGATGCTAATGAGCATGAAAGATTTTATCGATGGTTGATTAAAGCGAGTGTACTCGTATCGTAAATCACTGTGATGTGTTTAGTGGCTGATCTTGGCTGGAGCTTCGCCGGGGAGAAGCATCAGCATTATCCGTAATGCGTAAAAATATGTTTTCTTTTGTACAGTAAAATGTAAAAATAAACTCATATCATAACATCCTATGTATTACACCAAGAAATGAATTTTATTTGAGTTATTTGAAATATAACATAGCTTTGTTACATTAAAAACCGCTTCGAATCGATTCGTATGTATGTACGTGAAATCAAAACTTGTTAAATTTTTGAGAAACACTCAATGAATAATGTCCATTAAAGCTGTACAATGGAAAAGCGTTGATTGTATGCCGACACCGCTCAGCGCTCCTGAGCATGTGCATGACAGTGCCAAACGTTATGGGACATTTAGCTTCTAAATCAAGCGGCCACTCAGCAAAATGTTAAACAAATAGTCTGCTCACGGATGGTTCCAGGGCGTACGTTTTTCGAGTGGAACAAAACCAAACCAAAAATCGCCCTGATTAATGATTCATCAATCTTCTGTCAATTCGTCAATCTGTTTTTCCTTTCGAATCAGTGCGCCCCGCCGCGTCGTGAAGCAACGGGAAGGAGCCGAAAGATGAATAATGATGGCAGCAAGCTGCTTGCAAGGACAATGCGTTGTGTGTGGAATTGGAATTAGTGAGGAAAGGGGGGGGGGGGGGGGGGTGGTAGAAGGTGGAAGGGAGATGATGGTAAACATAGAACAAAACCAGTGGCACCAGCGCATCGACGACCGGAATGGGTATTTTACTGAATGGTATCAACTGGAACCGGCAGCAGTTGGCTTGTGTACAGCTGCTTCAACTTTCCCCCAATTCCGGTGCGTCTGATGTCTTGTGTTGTATTTCCACTTGTTATTTCTGCCGGCGACAACAGCAGACAAGAGTGTGTTGGAGGACACGAATTGTTGGTGGATTGGTACCAGCGGGCCATGATCGATAATGAAATGAGTAAAGGAAGAAGGTCGTCCAGTGTTGGCACGATGTGTAAACATTTGAACTATTGTTTTATTGTTTAGAGGCGACAGATTGTTTAGGCAGCGATTCAATTACCGAGCTTTTTCATTCATAAGATGTGTGTTTGGATTTACATTTTACATACGTTTTTTTTTAAACTGAATTTACAAGAATTTTTGAGAAGAAAACAGTTTGTAAATATGAAAACGCCTTAAAGTATGCAAAACGTTGTACATGAATACTTTTATGTAATAGTTTCTTATACATTGGTGGACTGTTTTTAGGATCCTGACGACTAGAGATATTCGTATACATGTACCAATATTTTGATTGTTCCAATTTGATAATTTAATAACAAAATTAAAAATTACTCAAAGTTATAAAATTTATGAAAATTTCGAAGCATGGTACGCTGTGTAAGAGAATTGCCTCTTCATTTTAATTTACTTTCCCGACTGTAACCTTCACTCCGCGCAACCAAAACGTATACCAACTAAAGCAGCTCCTTTGGAAAGGTCATCCATGTTCTAGAAAAGCCACCACATCCATTGTGATTGTCCGAAAAATTAGGATCAGCGGTCCCAAAGGTGACCCAGTTCATATGAGCGCTTTTCATCGTTCGTGTATCAAAAATTCATTTTACATTGCATCATTTCAATCGCATGATGAAGAGGTCCCTCCGTACCGGTGGGGGATTGGGCAAGGGGAAAGGGGACACGTTACTGAACACTTTTGCTGCAAACGATGCATTCTACCAACGATGGGAAGGTCTGGGCGGGAGGGTGTTTTTGGTACAGTCACTCATGAAAGGACTCTCTTTCAGTCATTTCAAGGACAGGATGCTCTAGGGCAGACGAGGGTTCCTAGAGTCATGACAGTAGCGTTTATTTCCCCCCTCTCCCTCTCTATTTCCTGTCCTCAAACACACATACAAACAGCCACCGTATCAAGCCGTGACGTCAGTGATGACGACAGGGGACGACAATACGGCATACGGTGTTGCTTTTTTTTTCGTGCGTGCTACGCTGGGTGAGTTTACAGATGAAAGAATAAAAACACCCCCAGAGAGAGTACAGAGCGGGAGAGCCGAAACATAAATAAATCGAACAACAACTAAAGAACAGCCATACACCAGCACTCACGGAGTCATGGTCGCCGTTTCTTTTGGGGCCAAAGATGTCGTGGTTTCGGGTGGCACGCAGCAGAACACCGCGCTTTTGCTCGAGCATAAAATGGCTCCCCCTAGCGGACGGTTAAATTGGCTGGACGGTGTTCCGTGTACTGGGGGGGGAGGGACGGAAGGTCGGAGACATAAAGACGCCAAACCCGTACGGGCAGACGCTCCATTTTGCGTTTCGCCATCCCACACCCACACTCCCGTGACAGCATCCTTGCTGTGCGGGGTCGCTTTACGCGAACCATGGAGATAAACTTTGTAAGCTCTGTTAAATAGAACGGTGCTGATGGTACGCTTTTCAAATTATAAACCACACGTTCGGCACGTTTGCCCCGGGAAGGAAGCTTCATCTTCTCGGTCGTAGTGAGACGGTGGTAGGGTCTCACGTTAGAGGAGCTTTTTCTGCCCTTTGGCGGTGGTTTGCAAATCGACAGCAGGAGCAATTTCACGCATCGTGCGAGCAGCATAACAAACCGTGTTATTAACACATACACCAAATCACACCACTCACTCGGCGAACGGTTTTGATGAAGGCTTGCCGCTCACTGTTTTACTGCGAATATTTGTTTATCGATCGCAATGAAACGGGTATCTCGTGCCTGGTTTTTTGTTGTTGTTTGGAGCCTTTCACAGCGGTTTTACTTTTGCTCCCTGGCTTTCGATGCCACGAGAGAAGTGCGAGTCGAAGAGGGGACGAAAACAAATAGGTAAGTATAAATAAAATTAGTATCAAAAGTCCATAGACCCGTCCCGAACACGCACAAGGGCATACAAACACACGCAGTTTTATATGCGCGGGAGTTGGAAAATGAGAAACGTTGCTACATGTAATGACCACGAACAAGCAGCTCCTTAAGGACCAAACTTGACCCCTGGAGTCAAAAGTAATATGAGAATATGTAATCCCCTGGAGAAGATGGTAGTTTGTTTTTTTAATTCATATAAGTAGGAACCGTTTGTGCTAGCATTAGTAGAGTTAAAAACAAGTGAATCATCTTTTTCTCCGTACGCGGACATGGTTTCTCCATGCGATGAAGGCGCCTGGTGACGCATAGTTTTTTTCTTCTTCAGTTGATGGGAAATGATGACGCCCCAAACCGAAAAAAATGGTTCCAGTAATGGTCGATGACAGTCACATTTCGGTTCGTTTGGGCATGTCAGCTGCCTCGCTAAAATGCCCCAGTAATCCTAAACGCTGGCTACCCTTCCATAAACGCTCAATACTCACGCACTGTACATTTGGAGGCTTTCGATCGGAGACCAGTGTCTCCGCACGTTTCACACGGACAGTTTGTATACGGAATAAAACATTAGGCAAAATAAAAAGAAAAAGGAAAATATAGCAACAATACGGTCACTTTTCTAACCACGGGTCACGATTCCACACCGTTTCGAAAACGCTTGGGAATATACAAAGCACGCACCACGAACGCGACCGACGCTCCGTACGACTGATACGACTAGCTTTGGTGAGGCTTACGGCCAGTCATTTTGGTGTAAGTTTTCGGTCACTCAGCTCGTCCGCTCTACACGAACCTATTGCTTTTGCCTCCTTTTAAACTGGGATCTCACCAGAAACGTGGAGCACCAGGCGTCTCCATTTGAAAACAACATTCCTCCCGGTAAGAATCATTCTGCCCAGAAACGCAATGTTTGATGTATTTTCATGACTGAATGTGTATTTCTTTGTGTGTGTGTGTTTAGGAGAGAGAAAATACTATTTCCTTTATACTACCACCTTCATCGTCCCAAAAACCAGGAAGCTGGTTGTAGATGTAAATGATGACGTGTATTTACAACACTCTCTGAGTGACGCTGAGTGACTCGGACACTCATCGACCGTCAGCAGGCTACAATCGGTTCGGGATATACTTGCGGGAAGGTAAGTGGCACACCAGCGTGGTAGCGCTGTGTAGAAGATGTGTACAATAAATAAAAAGTAAGCGAAACCGTTTTGCAGAAACTCGTTCAGGCACGTTCGGTGCGGTACGATAAAACGGGCTCATTTCGTCATCAAGCCACGAGTGAAGAGCGGTACACTCGAGCGGATCGACAGCGGTACGACATCAGTACGACAGCTTCTGAGCAAGAAGGTGACCGATTACAGCAAGCACTTTTCAAGACACTCGAGGTGTACGCTGGGGTTAAGGTAGAAGGAATACATTAACATTCATTATGCTTCGGTTGGGGCAGAGCTGGAGCAGTGCTAAGTGAACTTAAAGGTGTTTTGTAGCCATCCTGGCAACGATACGGTACGCGCTAGCATCTCATCTGGGATTCTGTTTACTATTTATTTGTGAGCAATTTTAAATCCATCGAGCAAAATCTAGTGATGATTTATTTAATTTTTGAGAGGTGATTTTTAAAGTATCTTTTTTATGAAAAGAAATAAAGATGAACGAAGTAACATATAACACTGTTTGCATGTGTAGGGTTTCATTTTTCGTAGAACTGGTTGCGTGCAAACAATTCATCGGTCTATTGCTTTATCGAAGTGTTCTGAGAATTTTTTAAAATATGCAAACCCAGTACCAAACGCTGCCGTGAGAACGCACTGAACAAGCAGCACGTGGTACCGTGCGCATACAAATAAGAATGCAAATTAATTCGAAGAAAAAGGATGGAATATTTTAGCAGCTGCAATATATGCATTTCCTGCAGTGCTTTTTAGTTTGTGTGATGGGTAGATATGGTGAGGTAGTTGTTGCTCATGGCAAGTTGAAAATGGAATTTAAACTAAACCAAACATTTATCATTATATTATTCTTTTTTTCCCCTTTTTTCCAATAGCTAGAGTACATTTTTATATGGGTGTGACTCACTAGGAATAAAGTAAAATAAAATAAAAAGTTTACAAAAGAATTGAAAAGGCAAAGCAATCTATAATGGACTTATTAATACTAATTAATCTGAAATTCTAACGGCCAATAGAAAAAATACAAAACCTCGAATCCGGTTATATAATTTATAGTACCACTGTATTTCATTTTTCCATAATTTTGCAAAGTGTTCTCTAAAAAGCAACCACACCCGCCATCAAACCATGCGAATAAGAGAAAAATAGCATTTCCCTTTATTATGCCCGTGTACGGTTCGGGTCACTGGTGAATTTGCATTCCATTCTCCAAAAAACGTAAACACAAACCACCACTTACTGACCCAGTAACACCAATCCGCACGAAATAGCTCTGGACTCATGCGCTAATAAGCGCTAAAAGCATACAGCCATCGCGCACTCATACATTGTTTTACTAAAAAGAGTCGTATTTTTCCGTTAACCGATAAATGGAAAGTCCGGCAAATTACGATTCTTCTATTCAGAAACATGCTCAGCAAACTATTGAACGAAGAAAGATTTGTAAACAAATACGAAATCCCTTCCGAAAGGCAAGTGACGCTGGCGCAGCAAACACTCGGAAAACTTCAAGTGTCTCCTGTGTTTTTTATTTCAACTGAACTCTCGCTACAGCAGGAGGCGCTTGCGTATGTGTGCGTGCGAGAGGAATGTTTGCAAACGTTCCGTTCCATGTCTTGCTGATGGGAGGGACGTGCAAAAAAAAAAGAAAACACACGAAAAACGATAAACCCCTGTTCTAGATGGTCCGCTGACACGCAAACACGTGCAAAGGAAAAAGGCATGTAAAGAAGAACGTTGTATTTATCTGCAGCATAATGGCCTGTAGCTTCTGCTCGGCAGCTTTGGCACAGTAATGGATTGAAAGTTTTCGAACGTGTCACTAATACATTGCAAAAGGTTATGTGCCCTGGGAGCTCGATGCTGACGGTTGTGCGTTTATCACCATGCTAATAAAGGTAAGGATTTTTGTATCAAACTTTGTTCAACAATAGGAAGAAGGGAATCAAAGACAAATTAGAGAATACCCCTCTGTGTGTTTTTTGGGTGACAACGAGATAAGATTGGCGATATTTCTCCTTCCACTTCACAAAAGCATCCTGGCAAATACAAAAAAAAAAACCGGGTGACGAATGTATCGATCAAACGCGGGTGTGTCATAATGTATCACCGGCTCTGGGGAAAGCTCGTACGGTTATTTAGTGCAAAACGAAAAAAAAAAACCGGTACGAAAATCGCAAGGACAACAGATTGACGCTGCATCGAGAAAACGAAGCTCATGCTTCGCTGAAGGTAGCGCCGCTTTAAATTAGGACCTGACCCGAAGGTTACTCCATTTCTTTTCCACTTCCTCGCTCGAGAGTGTTTGAGCTTATGCGTACCGTAACGACCTTACGGGTCTGATGTATGTAGACGGAATCTAAAAATACACCCCAAACGCCGACGGGTTTTCCTGTGGCAAAGAAAGATTACAATCGGGGCGTTTTTCACCACCCAGAAATCGCCGCCCTCCTTCAACAGTGTAAAGGAAAAGCAGTGTCCGTGTATGAAGAAAAACTTTCACTCTCTTCTCTTCTTCAATTCCCGTTGCCGTTTCCATCACCACCAATACCATCAACTGCGATTGCATTGTGCATCGTAACTTTTGCACGGAGCCTTGCAAGATTTGCGCCTCGGGTACGGTTTGTCATCTACTTGCCACCCATACAGATGCACCCGACGCGACTGCATCGAGCTGCAAATTTAAGCGTTCTTGGAATGCGTCCAACGGGAACGGTGTCAGTCTGGTGCGTTGACCAGCAATTCAGCAGTAAGGCAAGCAAGCGGCCATCATACTGACAGCTTTTAATGTTTCAGGGACTACGCCAATACAAAAACTGTTACTGTACTGAGCTTTTTTTGGTAACGTTGTCTTTCCACGATGGGTGACAGTTTTTTTTCGTTTAAATATCGTAGATATTCTTTCTTCCCTCGTTGCTAGTAAGGTCAGTGCCAGCATGAAAGCAACTGGGAAAGCACCCAGTGCACAGCGCAAAACTTCACGGTACAGTAGCCCCGAAGTGCAAATGTACCTCCGGAGCACACAGAGCAGCTCGTTTACCAGATGCCAGATGTGTCCTCTTTTACGTCAAGCGTGACAGTGTTTGTCCTGCTCATACCAAGCAGCAAGCAATTGTTTGTGTTTTGTCCTAAATATTTGCCCTCCACGGGTGCGACGCGTTGTACTGTTCCGATGTTCCATTTTCTTCAACGCACTGTTCCATAATATCGTAATATATAACCAAAAACAAAACCAAAAAAAAAAGATAATGTGATTCAATGTGATACTCACCTTAAAAGTTATATACATCCACGCTGCAAATCCGGCACATTATCCACTTCGTGCGGCACACACACCGGACAGTGGGACCTTTGGGACCATCGCACTATTTACTATTCCTATTCATAAGGCAATGAGCACCGCCGCTATCACTTGTGCCACCTGTGCCAGCCCAACACCCCGTACCCGCTTGTTGACCCTATTTCCCTCGGTTGGGCAGATTTTCCTTCTCCCAACACACACACGGCAGCAACACTCGCTATGTTGCTGTATTGATTTAATTATTTCTTAAAAACACACACTTACTTGGCCTATTTTAACAAACACTGCACTCACAACGCAACAGCACAACCGAATGATCATCACTTGTTTCGCTTTAAACGAGTAGGTTTGTATGTGTGTATATGTGTGTGTGTGAGCATGGGAATTCTCCCATTTACCCATTCACTAAAGATCGTGTGATCATACGTGAAAGAGAAAAGAATCAAACGCTTTGTTAGGGGGGGGGGGGGGGGGGGTGGTTTGGGGGCCGGTAGCCAAAAATTGGACAGAAACAATTTATCAAAACCGATTTGCCGATGATTGAATCAATGTTCTTTATACGTAATTAAATCCAATCGTTCGCTTTGGCAAGCTGCGTTCCATTCTTTCATCCTACCGTTCCGTCATGATTTCTACATTATCCGAGAGAGCGAGAGAGAGAGAGAGAGGGAGAGGGAAAAAAGTACAGAAGACCCACCCCAACACAAATCGCTTTCACAGCACTGGCATCGTTCCAGCGGAAATTAATTTTTAATCCTTCGCTATCCCTTCTCCAGGCCCGACTTTTGGACAGGATGAGGGAACAAAGCCTCAAGTGGGGAGGAATGAGCCTCATGTGAAGAGGCGCAACAAAAACTTCTCTACACGATGTCCTCCTTCTAACACACCAGAAAACCAGCCAGGGATGCCGTCGCATTTTTTTTTTTGCAAACGAGTGTCGTGCTCACGTGCCCAATTCCTATCCCAACCCAGGAAATTGGTACAAAATTCTCTGTGACCCAAAACCGGGATTATATTAGCTTCTTCTGGTGTATGTGTGTTTGTACACGTGTTCCTGTGTGTGTATGGCTGTAGGGAGAGTATGAACATCCCAGTATATTCTGGCAGGCAGAGAGTCCTCAGAACGATAAACATTATCCTTTTTACCGCTCCGTAGATCAACACCCCATTTCGATTCGTTGACGAAACGGGTTGGGAAGGTGCGGTGCGGTTCGATTGGTTCTATTTTTATCCTTATCTTCATCCTGGAGTTTCCTTTTCTTTTCCGTGTTCGGCAGTGTGTCATCCGTGTGGTATGCGCATTTGTTCACATACACACACACACACACACACACACCCACACAGAGTGATCCACCAACTCGCCGCAGTCTCGCCGTTTACATCGTCGCGTTGGACGAACCTCAGAACCTAATATAGAAGCTTTTGTTCTGCTTGTGGCATGTCCTGCCAGTGCACCGTTAGCAAAAGCAACCTTTTCCCCCCTTCCCCACCATCCACCTCGTTTTCCCGTACCAATCACCCTGACACGCAACGAGATACAACCTTTCCCTCTCTCTCTCTCTCTCTCTCTCTCTCTCTCTCTCTCTCTCTCTCTCTCTCTCTCTCTGTCTCTCTCTGTCTCTCTCACAGTCTTTTCCCTTAGATTATTTTTTTTCTCTCGTTCTCCCTCTCTGTCTCGTTCGTTTTCTTCGGGTTTTGTATGTTCTTGCCCCCGATCGACATCCGTGATCGGTAAGGAAGGAAGGGTGGAGCTTGGAAAATCCGGAAGAATGTAGGAAAAGGGTGGTGCTGGATTGCAGTTGCTTTCGAACGAACGTTGGTATTCTCTTCCCCCCTACTTTCTCTCGCTCTTGCACACTCTCTTTCTCTCTTTACTCTTTCTCTTCTAACGAAGAAAATAAGTACTTTCTTCAACGATGTTCAAAGGATACATGCACACATACACCTATAATCAGGTTTGTCATGATGGGAAGATATTTTCGTCCGATGAAATGATAATTATATTTTTCCTCACACTTACACTCCTTTTCCCTTTATTTCTGTTCTTTTTTAACCACCCTTTCTACTTTCACTCACATACGCATACACATACACACACACACACACACACACACACATATAGGAATTCTGGAATGGAACAGGAAAAACGAGAGCCTGTCCTGATCCTGCCTGGAACGTGATGCTTCTTTTAGCTTCAGAATGAAATTTCTTTTCCACCACTAACGCACATCGCTTTTCCAACACACACACACACACACTCACACAAATGGACACGCATACATCTGTGCGTCACCGTGTAACCGTTGGCTCGGAACGACCCCGGAGCGGCAGGATATAAAAGGAGGAAAAAACAAGTTCTCTTTGCCGTTGCGTTTGCTGCTTCTCAACCTTTTTTTTCCCGACGACCCACCGAGAACAATTGCACAACGGGCCTGGGAGGTTGAATTTTCACTACGGACTTTTCGCCTTCACCTGTGACCCCGCAATTCCCCCCTCTCCCTCTCTGTACCCTTCACTGCGCGGGATGTTCCTCTATGTTTCACTTCCTGCCCAAAAGGAAGCATCCGGTCCTAAGCGTGTACCATACACTTTTCCTTCGATTTTGGAGCACAATTTTTTGCATCAGCTTATCGGCCATCAAATAGGCAAGCAAAATGCAACCAAAAAAGAAAATCCTTCAATGCCCGCGTACACTTTGTTCACACTTCACACGTACATGCGGCACACGTACGCACGCACCCACACATACATATAGACGGGGTCACCAGCAGCAGAAGATTGGGCCTCTCGCTTTCACGTTGCGCTGGGAGCTTTTTTTTTTATTTCCTCACACCGACCTGACACCAACAAAAAGCAAGCAAAACCGGGCGGGACACACGTTTGGACGAGGTCTCGGCTCGATGCCTGCCTGCACTGTTCTGCGTTCGGTTGCGAGCGGACAGTTTACCTTAACCTGCAGCAAAAGGTGACCGAGAGCACGGTGTTCGCGTTTTGTCGGTTCGCTTCTCCTGGCTGGTCTCGTGATGGATCCTTCTTGCTTCTGGAGCAAGGGTTCTGTTTTCCCGCCCGCGTGAGAGCGAGAGCGATCGCCGCGTGAGCAAATGCCGGTTAGCAGGAGCAGCAGCAGCAGCAGCGTGTTGCTAGTGTGTGAGGGTGACCGGTGCATTAAGGGATGAGTGGGATGAAACCACCCGCTACATCTTGGGAGGGTTGAATTCGGTATGCTAAATTCACCTGCTCATTGTTTCGGGTTGCTTCGGAAAAGCCACACTATGGGGGGCTCTAGTTTTTGGGGGATTGGTTGTTAAAGATGAAAAGCTTACCCATCTGAAGAAGACTTCGATGATCACGTTTTTCTGGAGAAACGAATGCCGTGCCAACGCCAAACGATTTCAGCAGTTTATGAAGGTTGTTGCAAAAGTATTTTTGAATAATAATTTTCAAATCACCTCATTAGAACATTTATTTTAAATTTGTAATTGGAACAGGTTATAAGCTTTGATTTCAAAGCTTTTGGAATATGTAACAACACTAGAAAAATCATAATGCTTTTAAATCAAAGAAGGAGATAAAACTTTTCCTTTTGTTCTACAATATATTCCCCAAATTTTATTTATTTAAAATGTACGTTATAGAGTGAGTAGTATAAAGGCTTGTCAAATCAGTGAATCTACCGGGACACAACACGAAAGCTCGTAAAAGCTTTCAAATTTCACCACGAATTAAAAGGACATGCTAAAATGAAATATTTCATTTCGAGTGAAATGTTTCACATCGAGCATTGGAAATTCGTTTTATAAGCTTTTGTTATATCAATACGACCAGGCCGTTCTACCTGAATAAAAAAAATGCCTTTGCTGTACAGAGCTTGCATGTTTTGAACAAATCCTTAAGAGGTATGCAATTCGTATAACAAAACGATCTTTCAACACTAAAGCTACCAAACTTGTAGTACTAATCACGAGAACATTAAATTTTGAAATTTAGTTTATGCATTTATATATAAATATATAAATATATAAATATATAAACATATAAATATATATAATTAAATAATATATATAAATATATAAATATATATATAGTTATATGCCAAGGAGAAGGCATATCGGTACTGGACCAGAGCAGAGGACTAGGCGTTATATACAGGCGATACGACACTCATAACTGCATGTGCGCACGTGTGTGTCGCACACACACACAAAGAAACAGCATCGTGCGATCGGTAGCCGGTAGAATCGTCCTCTTTTTGTGCGAATCATCAAGCAATAAACACCTCATCGAGCCTCGACTCATCATTGGCGCAGCCGGTAGTTGTGAGTACAATTTGAAAATTTACAGGTAAAAACAGTGCAAAGAAGATTTTAACTAGTGAAAGTGAATCTTTGAATAAGTGCACCCGAAATTCGTTTGTGTTAATTTAAACGTGATTTCATCTCCGTTCGACCGTTAAAGTTCGGGTGATTTGCGGTGCCGCCGTCCTGTAAACACGTGCTTACAACGGAGTCTTTTGTGTGTGACCGTTGACTCCAGAACAAAACAATAACGAGGTGTTTCGTATTGGAATTTAATTTTAGCGCACTACTAGATAGACGCAAAATTTGCAAGCTAAATCGCTATACGATTTTTGCCTTTTGTTCCACCTGAGCACATTTTGAGTTAACCTCAAATAATAAAAAGAGCTAAGTACTCCGTGTACGCTACAGATTGAGCGCACTATTAGATAGACGCAAAATCTAGGCACAAAACCGCACTACTAGATAGACGGGCTGTGTAATTTTTTTTCTTTCGTAGCGTGTGCGTTTGTATGAGTGACCTGCATAAGATATTATCCGCCAGGCGTGATCCCGTCAGTGATAGTGAATACAGTGACAGTGTCGACTCTACTGATTCCGATAGTTTAGCACATATTCCGATAGTAAATTTTGATATTACGCTAGGAACGATGTCTCTCGACGAATCGCAAACGCAAACACAAGCGAATAATATTTTGACTCAATTAATGTCGCAGATAAACATTTTAAATGAGAATATTCAACAGATAGCCGCAAAACAGGAATCGTATGAAAATTCACTGCACAGGTTGACGAACCCTGAAAACACGTGTTCTCAAAACTCTTTTACAATGCCTGTTCTGTCTACTCCTGTTGCTGGTGATGTTTTTCGGATCCCTGATCCAATCAAATCGATCCCTTCGTATGATGGAAATCGTAAGCAGCTACAGTCCTGGATAATAGTGGTAGAAAACACGCTTAGTATTTTCAAAAATTTAGTGAGCAGCCAAGTGTATAATATTTACGTTCAGTCGATAGTAAATAAAATTTCTGGTAATGCTAAAGACGCGTTATGCCTAGCAGGAAATCCTTCAGATTTCAATGATGTGAAAAAAGTTTTGATAGAAGCTTTTGGCGATCGCCAAGAACTAGCCACATACAAAGCCCAGCTTTGGTCAAATAAACAAAGTGATGATATGAGTATCCATTCGTATTACAAAAAAACAAAAGAAATAATGCTTAACATTAAAACGATCGCAAAGCAGAATAAAATTTATAGTGATAGTTGGTCAGCTATTTGCATATTCATTGAAGAAGATGTGCTAGCCGCATTCATTGCCGGACTAAAACATCCATATTTTGGTTACGCGCAAGCAGCTAAGCCTGAAAACATTGAAAGCGCTTATGCATTCCTGTGCAAATTTACCGCAAATGAAAAAATTTCTTCACGATTAATCGAAGTGAAAAATCAGAAAACTGCTATACCTAACAGAACAATGAACAGTTATGCAGCAAATGCGATTGGTAAAAATATTTTTACAAATACACAGGGGACAACTCAACCAAATGTTCAAACCAATTTTCCTAGGAAAACTCAGTACAAAGCTCCAACAGAAAAAATGGAAGTTGATACATCAACTAAAAGTCGGTTTACAACCAATAAGAACTTTTTGAATAATAACGAAATACCATTGCTTGAAGCTGAAGCTTCAAGTTGCGAAGAAGATGATATCTTGACAAATTTTTGGGAAGTCGCTACAAGAACCAATGTTACGTAGACTTTCTTCCATATTTAAATTGTGTGAATACGAAAACCAAAAGAAATTTGAAATTGTTAATAGACACTGGATCCAATAAAAATATTTTGAGAAATGGAATTATTCCAGAACATTTAACCGTGCCGATAAATAACACACGTGTAAAAAACATAACGGGTGAACATCCCATTGATAGGAAGGGAACGATTAATCTCCTTGGTTTTGGATTGCCAAAACAAACGTTCTATTTAGTGGACTTTCACAACTTCTTTGATGGAATTCTGGGTTCAAAATATTTAGCAGAAAACAAATCTGTAATCAACTATGCAAAGGAAGCTATTATCATTAACGAAGTTACTATTCCTTTTTCCAAGTATTTCCCATCGAAAAAACTGTACAATAATTTCATTACAATCAATACTTTAAAAAACGGAGATTGGTTAGTACCATCCTTTCAAATTCTGTACAAAAATTGTTTAATTAAGCCAGGTTTATATAAAGCTGAAAAAGGCAAATCAACTGTTAGCGTTCTAAGTTTGGATGAAAATCAACCAACAGATTTAAGAACTTATGATTTAAATGTGAACAACTTTGAAACCATTACTCCTATTCCCATACGGAATTGTAAACAGATAGATAACAGAATTATAGAATCTTTAATTCGGACAGAACATCTTTCACCGTTAGAAAAAGAAAGTTTAGTAAATACAATTCTTCAAAACTCTTCAGTGTTGTTAAAAGAAGGAGAAAAACTATCTTCTACAAGTGTTATAAAACACAAAATAATCACTAAAGATAATGAACCAACTTATACGAAATCTTACCGTTTCCCGCACCATTTCAAACCAGAAGTAGACAAACAAATTCAAGAAATGCTTGATAATGAAATAATTGTTCACTCTAGCAGTCCTTATTCATCACCCATTTGGGTGGTGCCAAAAAAGAAAGACGCCTCAGGCAAAAAAAAAATAAGGGTCGTTATAGACTATCGTAAATTAAATGAAAAAACAATTAGCGATCGGTATCCTATACCGCAAATTGACGAGATTCTCGATAACTTGGGAAAGTCATCTTATTTCACAACATTAGATTTAAAGTCCGGCTTCCATCAAATTCAAATGGATCCTGCTTATCAGGAAAAAACAGCCTTTTCTACCGGACATGGGCACTTTGAGTTTACTAGGATGCCATTTGGCTTGAAAAATTCGCCCGCAACTTTCCAGCGAATGATGAACCACATACTAACTGGACTTGTTGGCTCTATTTGCTTTGTCTATTTAGACGACATTATTGTTATTGGCAGTAGTTTAACTTCTCACTTACAAAATTTAGATACCGTTCTCAAAAGACTAGCAAATTTCAATCTGAAGATACAATTAGATAAATGTGAGTTTCTGAAGAAAGAATCATATTTTCTAGGACACATAATAACCTCAGAAGGTGTTAAACCCAACCCCGAAATCATAGATAAAATTTCTAACTGGAAGTTGCCTACAACTCAAACACAGCTTAAACAGTTTTTAGGGTTAACAGGTTATTATCGAAAATTTATTCGCGACTATGCAAAAATTACTAAACCTTTGTCTAACTGCCTAAAAAAAGATGCAATAGTAAACTATGAAAACGAAAACTTTCTGAAAGCCTTTAATGAACTTAAAAATATCATTACCTCAGATCAAGTATTAGCTTATCCCAATTTCGATTTACCTTTCATATTAACAACGGATGCTAGTAATTTCGCACTTGGCGCAGTTTTGTCGCAAGTGCAAGAGAACAAAGAAAGGCCAATAGCATTCGCTAGCAGAACGTTAAACAAAACAGAATGCAATTATTCAACCACCGAGAAGGAGGCGCTTGCCATAATTTGGGCAATTAGAAAATACAAACCATATCTGTATGGAGGCAAGTTTACTCTCGTAACTGATCACAAACCCTTAGTTTTTATAAAAACATCGTTCAAAAACTCAAAAATACTCAACTGGCGTTTGGAGTTAGAGGATTATAACTACGAAGTAAAGTACAAACAAGGCAAGACAAATGTTGTGGCCGATGCCCTTAGTAGAATACCCCAAGAAATCAATACGAATGAAACATTAGCTCAAAATCACTGTAACGTTAAAATGCAATCCGTGGAAATTACAAATTCTGAAACAACTAATTCATGTGAGACCATTCATTCAGCTGAAGATTCAAGTGATCATTTCATGCATATGACGAAGAGGCCCATTAATTATTATCGAAATCAGTTGATATTCAAAATATCAGATACGGATCCATCGATTGTAAAAGAAACCCCATTTCCGAATTTCCATAGGATAATTGTAACTAAACAAAATTTCGAAATGGAAGATATTAGGCGTCATTTGCAAAGTATCCATAATGGGAAGCAAACTGCAATTCATGCCCCAGAAAATATGATTCAGCTAGTACAAGATACGTTCAAAAATAATATTTCTATCAAAGGTCATTTCATATTAACACAAACGATAGTAGAAGATGTACCGGATACACAAAAGCAAGATATTCTCATTACTACGGAACATAACAGAGCGCATCGCGGCATTTCAGAAGTTGAATGTAAACTTAGACGAGCATACTTCTTTCCAAATATGCAAAGGCAGATAAAACTATTCACCAATAACTGCGAAATATGCAACATTCATAAGTTTGATCGTAAACCTTATAACATAATGATATCTCCACGACCAATAACCAACAAGCCTTTAGAAAGGATACACATGGACATCTATATCATTAACAATACAAGTTTCCTGTCTTTAATAGACTCCTTTTCTAAACATCTTCAAATGCTACATATCAAGAATAAGAATATCATTCAAGTACAAAGAAAACTTACTCAATATTTTGCGCAATACGGCCTACCAAAAGAGATTATAACGGATCATGAAACAACCTTTAGATCGACTCAACTGAAAAACTACTTGGGTTCATTAAGAGTGGCATTAAAATACGCGTCATGCTCGGAATCAAATGGACAGATCGAAAAAACACATAGCACAATCACCGAGATTTATAATACAAACAAAAGCAAATATGAAGGCTATGATGTAAAATCCATGATAAGAATAGCAGTAGCGTTATATAATGATACAATTCATTCTGCCACTAAGTTCACACCAAATGAACTAACGTTCAACCAAACAAATCAGGATAACCCAGCACAGATTTTGGAAACAGCAAATCGCCTTTTTTGTGACGCAAAACACAATTTAGATAACGCGGTTAAACGACAACTGAACCGAAATATCAAGAAAAATTCTCCACCATCTATTACGGAGTCTGCAGACGTATTCGTAGTTCCAAACATCAGGACAAAAACTCAACCAAGAGCGATCAAAACTAAAGCTAAAAATGTTAAAGAAAAAACGTTCGAAAATATCAGAGGAGTAAAAAGGCATAAGAGTAAGATAAAGCGACTCAAAACTGTAAGAATTGAATGATCTCTTTGAAATTATTTGAAAGTTAAGGACATATTGTATCTGTTTGAAATGTTATGTATTCCGTTTGTAAACTACAGAAATAAGAATTAGTCATATTTCCACACTTTATTTTTGTAAAGTCTTGAAAGTATACCGACAAATTTATCTTCCTTCTTCCTTAAGCGAAGCAGTAATGATTAGGGATTAGATAGGGCTAGTATTAAGATTACTTATTATAACGTTTATGAAAAAATGATACGTAAAAAAAAAAATGATGAGCCTCACGAACAACTGCATCCGTCAGACGAGGGCGTCTCGACTCTTACCCCCGGAGGAGTTATATGCCAAGGAGAAGGCATATCGGTACTGGACCAGAGCAGAGGACTAGGCGTTATATACAGGCGATACGACACTCATAACTGCATGTGCGCACGTGTGTGTCGCACACACACACAAAGAAACAGCATCGTGCGATCGGTAGCCGGTAGAATCGTCCTCTTTTTGTGCGAATCATCAAGCAATAAACACCTCATCGAGCCTCGACTCATCATTATATATATATATATATTATTTATAGATATATAAAAATGTATAGAATAACTAACAATAAAACTAAAAACGCTTTACAGTTCTAATGTTGAGCGTTCGTAGATTATACCGTTATAAAAATGTGATATCAATTGAAACGAAACATTACAAACAAAATCGCAAGTATCATCACCGATTCGTTTTGATTCATTGTTATTTGTTAAATTTTATGCTATCGCTTTTTTGGTTGATTTATTTCCTTTTTGTTTGTTTTAATGGCTGCTCGTAGCTGTCGCAAACCAGTTCATGTACAACCAAAAACAAAAAAACCCTCAATAGATTAAGCTGTTTTTGCGCCAAACATGTTACTGACCGGATGTTACAATAGTATTTCATAAATTTGGTTTTACATTCCTTTACTTTAAACCGACCTTAAAACGCACTGCTCGGTAATGGTAGCTATAGAGTAATGGCGGATTTTGCGGTCACCGAAAATCGAAAACGGATCGAAGGTTATGTTTAGAAAATGCTATGCTGTTTTGTTCTACTATGACATGACGGTGTTGACAGTACTGAGTCCATCGGTACAGGGTAAATCTTCAACCGTGTTTGAATGCGTAATACGTTCGCCGGCATACAAACGGCTGGACACATTACTGGGGATACAGTTAAAAGCAAATACCCGTGTTTGGCGGGTTTGAGTAATAAGCCGTCGAACAAGCACATGGATTCGAAAGCGCTCACAAACACAAATGGCGTACATGCGCACCAAGCGTGACGGCACTAGTCCATCATCAGCCCTCAGTTAGTCTTGTTCGCATGCACACAGTTGACACACAGTAAAGCGTGACAAAGTGTTATAGACGGCGCAACTGTAACACACGGATAATCGAGATTAGTACTCTTTTCCCTACTAGCTCTAGCACAACATGCACACACCGCAACATAGTGATGGCATGGTATGATGGTTTTGCGGGTTTCTTTTTTTTAAATCTCATTCATAGTGAGGATTAGAGTATCCAATAGAATAAATATATATTTATAAATTCTACATAAACGTGATGTTTTGTTTTCCACCGCAAAAAACACGCGCTAGGTGCTTTCGGGGGGTTTTTGCTGTAATACAACGCACTCGACGTTAATGCACAACAACATAAGAAAGAGGTATGCAGAAACATTTTCGTCGAGTGTCCAATTTACGTCCTTAGTGTTTACGTTTCGTTCTTCGGTTTTTTTTTTTAATGTAACTTTACCTCTTCTCTTTCTTTGTCTTTTTTTTTGGTTTCATTTCTATACGATTTAAACGTTGATGTATCACAGAAAAAATGTATGTACAACATCGGATTCAAAGTTGCTTTCTTCTTCACTAAATCGCTCGTTTCTGGGAACATGTATGTAATGAGATTGGTTTTTTTACGTTCGCAATAGGGTTTTTGTTTTCGTGTTTTTTTTTTGGTTGTTACATACACTATTGAGATTGGAACTGTTGTTATTTGCTTTGTTTACGGTTGTTATATCGTTAACGACAACTATTGTAAGTAGTTTTGCCGGGCGAATGTCGAATGTTGGATAAACACAAGCCGATGTTACTATTGTTTAGAGCCTTCCGTTTTGTTTACTGTTTGTTTGGGAGGTTTTTTTTTTGTTAAAGAAGATCAAGACGATTCGCTTCGAATGTGTACCTTACATATTGGCTACTGTTTTACACTATACGATACGAGCTATGATGACGGGTTGATTTATGCAACAGATGAAGCTTTGGATGCTTGTACATGAAGTATACAACAGTTTACATACAACGACCAGAAACGTATCGCTCTCGATATGGTGCTACACCGTCTGTTGCTTATTTCATCGCTAGTAGTTAATCACGATTTCCCGCCCAATCCTCTATTGATAACGGATACCCTACGCATATGGTTTGCTAATAGTAGCGCATAACGACATACACCGAACTGGTTTTTGGCTGTCTTTCCTCGCACTCCTTTTCCCTCTCTCGTTAGATTTATTTTGTTTTACAGACAAAGTTATTTTTTGTGTGTGGTTGTTTCGTTTTCGGTTTCAACAGCGTATCGTGACCGGAAAAGTCCTATCGAATGTATGCAAACATTGAACGTGTTAGATTCAGCTTTATATGTTTCACCTATCTCAACATTTGTCGTTTAACGAAACTCTACAACAACTCTACGGAGAAAAAACGGAGAATAAAACTCTAGAAGGAAAAAACGAACGAAGGTTGCATGCTTCGTGGTTAGAGGTGAGGGGAGAATATTGTTTTTTTTTTTTTGAAGAAATTCCCCATACAACAATCATTTTTTTGTGATAGAAAGGCGAAATATAAGGTTACATCTTCGGCTCGCTTTTGCGTTCGTTTTTGTTTCTAGATAGATTGGCAAATGTTCACTTCCTGTTTGTTACTCTATAATCGTTTGTTTGGTTTTTGCAAAAAACGTTCAATTAGAAACGGTATAAGAAGAGGAAAAATGGCAGTTTAACAATGTATGAAATGCTGTGTTACGCCGATGAAGTTTTGGTTTACGTTGCGTTACAAAGAACGCGAAGCTAAACGATCGTTCTATTGTAACGTTCGCGTTTCCCTACATTTGCAGCACCGGTTTGCAATAAAATTCGGCCGATTTTCCATTTTTGATTTGACGCTTTTTTGTTGTCAAATTGTAGTCAAATCTTAAGACTTACTATGTACAGCAAACGGTTGGGAAAGAGATCAAATTTTTGGCAACTTTTCTTTTTCGCTTCTGACATCTTAGATTTACATCCACGCTGCATTCCAATCTGGGCCTGCGCCAATCTGGCCTTCGCTTCGAGTACTGAAACATTTTGTAGTAATGGTTAATTTTAAAGCTAGTTTAAACAATGTTAGCTCAACATTTGTTTCTGACCCTTATTAGATATTTCCGTTTGTTTGAAGCGTTTCCTTTCGGTTTTGTGTGCCCAAATTCAATTTACCTCATTAGTGCTTGTTACCCATCATCGTACAGCTTGGACCAACTCGTAATGTATCTTGTTACTTCTAAGCGGTTGTTACCGTTTGGTGAAGGAATGATTTCCCATTGCATCGAAATTTGGCAGTATGTATTTCTCCTCCCAACGGTATAACCCTGAAGGTATGCAATAAATTCGCATTCCACATTCTGCCTACGGCAAATGAGGATCTCAACCGGTTAACAAGGGTTCTAACGAAGATTTTTTGTTTCCTTATTGCATACTTTTAGTCGCTTAATGTTGTTGAAGCTTGTTGGGTTGTATACCGTGGAAGAGAGTTATACGCTTACGCCGTTAGAATTTAAAACGTTGAACTACCGGACACAAGGTGACACATTGTCGGGGCGTAAATGGAAACTAAAATCAAAAATTCTATATTGTGCAATCCCTGTATATCACTAGATACAGTAACTACTATGGCTAGTAATGTCACGCGTAAGAACACTGGTCCAAAAATTCCTCTCTCTCTCCGTGGAGATCCACATGTCCCGGTATAAGACTATCTAAACCTTGCGTAAAACCGATGGATCACGGTTCACATTCGATGATGTTATTTTTTGTTTTGCAAACGCTTTAGCTGATAAGTTTTGAAAATGCTATTGCGAAACTGTACTACTGCATTCGAAAATATTTCACGAACAGTACCTTCTACACATTGCTAAACCCTGCACACGGGAGTGAGATATGGTTTCTTACTCGCTCTGGTCAGTTGAATGAATAAACAAAATGCTAGGTGGGGTTTTTAGTGCCTTTTTTGTTTACTACATAATCTTTACGCTTCCTGTCTAGGCTCTCTGATCTACTACGCTCGTTTTTTTCTCTCTCGCTACATAAAAATTCCCTGCATTGATGTGTATGTGTGTATGTTAGTCTGTGTGCATGTGGGTGGCCACTTGAGCCTAACCAAATGGGTAAAATACCCTCCGAATGTGCTAATTTCATCCTAACTAGTGGTTTCTAGGCGCATACCTTCGCTACCGTACTATCGACCGAAATCTAATTCGCAAGACGATTCTCGATTCACTTGCAGTAAAAGTTTTACATTTATATGTTTTGTTTTGTTCTCTTTTCCACTGTTCGTGTTTCAGTCTTTTTTTTTTTTTGCTCGGTACTTATTAGTGTTCCTAACCCACCAGCAGCAGTCTCGAGTATAGGGATCGTTCTTCGATATTTGTGGTTTTTGCGAACGAAACTAGTCCGTCTGTCCTTTAGAGGATTGCGTGAATGTTTTGTTTGTTTCGTTTCTTGGTGGGTGATTTTTTTTTCACCTGGTCATATGAAAAGCCCACCGGTAGGATGGTCACCTTGTGCCGGTGTAATTTGAAAGTTCCTCAAATAAGACGATGTGCAGCGTGGGAGATGACATTTTAGACTGTTAAATAGGAATTTTGGGACTGGTCAAAACTTGTTACTGGTCATGTTTTGCATATTTACGAATCGATCGTAAGAGTATTATCTACGTTTTTCGCTAAACCCTTTTTTTATAGTTCATTGCCGCTAGTATCGATAGGTGCTATCGGAGATCATGCTATCGATCGGCTAAAGTCCCGAAGCATCGACGTTCGGGCTTTGCTAAGGACTGCTTCCATTTAATGGCAGGGTAGGTATTGCCTTATACCCAGATCTGTTCTCGACGCTTGCGTTCACCCTGCCGTCTACGCACCCTATGCTAGCACCAGTCTTCGTCGTCCGAATCGGAATGTCTAGAATGAAGCGCTCCCTTTGGTTTGTAGCCGTTCAAAATGGGCGATGGAAGTACTCGGCCACCGGTACGTCCCATGGCTAGGGCCTGCTCGTACGACAACGGTACCGAGTGTTCCATTCTGGAAAGAAAGCCAAATCGTTCGTCGGTTGATATGTTGAAGGGAATTACTGTAAACATTTCTTTACCTCTCGTACTCGCGTTCAAATTCGCGCTCTATTTCCCGTTCACGCTCGTAGAGTTCTCGCTCGCGATCACGAAACTCGTACCGGACGCTATAATCTTCGTGACTACGTTCACGACTGTTGCGGAACCGTTCCCGATCCCGTTCTCGATCCCTTTCGCGATAGTACAGATCCCGATCTCGTTCACGATCGCGTTCCCTGGGCTCCCGGAGGAACTCACGCGACTGGGGGAGTGAGTGGACGCTGTGGGGCGTATTGTGAGACGAGTGACCAGTCTGCAAAAAAAAATGTTTTATGAAGAACTTTTTGACTTCAATGCCTGCACAGTTGTACAGTTTGACGAACTTACGTGAGTAGGGCTAGCATTCAGCTTAGGGAAGTTTATGTTCGTTTGCTTCAGCTGTAACGTCGAAGGTTTGCATGGTGTTGGTGGTAACCGACGTCCATGGCCCTGGCGACGTGTTACAAGCACAGGATAGCTATGCTGCACATGAGACCCTGAAGAACCTATAGGGTGGGTGGTTGACGACCAAACCAGACGGCACAGAGCATAAGCAAATTGGGGGGAGAGAGAAACAACATATTTAAAAGAAACATTTTTCACACACACAAAATGTTCGGTATGGAATAAGCAATAGACACAAACTTGGTGATAACTCAACAAAGATACGAATAAGGATACAGTGTGTATGAATGCGATGAAAAATAAGCACATATGATACGGAAAACCATACGAAGGAGTAAGACGTCAAGCCCTAAAGTTCTTTTTAGATTTCCCTCAGCCTGTCCTTCTAAATCCCACACCGAACGAATGACAACAATGGGCGGAAAAAAGGATGGGACTAAAACATAACCTCATGCTCTAGGTGGGTAACGGAACAGCGGGGGACCGCTTGGTGCATACGTTAGGTAAGTGCAGGGTTTCATACTAAACTGGACACAGTTTGACAGCTGACATTTAACAACGGAAAGACGATACAGTGTTGACGTATGAAGTTTTACATTTCCCTAGTTGGGCGCTTTGTTTGAAGGGCATTTTGTCAGGAAATGAAGAAGAGCTAAACAGGTATAAGGACTAAGGAGGAAAACGAAGGAAGTAGCTAGATAAACAAATTCCACAATAACAGCCAGTATGAAGGTAAATGCGTGACAGACAGAAGAGGGGTTACAGAGAGCAGAATGAAGGAGGGTGTGTATGTGTGAATATATTTTCTGTTTTTTTTTTGTTCATATGAGCATTTGCTCTTTGCTGTACCCATTCCGTTGCGGTACTTCCGCCGGGCCTGGTCCCGGTCACGCAGCTCTTGCAGTAGCTGGGCCGGGCTGGGCGAACGCGACCGTTCGCAGAGGATCGTCGTATCGTACGGTTGATGGACAAGGTGGTTTTTGGAACGGTCTTTACTACTGCGATGCTGGGCACTACTATGTACACCAAAACGACTGGGCGACGGCGAACGGGCGGGGCTGGTTGAGGCTGACCAGGAACCTAGAAACGAACGGAGTAGAAACAACAACCAAAAAGGGAACAACATTGGAGCAAACCATTCAAAGAGGATACGTTGGAGGTTGATGTGGTATCGGAACATTCCAACACCTGTATCCGGAACGTTCGAGCGAACTCCGAGATGAGAGTGGTATCGGTTAGTACAGTGGCTAACAGTTGCTAACAGCACAAGACGAGAACACATATGACACGTGAACACGATGAACGCTAGTAGCTTAGCTAAAGATCAACTGTATAGGCTAGAAGGTGAACAGATAGACCACCAAGCTAGATAGGTGTGTACAAAAGGATGATAGAATATGGTTGGACAAACGCAAAATGATCCAATATCACTAGAATAAACATGATTTTTGTTTTGTTTTTACAATCGCAATAATGTGTCACTCATACTTCTAGTAGCTATATACAGATACGTGTGAATATGCTAAAATAACCATAAGCGCACTACGAGGTGGTAATGAAAAGCATGGTACAGTACTAATTACAATAAGATTTACTGGTGAAAAGGTCGTTTAGTATTTTTTTACACTTTTTCTAAACTGACAGCTATGTGTAGTAAGACAAAACAAAATCAAATTGCAAAACTGATTGCATACTGTTAGGCGCGTCTAGTAGAAGTGAATACCATTACGCCTGTAGATTACGAATTTGCGTAAATATTTTTTTTTAATGTCGTTTCCTAACTATTTTCATCGTTCGTAGTGCAAAAAATTAAAACTTCCTAAATTTATCCTAAATACTTGCACAAATATGCTTGATGTGCAATCTATTTGAAAGCGTTCTAGCGCAAAGTTTTAGCAATTAAAGATCTAGTTTAAAGTTTGTTGTGGAAAAAAAAACTCTCCGATCAACTTGATGTATTAAACCTTGAATACTCACTGGTGTTGTTAATGCATTTTAATTTTTAAATTTCTTTTTTGCGATCGACGTGAAATTGTGAATCTTGGGTAAAATAAGTCTATTCTATACTTTTGGGCATTACACTTCCAGAAATCAACCAATCAGTGAGTTTCCAAGGGAACGCTAAGCATATTATTTTATTGCTTTATTATATCTAGAACTGACTCAAGACAGCTTGCATTATGCACTATGTGTTTCAAGCTATTCTAGGTATATAGTTCCGTAAATAAATGGTACTTATAACAAATGACTGATGTTACAATACCGCAAAATGTTATTGAAATGCTGTGAAAGTTTGCCCATAAAAATTCATAATCATCTCTCCATCCCCACGGACGAGGAGTTCGGTTGATGTTGAGTTTGTGTGTGTCAGTCCATTGATAAGAGTAAATTTTGATACAGGAAAAATTCGCTTGAACAAATCATCGTTATTGACATCGTAAGAAGCTGCAACAGAAGTGCATTTAAGTTATGAAACAATTTTCTACTGTTTGCGAAAGAAAAAAATACCAAATTGCATTAAGAAGTATTGAGAAGCTACTGAAATCAGTCCATTTTACGACGCTAATCGCTTGCTTGTAACGTAGATTTTGTTCAGCTCGAATTTTACTTAAGGTAACAATGGTAAGCAAAAAAAAACCAAATCCAGTTTCAGACTGTAGAGGAGGCGAAACAGAGCTGTACGACACTCAACATCAATAGTGAAGTGTTATGAGTTTTTATGTTACCTCGGTTGTGCCTGTGCGCATAGCCGAAATGATGCCTACCACGTCTGTGTTCCTCCTTTTGTATCTCCACCACATTCGACACGGTGTCGGAGAATCCGATCTCATGCTGATGATGCCGCTTCCGCGGACTCGGTGTGCGCACCAGCGGAGACTCCCGTCTGTGGATGTAAGGAGGACAATATAAAAGATAATAGGCAATAGGTGACATTAGCTTTGGTGGAATGTTTCGAGCGAAACATTGCTAACCGTACCTCAGGCTCGGTGACCTACGATGTCCGTTGTGGTAAGCGTGCCCTGGATGCAGATGTCCATCCGCGGGTGCCAGCGACTCAAGGGACGGTTGTCTCGATACATCCTGAAGCTCCTGTTCGTGGGGGAGGCGGTGGTAGTTGTTGAGTACAGTGGGATGAGCAAGCAATAGAAAGAAGAGATACAATTAACGCTCCACACCGGACGATTGCTTTCGCGCGCAGTTTTGTGGGCGATAACGTTCACTCAATCTGTTGAGACACTTTCCCGTTCGGGGCACCGTTGGTACCGTTTTGGGGCAATGTCTCGGATGGGTAGCAAAGTTGGTTCGTTCAAATAACGTTACTTTCGTGTTGGGTTCTGTTCAAACGCTAGTTTCACTACAGATAAACGGATCGCTAGTTTTGGAATCGACTAAGAGCTTCACGAGTCTGCTTTTCAACAGGTACACAAAGATATATAATTTATAACACCGCTAGGCACACCACTAGGTGTTTTTGGTAGTTTTGATAATGCGGGCAGGGGAAAACAGGGTGGGAACTCGTTTCTGAAGCTTCGTTAAGTTAACGCTAAAAATCCATCGTTCAACACTACTAAATTAGTAACGAACAACAATCTTAGACAACTATTGCCACAAAGGACTGTGACAGACAGGGTAATGGTGGCGTTGCTGTGTGGTAACAGTACGCATCTGGACTAAATAAAACCACATACCTCCAGACACGTACACACAAACAAAACACAAAAACACACACACACACACGCACACAAAAGGAGAAGAAACTTCACTATCGACAGGAACAGGTGTGAGTGATAGCTAGGCAATAATATAGTAAATTTCCCCTTTTTTTTGTTCTTCATTGTTATTACTATTACTTGTGAAGTTAATTGGGTGTAAAATGGCAAACGGAAGCACCTGTAAATGATCTAACATAGGGTGTAACATAGTCGTGGCACAGTAAATTGAAAGCAAAAGAAAAATAGTTTTGGTGTCTGTGTTCATGTTGTATTTGATGAACTGTGGAACTGTGTATAAGTTTGATTGGGTATCTACTTAAGCTACATGCTGCTAAGGGTTGTAATAAGGAAGGAAATCATGCATATGCTAGCCCTCTACAAGTTTGGCACATCTATTCACTAAACCAGACATCGAGAAAGAGCAATAAATGGTGGAAGCAATCATCGAACTACTACTATTGTCACTTAAGTAACCTACGCTTGTGTGAAGAAGGCTATACAAGCTTACTTACCTCTACCCGTAATTACACAACACCAATAACTAATCGAATCACTCATTACAAATGCGTAATAACGCATCCAAGTACATTTATCACGCTCTACCGTCTATGGAGCATAACCAGATTAGTACGGGTAAACGATTATCCTAACAACCTTTATGAAGCTCATGAATGATTACATGGAATGACAATAGCTTATAAATGAGATGATATGGTATTGGAAAAGGGTGAGATCTGAAGACACGTTTCCTAAGAAACGGGAAAGACTAATGTTAATAGGAGCATAGATTTAAAGAAAACCTCTAATATTAGAACTTGTTTTATCTCTCTCTCCAAATATATAAGAGCACAAAACTTGTCTATTCAAATAGATAAAAATCTAAAAGAAAACACTAATATCATTCACGCATTGCGATGGATTTATAAAAGGGACAGTATTTCGAACATTATCGGTACCAGCAGAAAAACGGCAACGGTTACACATGGATCTAACATAGAAATTAATAAAACACTTACACACAAACACACAGATATAGATATGTATATGTAAATATAGATACTTCAACAATGAAATAACATATCAAGAAAGTGATTGAAGAAGAGCAGAAGAAAATTAAGAGTATGGAAGTAACTAGTTCAAGAGATGTAGATAAAAGAAGGTGCACTGGGATTTAAAGAGATGAAAGAAGGAGAAGAAAGGTGGTGAAGAAAATTAAAGGAAAATTGTATTAAACTCATACAACTAAGTAATGAAAATTGCATACAGATTGGCACAATTTTTGTGTGATTGGCGTTGATGATGAAATCAAGGCAAATTTGGTTACACTTAACCCAACTTTCATTAATTGGGTAAATGAAGAGTAAACTAGTGATCCTGAATTTACCCATTCGTCGAATTAGACGTCTCCGCATCAATAAATATTATCACATTTTAAAGTCATTTTCCAATTTTCCAATATTGATTTCAGCTATGCCTTTTCCAACGCCATGGAGCGAATGACACAGCTTGTCGAAGAAAACTGCTCAAAAGGGTAAATTATCAGATCACTCTCTCACTCAAGTACTTTCATTTACGTGTACGCCTTTTAGTATGCAAATTGCATTTCAAAATATTTCTATTGGGTAGTTGTTGGAAATTCTATGAAATTTGGAAACAGGACTGGTCAATTGGGGGGAGTAAACAGTGCAGAAGTAGAAATAGAAATAGACGAGAAGTTATAGAAGATATAAACACATAAACCTAAGAACCTGCTTATGACATGTTACCATCGCTAGGGGGCATGGAGTTGAGGGTTTTTTTGGTTTTATTTTGTAAGACAGAGCGAAACAAGACATCACCTTTCTGTTCCTAGAAATGGAGAACGGAAACAGATGTCAGTCAACATTGCGTTTTTGGCAGTATGCATACAGTTTGAGTATGGAGGTCTGAATGGGTTTTTGGATACAGAAGGCGGGTTCGTCAGGATGATAATGGTGGTGAGTGGGAAAAAGGCGACGGCGGAGCATGAAAATGTGAAAGCCATTTTTGGCGAGAAAAAAAAATCTAACCTACCTGAAGGACCGCTTGCGCATCGTGGTGCGGCGCGCCAAACTGGCCAAACTACTGCCATGCAGGTCCAGTGTGCTGTCGTGACCGCCGCCCAGGCCGGCACCAAGACCACCACCACCGCCAAGACCACCACCACCGATACCGCCTCCAACGCCGTCGCCGGTCACACCGTTCCCGTTGGTACCGTGACCATAGAGCAGGTGGGTCTGCGAGCTGACTCCTTCGCCATTCTCTAGGCTCAGCGACCCGGTACGCGAACCACCCGACTTCTCCATCACCGCCATATCCAGGATCGTACTGAACAGGGACGGTTTCTGTACAGGTTACGGCCGTGACGATTGGGAATCGTGCACGCACGGTGTGTTGGATGGTTGGAAGAGGCGGTTCGGAATTAACAGTGGTGGTAATCGATGCAGTGGTGATAATTGCAGTCGTAGTTGTTGCAGTAGTATAAGTAGTAGTAGTAGTAGCAGTAGTAGTAGTAGTAGTGGTAGAAGTAGTAGTAGCAGAGGTAGCGCAGGTGGTAGTAGAAGATGTGATTCGAAGGAAGATGTGGTTGCACGGAGTGATGGTTTTTGTTTACGGTTTTGTTTTGGACGACATGATGAATGGTAGAATGCAAGTGATGCACACGTGCAAGTGCGATTTAAAATTCAACCGTTACAATGTAATTCAAAATAGTATTTATAATATGCAATAAAAATGCGATTGAAGAAGGCCATTTCAACATTGTTTTGACATTGTTAACATTGCAAACAAAATTGTAAAAAAAACGTGGAATATTAGGTGTTGTTTATGTCGTCATTTATCAATTAATTTAAATATTTACACAGCCATCCACATACATGTATAATGATGTGGAAGTTATAGTAGATTGGGATTTAATTTAGATTTAGATTTAGATTTTAATCGGCAAATGTTAATTTATTTTGGATTTAGTGTTTTTTATCGGATTCAGTTCATTCCGTGGAGATTAGCGTAAGCGATTGGTTGAGAAAAATGTTAGAAGCGAAAAAAAAACAAACAGACAAACAAAATTCATTTAATAGAACTGCAAACATTTCATTGTAAAAAAAATCATTTGAGTACACATTGGAAAGTTTCAACAAATATGATTCGAAGACAAAAGTAAGTAAATGCATATGTGATATCATCAATCGTGAGCTAAAGTGTTGATTAGTCTATAAATTAACCAGAGCGTAAATCAAACCAAACCAGAGCGTCAATTTTACAAGCAAACGATTTCTGTTTGAACACATGACTCTGTTCAGCGAATAAACAAAAACCGTTCCGACAGAGCGGATGATGTTCATGAAATGCGTTTACATTTATCATGTTCATCTCAGTTCTGGTAAAAAAATTAATTATGTATTTACATATGTTTTCGTTTTATAAAAAAAAGAAAGAAAAAATAATCGTTCATGTTACCAAAATTTGTACAGAAACAGAAGATAATTGTATAAACACATAAGTAATTCATAAATAATTGTTTCCTCGCTGTAATGCGAGCGAAAACAGCAAACAAAACAAAACTGAAACCAATGGCGAAAAACTTTCGTAAAATCTAATGTACACACAACCAGATCGTTCTCATGCAAATGAAGAGGTAAAGAGAAGAAATGCTGCTTCTAGTCTATTACAGTAGTGGAAACTAGCTACATCACGATTGTAAAAAAAAGTATTTAAAACCATAAACGAGTTGAGCATCAAACGGATTAATCCAAAAAAGGGAAAATCTTACGCATCATTCAATTAGGAGCAATCAAAAGACATGCTACAAAAGCAATAGTATGTGTATACAACCTGCACAAGAGAGGTAAATGTGTTTCAATATGCACAGTAGTGTAGTGATTTAGTAAAAAGGGGAGCTGAAAAGTGTTTCACATGTGGTATAATTTACATTTTTCATGAGCTTTTGGTGAGGATCTGTGAAAAGTTTATAATTGCCTGTGTAGACGTCTCAGAATTACATGTATTTGTGTATGTGTATATAAGTTTAAAAAGCTACCAGAAATTATGTCACCCTGTACGTGTTTGTGCGTTTTGCGAACGGTTTTTGGGTAATAATGAAACTAAATATGAGGATTATCGCTCTAATCTAGATGAAGGGATCAAACAAGAGACAAGCTATCAATAATCAATCAAGAGACAGAGACACACTCTGACACTGATAATAACTGAATCCAGTGTGCAGTGTAAAAATAAACGTTCCGCGATCTTCCGTTATACCCAAACCCTTGTAAAGAACAGCGTCAGCGAATAGGCTTATCTATAGTGAACTTGTATCCTTGTAACAAGACCAACAACAGCTAACCCAACGAACAGAATCACGCAACGTTACGCACCGTTACGGAGTGAGCGAAGGAGAGAATGATGAAGATAACGTGTGTGCAGGTGGAATTGTGCATAAAAATATAACGCACAACAAAAATACCAACGAACGAGAGAGAGAGCGAGATAAAGAGAAAGAGAGACAGATACAGAGATGATAAAACATGTCAACAACACACAGTTTGTACAATTTGACACAAGAGCTGTTTTAGTACAAAACAGGCTGCAGCTACACTGCTTCACTTCTTTCGATTACGCCATTGTACGCCTGTCACAATAATGGCCAAAGTCCTACACTACGGAAAGCCAATGTACAGGGTTTGCTTTTGCGTTACGTGGCGATTTGGTACGGTTTGACGTTTTTGCTGTTGCTGTACAGGTTCTGGTTAGTACAATCTTGACAGAACTATGATAAGTGTATGAGTGTTTGTGAACAGATGTGAGTTCGAAGTAAACACCTATCGGGTTATCGATTGTGAGTTGTCGAAACGAATAAAAACGTGACGGAAGGTGCGCTGGAAAAATGTTTGCTGATATTAAAAACACTCTACTCAATCAACGTTTTTTTTTTTTTTTTTTTTTTTTTTGTAAGTAAACGAAGTGATCATCAAAGAGTTATGTTCAGGTGACAACGACTCTACTGGCCTCAACGTATTGCACGCATACAGATGATTTGCTAGTTTTGCACTTCAAATACGATACGTACGAGTAATTAATTTCAAAGTATAACTGTGAATGAGTTATTTTTAAAGGTACCGTTTGCAGACTACAGTAACGCTTGGTAGCTGGTTCTGTTCTGTATTGAGTACGTTATTATGAGTTGATTAAGAGAAAACTAAAACTTGCGTACAAGTACAAGAATGAAAAGAGTACAGTAAAAAAAACTAAACAAATTGTATAATACGACTGGAACGCTTGAGCGAACCTGTTCGAGGTACTTATCTTGCATTTACCTAGAACATCCTAAGCCAACCAGGCTCTCTTTCTCTATCTCTTTCACTCTCGCTACTGCAGAGCCTGTGAGCGAGTCCGAGCGAAGGCGTATGGACGTACGTAGTGATCCTGGAGTGACCAGTGGAGAACGCTACCACAATGCCCCGAGGGTTTTTGATTGTGATAAAAATCGTTCAAATGCCATTTCGTTACGTATGCCACTGGCATATAACAGATCGACTGAACGTACTTTGTGTCCCTTACGGTTTTTTTTTCGTCTTCGTTCATTTGAGCAACTTATAGCTCCGTTCCGCCCAGGTGCTTGTTGTCAGTGTGTTTTATTTTTGTCGGTTTTTGCTACCCTTCCTTCTTTTTGATTCTTTTCATCTCTCACACTCTATCTCTCTCTGCTTTGCATTCAGATGGATTTTGGCTACCGCAATATGTCCCCAAACATGGGACAGCTAAGTTGCTCAGTACTTTTCATCGGGACAACATGGTTTAACATTCACGAAACGTATCGAAAGTGTTTTCTGTAAAATAATTGTTGAAAGGCCATTAGGACAAATCGAGGATTATAGGTTTGCGTTTAGTGGTGGGGGGTAAGGTAGAAGGAACGGAGAGGAAGATGGATGCGAAGTTAAGTTTGCAAAATAGCTCTTTCGAAAGAGCCTTTAATATTCATTTGCATACGGACAAGATTTGTGAAACAGTAGGGACTTATTGCAGTATTATGTTTAAAAAATGATACAAAAAAAGTTTTTAGTTATCTTAGTCAAGTCGAGCAGCAGCTAATGCAAATGACTAGGAATGGCATAAGAAATCCGTTTTGCCAAGCGGGTTGCATGACTACAGATGGCATCGCTACTACTTGCAACTTCATTAGATTCAGCCTAAAAGTATGCAAGATTCACATATGAATGTCTTGAAACTCAGACTTCGACAATGGGGTTTATGATACTTTAAGTTAGAAAAGCTTAAATTTTAAGACGGTATCTGTCAAACAATCGAGTAAATTCCAGCGATGAATTAAAAGCAGGTAAGTGTTAAGCTAAAAGATCTGCTCTATACGATCTGCTGTTATGTTAAACGATCGCACCGAAGTATTTTTTTGAAAAAGTTCTTTTTTCCTATATTTTTTTAAAATGAACAATTTAAATATAATCGATATGGTTGAACTGCCATCAAGACCTGCTAAAAATGCTTTACTTTGGTGTTTGTCGAACAGTTGGTCGAAACTTTTACGAGGAATGTAAAGAAGATCTAATCAGTCTTTATGGGAAATTAGCAGTCGAAATGCCGCCATGGGGAGTATCATATACCCCAATGGTTGTACTGTAATGACTTGCTTCTTTTGACAAGCGCATCGTGAAGGATTCTACATTCTAACCAAGGATTGATTCAGGGTCGAAATTATCCTACAGGAAACTCTAATGCTTTTGGGTAAAATAACATACTACAGATCCCAATCCCAGAATCCCAATAGATACTTGGTTCGTTCTTAAAGGAGCATTTGTTAGTAGATGAATATTTCCATCATGAAACTAGTGTGATCGTAAAGGATATTTTGTTAGCAAATACTACATATGATTGTTGTGAGGATATCTTTTCTTCGAAAACATGGTCGATGGGAATCGTACCATAAAAATGAGACCGGAGTGAGCTAACTAGCTTAATGTATTACAGATCTACCTTGACACCGTTGCATCTACAATGATCTTAAGATGATGCCTGTACTGAGCGTATTGTGTGTTGTGTACTGTTTCCAAATTAATTGTATCGTTTGCTGTTCAGAGAAATTTGAACTGATTCACCCGAAATACAGTGTTCAGCAAATAATTCCTCTCAAAAACATTACCAGACTTATTTGTGCAGATAAGTTGTCTAATCTATTCACTTCTAGGTTGTATTGATTTTGTATACTTAACTCGAGAAAATGCTATACTGTTAAACAAAAGAACAATTCTTCAAAACGAAAATAAAACCAAACCCAATCAGCCAAACAAACGCAATAAATAAACAACCTTTGATCTGCAACTGTGATGAAGAGCTAGGTACTGGGCAATAATTCTCAAGCGTTGCATATGCGCAAATTTGTTGGTTTTTTTTTTATTTACAATACCCAAAAACAGGTAAGAGCTGTTACGGTGCTACAAGAATGTAATCAACTCGTTCAGTCTCTGCTAATGGATTGCATCAAACAGTAGTAAAAATGGAAAGGCTAGAAAAGAAAAACAAAACAGGAGCGCAAAAACAAAACCAACTCGTCCCTAACTAAGAAAAAAGAGCAGAAAAAATGAACACGAGATTGAAGGAGTAAAGAGTTTGAATAATACCGGCTGTCTGGCCGTTGGGCTATTAATGCTTGCTTCATTTCCCTGAAAAATAACAGCCAGGATAATAGGTTTTATTTTTATAATCATTTACGCATCGTTTGAATGAATGAGAAGAAGTGCAATGTTTTGATAATTATTTGTTTTGGGGGGTTTTCAACTAGATCTACTGCTTACGGTAATCTATTACCGTACAATCGTTGTAACGCTATGAACCGGTGCGTAAGGGCAAGTAGTATGAAAGGTTATTCCACATTGATATGTTTTACTAAAACAAAAGCTGACGTAGATGAACTTCTTCTGGTAGAAAAAGGTCGAAGAATAGTTCAATTAGTATTAAAAAAACCTTTCTAAAGTTATGATACATGAGAAACGTTGAAAACCCATGAAAAATGTTCTAATAAGTAGAGAAAAATTAAAACAAATCATTCATGTCAGTAGTATAGACTGCTACATGGAACGGTATCGGGTAAGAATAGTAAACCAAGATGATACGAATGACACAACGGAAGAGACAAAACAAAATATCTTCAATTAAAAATGGCCTAAAGTCTAAAAACAATATGTTCCCGCATGTAAACAACGAAAATAACAAATAACCCTTACTCAACATTAAACATGGCTACAACTCAGGACACACAGTGTAGATGGGGTGACAGTTGCATGGTACGTTATTCACTGACGACACGAAACAAATGTGTGACAAACAGTGACAAAATATAAGAAATATCAAAACGAAAAAATATTTTAAAAGAAACCAAGAATTTAGCGAACCAAATGTGAAAACACATTAAAAACCAAAACAATACAGTGAATCAAAATGAACCAAACATTAGAACGACTGCACTAATTGAAGCCGGTACAGTTAACGACAATCACGATACAGAACGGGAATAAAAAGCACTCTCCGGTAGAAACAAGTATTGCTAACCGTATGTACCGAAGAGTGGAGAAAAAAATCGAAAGACAGAGAGTATTATAAGTGTACTATAATACCATCTATGCAGTACGTTGAACAGATGTGAACAAAATTAACAACATAAAGCACATAAAACACTAACAAAACACAGTAAAACGATAATGTTACATGTTGCAAAACTTGTTAATAAGAGAACAAAATGGAAACAAAAATGAATACATAAGTTGATGTAATGTTAAAAATCCCTCTTTTAGTGATAAAAAAATTAAACAAAAAACAATAAGACTTTAAGATGATTTGATAATAAAAAATATACTATTCTAGAATTGTTTTTGTTTCCAATAGCGCTGAGGGTGTGTTCTATTCAAACCCAACCCATTATTGTTTAATAAAGGAAAAGCCAATATAAATTCATTTAAAATTTTCAAAACACTCATTGAATAGAACAACGTTGTTCGTGAGCGTTGAAAACAGGTAAAAGTTTAAAGAAGGAATGACTCTACATCAGAGTTTCTTCATGTTTCGTCACGTAACGATGAGAGCGTTTTGTGCTCGATCAGAAGAAAGAAGAAAACAAAACACAAACAAAACGCAAGAGGAAAGGACACAGTGTGTGTGTATATTAATATCCGCTAATCAAACGTGATTGGAGATTGGATTCACCTTCACTTGAACCATCGAACACTTACCGGTAGATCCGATTCGACCTGGCCAAACTTGGTGTTGCGCCAGGATTCCAATATCAGCAAACCGGCGTAAATCTTCCCCACGGTAAGCTTGCCTGTATTCAGCTCGTCGTTAAGCGGTACGAGCAGGTCGAGCATTTTTTTCGCCTGCAGCGGCCAGATGTGGCTGATTGTGTGCCGCAGTTCCATGTCGGCTTGATCCATCTCCTCGGCTTGTAGGTAAGGATAGCACGGTGAAAAGTTGGTATTGATGGGGAACAGGATTCATGCTCGGTATACAAATCGCTTACCAGTTCTCATTTTGATGTTGAGGTTTTCCCGTATCAACGCAAACAATGTTGTGGTGAACGCGACCTTTCCCTCTGCATCGAGCGGCATGTTCATGCGTATGAGCTTTTTGTAGGCGAGTCGGTTGGGACATTTGTTACCAAATCCCAAGGGAGGATCCATGTTTTTCAACATATCATACATTTCAGTGTAGTGAATTTTACCCCTGGAATAGAAAAGAAATACAATTTTGTATATAATTGATGTTGCGCAATATCTTTAATTGGCTACAATACAATTGTTAAAGTTTTTGAAATTTTATGCTCAAAACAAAGACAAATTTCATCCGAACGCCAACTTTAATGGTGTGAAATAATAAATTACTTACGTAGCATTAGGATCATATTCTGCCCATATCCGAACGAACTCGTCCAGATGATGTGCGCCAAGAATACTGGAATCACGCGTTAGATAGTCAAAGTTATCCATAATAACGGCCACGAACAGGTTCAACATCTGTGCAGATTAAGTTTGTCAGCAAAGGAAACGAAGAAAAAGATCATTAATTTACGGCATCAGCAGCTCAGTAGATCGGCGAGTATACTTACAAGAAACGAACAGAAGAAGATAAACGACACGAAATATGCGTAGGCCAGTGTCGAACCGCACGTTTCGTTCGGTTTGTTAGCTCTCGGGTCACACGGTCTCCCTTTGAGACATGCCAGCATAATGTTCGGCCACGACTCGCCCGTAGCACACCTGAGCATGCGTATGCAAGAGGATAAACGGCGTGTACGGTCCAGATTACAGACAAGGGAAAATACAGACAGAACAGGTTTAAAAAAACACCATTAGTCCCGTACGGCACACGGTACACGGTAGGGAAGGAATGCTAGCGAATTTAATATAGCCTAAAGACTAGAAGAAATGGTAAAGGGCATCTAGCGGACGTAAAAGTATTAGCTTGAACAAGAAAAATATGGCAATATTGTTGGTTGAATCTGTTCATGAGGAGGTATTTTTGGGGTTTTAGTTTGTTTTAATGTGTACTGTAATGTTGGTTGTTTTGTGTGGAAAGTTGTCAACAGATGGCGTAAGGACTTTCGAACAGTTAACCAGGCATTGAAAAGAAAATAGAGCAAGAATTGATAGCGAAAATGTACATTACAATATTTTATACAACTTTAGGTTAGGTATTATAATTTTAGAAGCTGTTGGATGTTTGCAGTTAAAGTATTCGGAAGCATAAGTTATACTTTAGCTATAAGGAACTTTAACATAACGTATTCTTCAGTAGTTCGGTAACGATTAAGTCAATGGGTGATTGTTTATCGTAACGAAATGTAAGTTTGTCCAATTTGCTTATGAATGAAATACAAACACGAAGATGCATTCTAATAAATTCACCCCTTGACCGGTGTTGCATTCTTCTATGGGAATAAAAACCAACTCGTTACGTACTTCTATAGCACTATAGAAAGGCATTCCAGAAACTAATCAAACACTCTATCCTAAATGTATCTAATTAAGTAGAAATAACAAAGCAAATCAGCTATTTCTTCAACGAATGTGCTCTAGCGCAAAGAATCGTAGCAAAAGTTACCTAAGGTGAAAGTATGGGCAAAATTGTAAACAAATTGCAAAGGAAAATAAAAATAAAGTAAATAACAAAATGATCCAAATGGAACTAGTGAACGAAACTAACGTAATAACATTTGCTATTCAACTGTACATTGAGTTCAGACTCGAATCCTTCAGTCGCAGGGTAGAATTTCAGTGTACAATTCCTATAAATTCTTTTTTGTGCTTTGATGACACTTCTTGCGTACTAGAGCACCTATCACTAGAAACAAATAAATTCAATTAATAGTGTGAACGTAAAATGTAGTATCAAAAAAAAATCTCTACAAGTCATTAACTGTGAAGGTATGAAAAGAAGCTCACGCTTACCATTTGATACAGTATTCTAGGTTTTTGTTTTGTTTCCCAAAATCTATCTATCACTATTTTGTTTGATTTTCATGAACACATTTTAAGTTTTGCGATGATAGTTGTTCAAAAGGAAGTCTTAACTAGTACTAAAGCATATCAAAAGAAGGTAAATTTAAGATTACTGTAGATTTGTTTTTCGTCGATTCTGTTTTGTCGAGACTGTTCTTGACTTGGCTATGCAACGCCTAAAGGCAATAAATTAATAAGAAATTATCTTTTATATTGGATACCTTCAGGCGTTGGTAGTCCAAGGCACAACTCCGAACAGCAAAATCGCCACAAACAGAATCACTTAAATCGCAAAAAATTGTATTTGAGTTCACAGTATGAGACGGTCAGATCACAACTTTTGACTTAGTGTATGAAAATAATATAAATTTATTAGTACACTACATGATCGATCGCTCAATTATTCATGGCGAATTTTGATGGGTTCTGAGTGAGTCTACTAGTGCTCTTTTGATGATGCATTTTTATATAATCCACCTGTATTTGTTTTTCATATTTCAAATACTATTAGTAAATCGTATATTATTCTATTGATATTCTTGACTAAATGGTGAATGAGTAATCTGTTGCTGTGAATAAATATTGCAATAGCAGTTCATGTAAACTATTTTCATTAGAATGGCTAGGTTACATATTAACAGATCTTCATGAATAACAAAACTTTGCTTTGACAAGTGTTGATAGTAGAAGAATAATATAAGTAATGATGACGTTTTTATAATACGGCTAAAAGTTCGTAGTAAGGTGAAAGGTAGTAGTAGTAGTGGAATACATAGTTATAGTATAATTCTTGTAGTATACATTGTGGCTAGATGATGTCTTATGCTATTGATCACTTGACAGCAGTGTTATCGGACACCTACCTGAACAGTAGCATCAGCCCTTGGACAAATGAGCGGAAGTTGTTGTGTCTAGTAATAGATGATTCAGGATCTAGCTCAATATTCCCAAATACCTAAGTTCAGGCGGAAATGGTTGGTATAGTTTTCTCGTACGCGCATTGAAGGACAACCATACGGGGCGTTTAAATTGCGCCGTTCGCTCAATGCTACAAGTGACTTCATGAGCGCACAAGTGACGAACCTCGCAATTTAAACACCGACTTGCGTTGGTAACACAAAGTATATTTACAATACAAGAAATTAAATCAAACGATAATAATAAATCGCTTCCAAATGAGCAAAAAATCGGGCAAATATTATATAAAAATAAATTATCCGTAGGAAGTAAGGGTGGTTGAGGTTCAAACGGCGGGGTCTGTCTAGTTTTAAACTCGTTTTGCTATTTTAAACAGAAATACTGTAATGTATGGTAGCTTAAACTATAACACTATAAACTACATAACTAAACACGCTATTTCACTTGAACTTGAACTCGTCTAACTCGTTTGCAAATGACAACATATGTACAACATGCCAAACACGGGTATTAAGGTGGCAAAAGTATTGAAATTTATAATTTGGTTTTATTTTGTGATCATTGTGCTTGAGGCATGTTGGAAAATAATTTCATGGCAAAACTTCAATACTTTTTGTCTATGTTTTTTATTAAATAATTAATTGCAAGTAGCAATACTTAAGAGGACTTGGGAGGTTGGGTTCACTTACTGCAACTCTTTTCGAAGCTTACGCAAAAATACTGAACCACTGTGACCGTATATGCTCACCAACTGTACACAACGGTTTTATGTAGGATCTATATGGTTTTGCAGTCGCCATAATCTAAACGGCTACCGGAACTCACACACACACACATACACACGCAATGTACGCCATTTAAAAAACACATTTACATACAAGAAGGAAGTTGTATAACTCATATTCAAAGTCATAATAAGTGTAGCAGCCATCTTGCCTTTGGTTGGTTGCAACTATAAGAAATTAACAGGGTTTCGGTGTATGTGTTTGTTTGTAGCATTGTCAGTTCTGTTGTGAGAGTGTATATTGGTTTTGCATTGTTACAATGTGCAATACGTATGCGCATTTAGCTCAACTTTTCCTATAAATTGGCAATACAGTGTATCGTTTGCTAAAGGGTTTTCGGTTTCGGTGGGTTTGGGTAGGATTTTTGGGGGCAGGTTTGTTGGAATTATTACCGAAAAAGCAGCAGCAGTGCGCCGAAAAACGTTTGAAAATTATTGTGACGGTTCAGAGCGGTGTCGGGATCGAACTTCATATTGCCAAAAACCTGCAGCCAGGTATGGCAGATGGACAGGCGCGTAAGCAATGGGCATGTGTGATGGCGCAGTTCGTTTGGTGTATTCCGATTCCACGATTTACGATGGCGGTCAACCGGTGTCGGCGATGTAATTGGGATTGTAGTAGGTAACACGTTTTGTGTTTGTAAGTAGTGAAATTTTGATAGTACGGGACGCAAGAATCAAAACATATTGGCACAAACTGGTAAATAAATGCCTATCACTATGCTTTCTGCAGATCTAGGTTTTGCATAAAACCCCACAAGATAAAGGTAACGTAAATGTAACATGTTCTATCTGTTTTCTGATGGTTTGCTGACTCTCAAAACACGAGCAATTATGAATAAAGAAAACGTAATTGTTAGTGATTAACTGCTCTATTCAAAACTGGCAATGAAAATAAAGAGGCGATATCAGTGGCGTTTGCCTCTGCTAAAATATGTGAAGAAAAAAAACCACGAGTAAATCTGTGAAAGCACTAGGTGCTTTAACTTTTCTATTTGAAAGAAGTGAATGAGTAAAGAAAAACTAAAAAGAAAAAAGGATTTTGATTATTTTATACTATTCTAAGTAGAACTGGAAAGAAGAAAATCCGAAACGAACAAACATTCTAACACTAACGGACCCATCCTGTTTGTAGCTAATAAAAGTACAAACTTTTTTTTGCGTTTGTTGGCATTGCGATTGCAAGAGAAAATTATAAAACGAGTTAATAAAAGAAAAGAAAACAAAAACGGTATGTAAAATCATACCATCATATCAAAAAACCTTATCAAAGCAAAAAAATATAAACAAATAATGTGGCTTTAAAAAGTTTTTACGTAACGACCAAATAAAAAAAGAAAGTGAAAATAAAAACCATCTTCCAAATATAACTTAAAACTTGTAAAACAAATTTAAATATTAGTTAATGGGCGAAATTCGAAGAAGAAAAATACCTGCATGCCAATAATTGCGTAGATAAAAAATAGCATGGCAATCAGCAAACAGACATATGGCAGTGCTTTGAATGATTGAACAAATGTCCAAAGTAATATACGTATTGTATAACCTTGTCGCAGTAGTTTGATTAATCGTGCGGCACGAAACAGTCTTAGGAATCCAACGTTGAAGGAGTTTTCCTGTTATTGCAAGCAGTAAAACGGGCAGAAGAGTAAGAAAATTGAAAGAAAAGAGAATAAGAAAAAGTTATGAGTTAATTAACAATAGAACTATTTGAACATCACACCCCACAGCAGAACTGCACTATGTGTGTACATTGACGAACATATAGGAAAAAAACGATCACGCTGCTACCGTCAAATTACTTACCCCTAATTCTAGAACTAAAGCGTCGATAATACTTCCGATAACTGTTATAAAATCGAATATGTTCCAAGGGTCCTTGAAAAAATTCTGCTCGATAGGGAATAGAATCAGCGTTTTATGCACGCGATGTGATTAGTGGTAGAGTTTTGTTTTTCAAAAAAGAAAAAAGAAAGAAAATAAGAATGATACAAAAAATTAGTAAATGAGATGAAATTTAAATTAAAAATCGGTGCATTCATGAGCATGATGAAATGTAATTTCAATGAATGATTTGTGTTATGTAAATACAAACTTAATCATTAATGAAGAAATGCAAAAAATTAAAAAATGAAAAAAAAAACAAATTAAAACAATCAATTATTGTCTAGTGGTTGCTTCCACGATGACTACATCATCTACTAAAACGTAGAAGTGATATACTGTTCGACAAAGTAGATTGTAGTTGTGAAAATAGATCAAGCAAAAATATGCAAAAGAAACCGAAACAGAGCATTAAACATAGCTGACAAAAACGAGAAAATAATTAAGGGAAAAACTTTGAATACAATACGAACAGAACCTAAAATCGTACAAAGGCTTCGTTGAATGAGCTTTGCTTCTAAACTAAAACCTAATCGTCTGTCCGGCCGGATGTAGCCAACGGATCTAGCCAACATACTAACATATTTGAAACGGTAGAAAAATGTACAGAAATATAGAATAACATAAATTTAAAGGGGAAAAAACGTTAGTTGTAAAGGTAAAATATGGAAAACGGTTCAATAGTTCATTGTCTATGCACATTGCCTGTTTTAATTTGCCTGTTGTTTTGTTTCGTACTACCAATAAAACTAACGTACATGATAGTGAGGATCGAAATAGCGAAGGAAATAATAAAAATAATCAGACTTAATTCTATGACAAAAATGGCATGAAGTACTACTAATGCGCAAATGGATCGACTACGAGCAGCGTTACGAGAGAGAAAGAGAGACAGAGAAAGAAAGGTTTGGGTGAGAAAATATATAACGGGAATAGAAAAAAGTTTTCTTAAATGATTTTGGTTTTCCTCTGACATACACGGTACATGATGGTTAAAACGCAAGAAGAAAATGCATGATCGTTTATCGGTTTATGCCCTTTTGTTTTGTAAGAAACAGCAAACATGTCGTTAGGTTTATGATTATCATCGACGACAAAACGAAAAAAGTAGTAAGACACAGTGAACGGAAAATCAAATATTAATAATACATAGTAAGCAACAACATAAGATGAAACAAGTACACAAGTACGAATTGCCCTTCTTCGGTAAGTTGGGATATTCTTTGAGCGTTTCGTTTTTGTTTTGATGATACATCGGACGGCTGATGGTGACGCTGGTACCAACCTTACATCCATAAGCGATAAGTTTCATAATAGTTTCCAGTAAAAAGAAGAACGTGAATACCAAATTCATGAAGCTCAGAATATCAATCAGAGTCGTTGGCGCATCGTGAAACTGCAGGAAGGAACAGGGGTGGCAAATCAGCAAATCTGGTAGATATGTTTTAAGTTGTTAGAACGGAAGTAGAGATGGTTAATAATTTAACGGGGTTTTCATTTTGCTTCAAACATTTTTTTCACTTCAGAGCTTCCTTTAAGTTTTCTCGTAAAAATACCGATCTTTTCACTTCCAGTAAAAATCATCCGTTGAGTACCCAATTGCAGAGAAAAGGAAAAGAAATACCGCCAAAAACCAGGAAAATAAAAATGAAACAATCACTTACAACATGCAATTTGACATCCTTACCACAACGAAAACAAAAGAAAATAAAACAGGAAGCCAATGTCAGAGCAGCAGAAAATAATGAAACATAAACATTGATAAGGTGACACAGAGTAGATAGCTGTTTTCGTTCGAGCTGATTAAAACAGTGGTGCGGGTTTTGTTCGGGCAGTTTTAAAGACAGTGAGGCTAGAATTTGATTTAACAAAAGAGTTGAATGATGCATCATGCCAATATCCATGCCCAAGATGTCTATTCATCTAAATTGCATACAATACGTGAGGCATGCACATGCAACCGGGCAAAGAAACACAGAAAGGAAAAGTATTAAGATGGAGAATGGAAATGTTTTTCTTCAATAATGAATTTTTTCAATTGGATTAAAAACAAATTTGATTTTGACATTAAATTTCAATAACCATCCTTTCTCCACCTTGGTGAAACATGCAGCATAAAGAGAGCGACGAGTGATTCATGCGACGAGTACAGTGACTTCAATGCTAAAGCGACGAACGTAATATTAAAATAATATGTTGGCTTGCTTTATTTCATGCTACGTTTAATAAGTTTTAATCTATATTCGACTGATTTGGCATGCGATGAACCTATGAGGATGATATATTTAAATGAAAAAAAAAACTATTTATCAAATGTAAATTTATTTACAAAATAAATAAATTAAAATAGGAAAACAATTATCAATTAAATAAAGAAATATTTTTCCGAAACGATTTAGCTTACTCGAGAAATCTTTTGGCAAAGACTAACATTCTGAGTTTAAATTAATCTTAAATTTAATTTAAATTTAAAATTAAATGTTGTATACATTATTCTTTAAAATTTTACATTGTACAATAGGTAGATATACTAATTGTTATCAAAATTTTAATAATCTAGTAGCTAAGCTAATAATCTGTCCTGTTAAAATTAATTATAAATTCAAAACTATTTAAATTAAATTAAAAATATCATTGAACCTACAAAAGCACAGGTTTGATAATCTTCATGATCGTTTGAAAAGATCTTCAAATAAGAAATTTAAGTAAATGTCTGTATATAAAAAGTAGTGAAGCAAATACTTACCCAGCACAATCTTCGAGAATCTTTGTTGAAATTTTATTTCAATAGTTTTAAGCACACAAAAGTAAAGTTAAGTTTACTCACCAAAGTCAGGATCTATGTGGTGCTGCATTGTAATACGTTTTACAGTTCCTGTTGAAAATAAAAAGCCGTGCAACCCTTACCTTGTTTTTCTATAGGACAATTCAAACACGCTGAAGCTTATCAAACCTTTGCTGTCATGATGAATAATTGTTTTTATATTTAAAAACAAAATTTGATGATTTTTCATAAACAAAAAAGTATGCATTGTGAGATGGTGTAAACAGAACAGAAGAAATGGTTTATAGCGAAATGCATATTAATATAAGCTCATTGAGATTTGAAACCAAACCAAGGTTGCATTGCGCGCACAATGAGCGGTCCGTCGTATACCAGTATACCCACCTTTACGCCAAATCCTATTATTTTCAGTATCGTTTCAACACTAAACATCCCGGTAAATCCCATGTTGAGATATTTTAACGATTTCTCAAACTCTTTTCCTTGATTGTGATACTGCGCATAGGGTAAGTCGTATAATGATTGTGTTAATTTGAGCATTGAAAGAAAACATTCACAGTAGACACGAAAGAGAAAATAAATCAAACAATTGACATTATTCAAAAGAGCATCCGAAGGAACGGTACGTGGAAAAGGGGCAGAAAGGGGAAGAGATTTGAATGCTAATATGGAGCAAAAACGGGACTGGAATAACCAACAAAAAAAAAACGCTGGGCTTAACATGAACACACATGATTAATTGTAATTGTTTTTTTTTAGTTGCTTTTAAAGAAACCAAAATGAAAAGGCCCTGAAATAAATGTGAAAAGCTCTTGCGATCAGTTTTTTTTTTGTTTTTTTGATTTGCTTGAACTTGTTAACAGAATAGTTGAGGGTCAGACTCTCAAAAAAGGGAGATTATGCATTCAGAGCGATTGGTAAATTGAACATTAACTGGTGTGGCGAATACTAAAGACAAGTCCATAATTTAGTCAGTTAAAAACGGTTCTGTAAAAGCTTATTCGCAGGTATTACAAACATTCATACCTCGGGTAAATATCGCAACATGATGCAGTCATGGTTTCGGAGTGTTGTGTATGACGTTTGTGATAGTGAAATTGAACGGTGTATGAATGAATGACTGTGTAATTAATGTCACATGTCGAGAAGAAAAAAACACAATTCCTATGATGCACTTTTACAACACAATACAGATGCAACATTCACACAAACGTACAATAAAAGTTGAAGGTAGTAGGGCCACGAGATACTGTAATCGTTAGGTCTCGTGTTCCATCACGTGCAGGAAGATGAAAATGCATTTGCCGTGCCCGTGTAGGTGTATGTTTGTGGAAACATGCTCGTAAATAGATGACGCAGGTGCACGAACAGATGAAGGGTGCCCAACGTTTGACGGATCGCAATGCATTCGGACAAATAGGAAGGATACATCGGTGCGACAAAGTTTGACAAGGGTGACGGAAGTGCAGCTTACAGTTATCATGCCAATAAGGAAAGACAGTTTGTGAAACCACAAAAGCCAACAACGATCCTGATCAGTACGTTGATCGTCTGGTGCATTCAACAGCAACGTGCACACACAGACTCAAACATAGAATAAAGGAAGAAACGAAAACAAACACAGGTGCAAAATGCATTCACAATACAAAACACAACAAAAAAATACATTTGTATTAACAATCGCAGGCAAACATTAACAAGGAACGTGATATTTTTGTAGTGGTGATTATTTAACACTTTATAGCGACATAACACACAGAAATGCACATTCCAATATTCCAATACGAAATTATAGTAAATTAAATTACACCATGCTGAGACAGCAATATAAAATTTTCATATTAATAATTTTTTAAAACAAATATAACACAAATTATACATTCGTTGTACAATGCAACACATGCGTTTACTTATTCTCCAATTCGATTCTCTATGCAACTGAATGCTAAGTTTAGAATAATTGCTGTTGCGTTACTTTTTTACTTTTAATGACTTTTTTGTATCTTTTGTTTTTTTATAATTTTTTAATTTAATATTTTTAATTTATTTAATTCTTTTTTTAAAATATTTTTTTAACGATTTGTCACATGCAGAAAACATAAAACAGGCAATGAAACGTATTTACATAGAACACGGGGAAAGTCATGCAAAATCGTGTATTAAACGCTACATAAAGAAAGTAAATAAGAGAAAACAAAAGTAAACAGAAAATACATGCGTAAACAAAAACAGTGCACAATATCACCACAAACGTTTACGGCAAATCATGCTGTACAAAACGTGCACGAACGTAATGAGAAAAAAAAGATCAACATTAAATAAGAAACAACAAACAGTAACTAACTCAATAGTTAAAAGTAAAGAAAAACCATAGCTACACTTCAACGGAGATATCAAACTGTGAACTGTTTTCCCTATCATCACAATACAGGCTGAGCTAGTTTACTCAGAGTGGGTAAGGAAATGTTGGACAGTTCCTATTATTTACATTTCATTATGTGTATGTACTGCATTGAGCGTGTTTTGCATTGACGAGTAGAACATTTTCGTTTTTCGCCCTGAAAGCCAAACAATTCCATCGAAAGGATATGTTTTGAAACCATCCGTCCAATGGAAGAATCGTAGATTGGGATTGGGGTTTGGAAAATTAATTCACTCAAACTGCATATCTTTTAAAAGCAATAAGATTAACGATGTTTCCTCTAAATTGAAAGAGAGCTTCAGTTAGTTGCACCGTACAAGGGGCCGGGAGAGGGACGTTCTTCCACAAGAGGGGGGATATTAAAGTTGGAACATAAGAACGGGGAACAACTACGGAACGATATACGCACCTTCATCATCAGCAGTAACGTATTGAACACGATCAGCATCATTATAAAGTACTCGAATGGCGTCGAGACGACGATGCGCCACACCTTGTATTTAAAACTATTCCGCTTGTTTGGCATGTAACGCTCCAGAGGCCTAGCACCTATCGTAAAGTCTATGCACGATTTCTGAAAATGAATAAGACGATTCATATCGAAAAAAAAAGATAAAGATAGTAATTATTCAATAAAATTTGTTTCCCTATCATTCTACTGCTGCAGCACAGAGAAAATAGTAACGGGATGAGGTTCTTTTTACCTGATTTTTATCTATCTCACCATCCTGTAGTTCCGCTTCACCTTGCTCTTGGAATGTAATGATAATCAAGGCCACGAATATGTTAACAAAGAAGAATGGAAACACTATGAAGTACACTATGTAGAATATGGACATTTCTATACGAAAGTTTTGGATTGGACCCTTGTCTTCGTAGGTAGCGGCCATCGAGTTTTGAAGCACTCTGAAAGAACAAAAAAGAGCAGAGCTCATCAAAGAAGGTGAAAACCAAAGTTGCAAAGAAGAAATTATTCGAAATGTTTGTGAACATACTGAGGCCAGCCTTCGCCCGTTTGTACGGCAAAGAGTGTTAACATGGCGGTTGCCACATTGTCGTAGTGAAAGCTTTGTGTCTTCCACTCCCTTGGTTCTCTTCGTGGCAGTTGATCAGCACCATCGTACACGAAAAAGTGCCCCCTGGAAGTGGAACAACGCATGAGACACGGGTTTATACAAAGATTGCACACATTTCCGTCTACTCACTTGCACTCTTCGCTCGTATGTTTGCTGTCGTCGGTGCAGTAGAAAAATTTCCCATTAAACAGCTGTACCGCGATGACGGCAAAGATGAACTGGAACAGTATGTAAACGATCAGGATGTTGATGACGTTCTTGAGCGAGTTGACAACACAATCAAACACTGCCTTCAGCTTTGGCACACGTTTGATTGTTTTCAGCGGACGCAGCACGCGCAACACCCGTAACGATTTGATTGTGGAAAGGTTCTGACCGGCACTGCTGCCGGTCATGTCAAAGCCGAAGCTGACGGCAGCACAGATAACGACGACGGCGTCCATAATGTTCCAGAACTCGCGCAGATAGCTGCCCGGGTGCAGTATCACACCGAGATCGACGATCTTTAGTAACATCTCGATCGTGAACACGCCGGTAAAGGCGTAATCGAAGAAGTTGAGTATTTTGTTGCGTGGCGAATCTTCCTCGACCGGGTCCTCGGCGGCTAGTGCGATCGATGACAGTGAGATGACGACCATGATGAAAAAGTCAAAGTACCGTAAGTTTACTACCCAATGAGCCGCACAACGTATACTGGAAAGAAATTAAAAAGGAAATTGTATCACACGTTCCCATGTACAGAAATGGTGGTACATGTCCACTATTCAAAACATTATGGCGTGCATTAGTACGTAAGGAACTCCTGAAGGTATGCAATTTTGTACATTATTATACTTTTACGCTCATCAAGATATGGTTGGCAGACAATCCTCGACGATTAGCGAAAATTTTTTTCATACAACTTCAGACGTAACATACGTAGTTCAGCTACTTACGGATTAGTTGGAGACAGCACAAACATGGATGAGTATGGCAGCATCGGTTTCGGCCCATCCGGTATGTCATCATCGTCCTCCTCCTTGTCTTCGTCCTTTTTCTTTCCCTTCGTGCTACCACTGCTTCCATTACCTCTCGTGGGCGATGGAGACGACACTTCAACGCGTGGCGGCGAACCGTCCGTTTGCATCTGCAGTGCCTCCATTTCCTTGTCCAGCTCCATCTGCTGTTTTTCCTTGTTCTCCTCAAGCTGTTCCTCCTCGGCGGCAGTTAACTCTTGCGCGTTGGCCAAATTATCGACAGCGATAGCCAAGAATACGTTTAGCAACGTGTAGTTACCGAACAGCACCAGAATGATGAAGTACAGCGAGTAGATCATGCCCTTCTTGTGACCGCCCTGCGATTCAATGCCCTGATACATGACTTCATTCCAATCTTCACCGGTGAGAATTTGGAACACGGTTAGCAGTGCGATCGGAAACGTATTGAAGTTCGTCGGCGGTGTACCATCCGGTAGATTGAACTGACCACCAAATAGCTGCATGCCGAGCAGTGCGAAGATCAGTATGAACAGGAACAACAAGAACAGCAACGAAATGATGGATCTCATTGAATTGAGCAGCGAGATGACAAGATTACGCAGCGAGGACCAGTATTTGGTGACCTAGAACAGAGCATATCCGCAGGGTGTACATATTCTCTGACATTAGTTTACATCTGCCGCAATAACCTTACCTTAAATATTCGCAATAATCGTAATGCTCTCAGCACAGACAAACCGAACGATCCTCCCTTCACTTCAGACCACACCACTTCGAATATTGAACCACTGATGACGACACAATCGAACCGGTTGAATGATGATTCAAAGTAAATCCTTGGCCCTAGTGCATACATCTTGATCCACATCTCCATCATGAATAGTCCGAGGAACACATACTCCGCGTAATCTGGAAGGCAAGAAGAGACCGTTAAATTATGCCATAAATCATATAAAGTGAGTAGCTGTTTACAAATGCTTACACAAAAACTGTGTTAACCAGTTCGGTTGTCCATAGTGTTCAACCGCCACACAGACGGTGTTGAAAAATACCAGCACTATGACAAACCAGTAGAACCATTGCGTTTTCACCGTGTGTCTAATCCAGAACCGGAATCGCTTCTCCGCTCGCCAGAATCCTTTACATTTTCCCTGCGTTTTCACTTTGGCTTTAAGATATCCTGGAAGAATAAAGAAAATCACTGCATTAGCATTGAGAATGGGTGGTAAAGTCCGTTCTACTGGCTAGCGAGGCAGAGATAAAATCTACTTCATTATAGTCGACAATTGTTAGTGAATGATAGCAAATAAAATGTGTACGATACAAACTGAAATGTAAATTATTATTTTAAAGTGTTTTTGATTTACAAAGCACAGTAATAGGCCCTAATAAAGTAAGGAAGCACCAGAATCGATTTTAATTAAATTTCTCTAATATGAGCTATTAGAATGTGTTCCTGAATGTATGCAATTTGGTATAAAATTTTTGATTTTAAAGTCTAAAAAATCCGTATTGCATACATTCAGGCTTAGAGCGTTCATCTTCGAATGAATAGTACTTTTATGAAAAAGTTTACTTTTTACTTCTGCAGAATGCTAAAATTGAATCAACTTCTTTTACATTTGAAATTTGACCTACTTTACCTTAATTGTAGCCTACCTTACATTGTAATGTCTACAAATTAAAGCCAAATTATATTCATTTCTTTGAAGATCGCACTCCCATGTATGGAAGTTTTGCTACAAGCATTGCTTAATAATTGCAAACCTTTTGCCCAGTACGTCAGCGTTTCCCAAACAAGCCATTGGCATTTACATTAGCTTTTACGGTAAAGAAAAAAGTATATAGCACATATTATGCACTAGCACCTACGAAGAAGCTACATAAACTGTTTTGTGAAATAAATGACACATCCGTACCTTTACCTTTCTTGCGCTTTGGAACAAACACTGCGCGTGGAAGTCATATGAAGAATTTTTGTTTTGCGTTTATTTTGTAACATTTGTTTTATTTTTTTTTAATGTTTTATTTTTAATTCAGTGGGCATTTAATGCACAGCGTTGTGAGACAGATCGCGTGACGATGGGGATACAGTGCATGCAACATGAAATAGAAAAGATAGATGAAGAAAACCCAACAAACAAACGGGACACAAGTAGAAAACAAACAAACAGACAGATAGGAACAGAGTATTAGAGTAGTAGTAACACCCAAAAACAGAAAACCAATAGAAACGAAACACGATCACAGACATGGATAGAACACATTTTTTGCAGATATCGTACTGCACAGGGTGTTTTGTTGTGTATGTTGGGTTTGTTGTGCGGTTTTGTTGATTATGTTGTTGTGTATATTTGTATATGGTTGCATATGTACTTTTGAGATGATTGCCTTATACAGAAAGGTAAATAAAGTTAGCAACAAAGTCACTGTTAGGAAACATCCATATTCAAATTGCATACTTTTAGGCGAAGTTATCAACAAATTGCTCAAAATGAACATGCTACATAAAAAAATTATCACTTTACGACCTTCCTAACAGTTTGTTTGTCGCTTAAACAAAGTCAATTTCTTGTAAGTGCTGTGTTTTGTATGTGTGTAATGCTGACAGTAATAACGGGAAACAAAGATAACCCTTGTGAGAAAAATCATCAAGTTACCGTCATCACCACAATCATCATCCGGATCATCCTCTTCGGTGTCTGTCGATTTAGATTTGCCGAGATTTTTCAGTTTTTTCCGTTTGGCCGCAGCACGTCTCCGGGCTGTGTTTTTGGTTGGGTTGGGCAGCCATTCATAACGCAGCGTTGCACATAGAAGGTAAAGGAAAATTGCATTATTCAAGTGAGCTTTAAATGTAGCAACAAAAATAGGTGAAAAGAAATAACAAAACCAGATGTTATGGATGGCATAGCTCTAAACTAGTTTTTGTTTGTCCCATCTGACAATCAGCTTCAATGCGCCACACACACTCTCTCTCTCTCTCTCTCAGTCTCTTGGTTGTGAAGCACCCGCAAGGGTGAGTTTTTCCCGCGCACTCAATAACAACACGCACACACGTTCGCCCGGAAACGGTTTCCACGAGCACAGGCTCACGTGATAAGCGTGAACACTCGCGGAAATGCTTCGTTCACGGCCGCAGTTCATCCCGGCTGTTGTTCATTCGGTGTCGGTGATAGTGTAGGTGGTAAGTAAACCCATCGCTGTTCCTTCCCGATGTGGCACAGCATTGCAAGCGGTCGCTTGCCATCGGTTTGGAGCACTGCGGGTAGCGCATGCGAAGTATACCGCGGGGGGTTTTTGGTATTTGTTTGTGCAATACCAGCGCATACGGCACACGTGTCGTCCCGGTGGCAGGTGTCCAATTTCTCGGAGATGAAGTGAGTTTCTCCACCGAAACGAACACTGGGGCAGATAGTGCAGGGCAAAAAAGAGGGGAGTTGGAAGAACTTGGGGGTACATGAGCATGCGGTAGATTTGTTCTATTTTTCCTGCATTGTTTCATGTGGTGCGGTGAACCGTACCGGCACTATCCGATGTCATAATTCATACCGTTCCGTACCCGACCCGTAATGAAATGCGGATGCAGTTTAATTGTATTCGTGCGCTTCGATACAGGGCAAAGAATCGATGTACGATGATACGGGATATGAAGCGTAAACAGAAATGTGTCTTTACCACAAAAGGGCTATCACATACAATGGGCTACGAACCTTCCATAATGTGCAACCGTTCCTCCTCGGTGGTGCGCTCCTCGGCCAGAATTACCTCCTCTGTTTTGTTGTGCGTGTGTGTGTGTGTGTATATGTGCCGTATGGAGGAGCAAGATGACGGATTGTTCCATTTTCCAGATGGAGGTCATGATACGGATGGTCCAAGATGGGCGGCACATACGCACGAACGGGCGAAATAAATATGCGTGTGTGTGTTTGTGTATGTGTTCGTGTGTATCGAGAGTTGCAATGGGTGTCGTTGAAATGGGAGAATAAAATGGCGAGAGTAATTAGTAAGCCAATTAGTAGGCGCTCCGCAGTCGCTCAGCGTACGTAGGACATGGGTACGGGGTTGCGAGCCGAAATGGGATAGGAATTCGTGCAAGATTCTCGGGGATTTTTTTTTGGATGACGTGCAATTGGGGGGGTGTACTGTTCGGTGTGAGGGAAGGAACCGAAGCGCATGTTGCCGCTTCGGTGGGACGCCTGGGATAAGGGACACCCCCATTTCAGGGCGTGTTTTGTGCCCTCGTATGTCCTTTCTTTCGAGGCAAAAGGGAAGGATGCTGATGAGTGGGACGAGTTGTTCGAACAGGATGTTCATGCACAAGCCGAAACAATAGCAATACTCTACCCGCTTTACAAATCCACTCGACGTAGCCGTTTAGTTCTTTTTCTAGCTGCTGTTGCCTACGTAGCTTCAGAAACTCTTGGCGGTTTTCTACTTTTTCCCTCTCCTTTGCAAACTCTCTACGGGAGGAAAATCGGGAGATAAATGGTTGAAATAGAAAGGAGAGTAAAACAAAAACAAACAATAAATATATAACATAAGATAAGCGAAATAAAGATTTCCGACCGGTGGTTATACGATTGCTAGCGGATTGCGTTCATTTTTTTTAAAGCGCGGCACATACAACAAAAAAACGGAAGTTGTTCAAAAAACAAATAAATATATTTCCTTGGCTGTCGTAAACGCATACTGCTGTAAGAGCAGGGCAGGGGATGTACAAGTACAAACTAAAGACAGGAATCAACTAAAACGGGTTTCGTTGGGGTCAAAACATACGGGAAACAGGGTGGGGTGGGAAGGCGAGGGGGTTTTTTTATTTTGGGTAAACAGGCAGATCGTTCGAGCGTGCTACGCGAAGCCGGCGGATCTGGTTCGGGAAATCGAGAAAAATCAATTTTAAAACCTGCTTGAGTAATCCAGTCGAGATAGGATGTCATTGCTTCGACAAACATTTGCCTGGAGCGACACTTGTGAAATTGAGCCTGTCGCTCAACGCGTCCTCTTTCGTTGGAAAACTCTCTGCCGTGGAGCCGCGGAGGCGGGACGTAAACCAGGTGAAAGGGAAGAGGCACACAATTGGCACATTACATCAAATAAAAAGGTACGTAAATGTTTTGTGAATATAAATTTGAAAAGAATAACAAATACAACAAGATCGAACGTATAGTAAAATACAGTAACAATCATCCACGCAAAAGCCGCCGGTTGAAGATTGGCCGTTGGTCCACGGCGCTGGTAAGCGCGTTTTCCGCCCTTTTTGCGAAACGATATACATACCCGCTGAGCACACCGAGAACTAGATTAAGCATGAAAAAGGACCCCAGCACGATGAGCGGCACGAAGTAGATCCAATTAAACGTCGAACCGAGCGCATCGTTTGTCTGGTGGTGAAGGAAAAATCGGGAAGACACTAAGGTTAGTGAAACCGCACCAGCAATGCGTACAGCAAGATAACTCCTACCCAGTACAGTATCGCCGTCCAGCCCTCCATGGTGATGCATTGAAATACGGTTAACATGGCGAAACCGATATTATCGAAGCTAGTGATGCCAAAGTTGGGTCCTTCCCACTGCTCAATGCAGGTGCTGTCGCTGCTGTTACAGACATACGCACCGGTCGGTGCTATCGTATCGTTATCTGCATTGCAAGGCGTAGGAAATTCGCCCTCTTTCACTATTTGAGCTGCAACGACGCACGCAAGTACGATGTAAATGGGGGTAAATTGGGTCATAACGTGTAGCGCCTAATACTTACAGATATCCTCTAAGCTATAACAACTCCTGTGCAGCGCACCGGAGTAAAATTCTAAGCCTATGATTGCAAAGATAACAATTGCAAACAAGACCAACAATCCTATCTGCAGCAATGGCGCCATGGCTTTGATGATTGATTTTAAGACTACTTGTAAACCTGGACGGACGCAGAAATGGATGTGCAGAAAGGAAGAGCAGAACGATGCGTTAGTATTTTTCATTGTATTTACGATTCTTCTTTCTAGACAGCTAAATAGGTTCTTGTTAAAAATAACAAAACAGTTGTTAGTGATGATATTTTGGCACGCTTATTGCATACTTTTAGGCGAAACTTTCAAACGCAGAAAGTTTTTAAATTCTGAAGGATGTGATGTAATTTTATATTTCATTTTGTGATTTTTAACAAGGTTAAACAAATGATTTACAAACCTAAACTACTACTAATGATACTATAAAAAAATTCTTAAACTCAACTATGCGTAACTAATTTACGATTCAAATTTATTGCTGAATTTTATTGAATGGTATAAAAATGTCAAAACTATTTTATGTTGTTGGAAAATATAATCAACTCTACGGGTGTAATCGTAAAACGTCCACCTTCAAGCTCAACGTCTGAAGGTTTGCAATATATTTTGTCGCATGATTAATTTTTGTTGGAAGGTTGACGGAAAAAAATTGATATTGCATATCTTCGGGTTAAGTAATAAAAGTAAAACTAAAACACTCTCCAAAAGTAACGCTATACTTGAAAAATATCAATTAAAATATTACATGCATTTTAATACTTAAACAAGGTTACTGATTCTGTATTGTCAATTACTCGAAAATGAACTCTCTCTAGAATTAATGAGTAATCTAAAATATAGAAATATTACTATGATCTACAAATCAAGTTAAAAAATTATTGAACACAACATTTACTATTGCTACGTTTGCCAACAGCGTCGGCAGCTAGTTGACTACTCACTAGGAATTCCAGAAACTAATTTTAAGGGCCTTAACACACGGATCGCCCTTAGTGTTCTCAGATCTACTTCCGGTCCCTTTTGGGGGAACAATGTGATGAATCTAGCAAAACAAGAGCAATCCCAATGAATTAAGGATCAGTTCAGACATTGGAGAGGAAAATGAGTTAAAGCCTAGTTAAGGTATGAAGCGCAAGCGAAGTTAATTGGGCTGTACTAAGATTTATGTAGCACGCTTCGGTACAGCATGGTTGCCTAATTTTTGTTCTATATACCGCAGCCTTCAAAGGAACCCGCTTCATTGATGATCAAGTGTTTCAGCTGACGGAAATATCGACATTATGGAAATTTTTACGACTGCCCGACAAAAAAAAACGTATCCGAACGAAATCAAGCATTTCATTTGTTTCGCACTTGACCTCCTCCGCCAGACCAGTGGGTCTGATCCTATTAAGGTCAATTTCCTGTAACCTTGTCGATGCTTTCGGTTTACGATGGATTTTGCGTATCAGCAGCAGGTCTTGACATACTTAGTTGTGGATTCGAGCACAATGACGGCACAATCTGACGGTCGCTAGCGTTGCGCTGGGCTGCTTAACTAAAACCACTACATCCTAGGTACTATTCCTAGCGTATAATAAAAGGACAAATCGCTGTACAGTAAGAGCAACACAAACTAGTAGCAAATAAATGCGGCACTCGTCAACCACTCGGCCGACGAGCGCTAACAATACACGCGCGACTGGTAAAAAAGATTTGTGAAACACTGTACTTGTCTAGCACTATAACTGGCCACTAGAAGAACTATGGTTTTTTTTGCTAGAATTAATTGACAGTGACGAAAACGCAAACACCGGCATCTTCGCTTACTTGGAATCCTTGAAACAAGCTTAAGTGGCCGCAAAACACGAAATGATCGAAGCATTCGCAAATCAACATCAACGTTGGCCTCAGCAAAAATAGTCATTGAACTGTGCGAATGAATAAAGTGGCATTTTAATCCAGGGCTTATAAGACATGCAGCGAGTTTAAAGAAATCCTATGTAAAAACAAAAAAAATGATGGTGGAAAAGAAACGCAGCTTCTCCAGCGAAGCTTAGAAGCTTTCCTGCAAATTGTAGAAAAATGGTCTGCTTCCCGATGAAAAACCAGGCTGCCAGCCTACCCCCCACCTACTTACCCCGTAACTACGACGAAAAAATCCATTATGTTCCATATGTTCCTGAGGTAGGAGTGTTTGTGCATAACAAACCCTAAGGCGAGGATCTTCAGTGATGCTTCGACGCAAAAGATGCCCAAAAAGTATGCTTCCGTTTTTTCCAGCTTCTGAGCAAGTATCGTCTTGTCCCCATGAGGTAAGTGCTCCTCCAGAGCCAATACCACGCAATTGGCAATGATTGTCAGCAGCACAGCGTACTCGAACGGAGGCCATTCAATTATGAATCGTGTGTATCTGGCGGAATTTTGGAGCATTGAAAATTGGGTGCGCACAATTTTAGAAACCAGTTGCCATTTTGGATTATCATACTACGACCCATTCCGGTCCGGTGTTACTTACTTTCTAATGATGTTGTCTTCTGATAAAATAAATAACGAGGTGGGTCCGCCTCCAGCCAGAGGCTGACCCCCTTGACTGCTGGGGCCACCCATTCTATCAGCTAAATAGTGGCCTCCTTTGCGTCCAAACTGTGTCCCGTTCGAGGTCTGACCTGCGAGCGCCGCTTCTTGAGCCGCAGCTAACCTGTAAGATATTATTCATAGACAAGAAATGTGATTTAGTTTAGAGATGAAGAAATGAAGCAGAGTAGTAGTAGTAGTAGTAGTAGTAGTCGCATATTCCCAATTATATTACTTATCTGGTTTAAGTTCTTGAACACAATGTTAACTCTTTAAGTCATTCAAAATCAGCTTTTACATATTTTAGTTTGAATTAAAAAATAAATCGTATCAAATCTTAATGCTATACCTCTTTGTTGCAGTAAATCAGAGATTACCTCACCCACTTGTACTCTGATCATCCCATCATCAGATTGATTGCAGCTTTCTTTGCTTCTTTATCCGGAAGCTTTGTACAATCCAATAGTTCAGCTTGCATTAAATCAGGTCGAATGCTTCAAGCACCGCCCAGGTACGTAAACGCCCCCGTTCATCATGATGATGTGCAGCAGCAGTCAGCCTTTTTCTGATGAAAGAAAGTACAGCTCATCAGCATCGGGGGACCCAAAAGCCCACATAATCAGACGGTTGCTGTTGCTGAGGATGCGGCACTTCGTTAGTCGACGCTATTACCAGTACCGAGCTTGCACCGGACCTGTGCAAGATAAATTTAGACACAGGCAAAGGCAACACGGGCGAACAATGGCTGCAGCGATGAGTTGCAGGCATGTATGCAAACTCGCTACGCCTTTACCGGATGCGCTCGGCGAACGGAAAGAATGATGCTTTACGCTTCCTAGCTGAAGCTTGCCAGTCCGCCATAAAAGTTCATCAACCGCGCAAGGCAGGCGGAAACGGAACTGGGTCACAAATGGCCGCTGGGATAGCGTTCAATTTACTATTGCAGACGACTGCACCTTTACTGTACGCTTTCTTACGTACTCTCGAGATGAACGGTTTTACTTTACGCTACGGAACCATCGTTTAGTGTCGCTAGTATAGCCAGCAAATACGCGAATGGATGGCTTTGTTTGCTCAGATCACGCAAGTTTCACGCCCGAGGCCATAAAGCCGGAGTCATTTGTTTCGATTCAAACAAGTTGCAAATTGCGAAACCTTTGCTTACAAACAAGCGCAGCATGTCCAGACGCTCCTACCTCTACCTATGCCTGTTATTTTGAAACCTTGTTCCTCTAGCACGAAGCAAAACGTACCACACCACCGATGGCTGGTGGTGTTTTGTTCCCTTGATACAAATCACAACAACCATTACGCGAAACCACGTACTCGACGAGGTGAAGCAAAACCGGCACATGGACAGTGTGCGAGATTTAGAACGAACCACGGATATGGGCATCAGTCACGAGAGGTTCCAAAGCGTGCTGTAGCCAACAATACTCTGTTCCGTGGTATCCTTGCTGGTTGGAACGTGAATTGTGTCCTCTTGTCAGATATCTCACTTGAAGCATTGCAATGATTTATGATTAATTTTTATTGATTTTTATGACTAGCATTGAACTCAACTGTTGTACACAATACAACTGCATAAAGCCATATAATACATTCGTTGAGAGGATGATACTATAGTACTATTCCATAAATATATAAATGTAATTTTCATAAAAGCACTCTTGAATATGTATCGTGTAATTGAGCATTTATGGAACACTTTTATTTACAAACCAAATAATACTGAATTACGATTAATATAGCAGTCATTTTAAGTTGTTGCGGTTTGAATGAAACATCACATTTGAAGATGATTTCCCTCTTGGGAAACAATGCGCCTGACAGTATGCAAATTAAACATCAAATCACTATTTAAACATTAAATAAATTTAGAAAGTTATAGATTGCATACTATCAGGTGCAGAATACTCTAAAAATAACCTAAATTAAAAAAAAAAAAACACGGAGAAACTAGTTCCATAAAACTTGTTTTGTTCACTTACACATGTTGAGTAATCCGTTACACATTAGTAATTCTTAAAAAAGAATAAAACCCGGAAGCAGCTTCTATGGAGTATGGGCATGAGAAATGTAATTGACCATATCCATTCTTTCTTCAAATGTACCATTTCGTTTCTTGTCCTGTGTATCAAGCGTACACTTCACTTCACCCCGTACCCAGGAAGTTGCTTACTAATCGCACCATTTACGCTACCGTGACAGAGACCTCGCCCTCGAACGATGATTGATGTCAGTGTGTTATTCCCCAACCGTACGGCGGTTATCAACTGTTGCGCGTGAAACGATCCAACAGAGTAACGCGCGTGGTTCGAAAAAGGACCAAACTACATTGCGTGACACTGCAGCAACGTTGACTGTCGCTAAAAATTACGATTAGCAACGAAAGTGAGTAAATTATACTCGCGATGATGCCACCAAACGGTAAAAAAAAAACCGGGTATCGCTTCACATTGGAAGGGTACGCTTGTTTGTCATTTCCGGCACTGTTTAGTGCCACACGGCGTAACGATCGCGTATCATGAAATCAACATAAATTCAGGTGAATACACAATTTCTGCTACCTTCAATCCACCAGAAGCAATCCGTGCTTACCATAAATTGTGATGTCCTTCATGGTACGTTCATTCGTGCCCCGTGGACCCACGGGTGTCGTTACCCAAAAACAGGTGCCCGTTTAAGGGAGCGTTTTTCTTTTTTTTTTTTTTTTTGGTCGAAATATTTAACCTTACAAGCACTTAATTCACCTGAAGATTTGGGTCGCCAAATCCGGTGGTGGATTTGGTACGGTTTTCCATGCTACACGCGTCACAGGGTGTCACCGGATAACGGATCGTATAAAACATTCAAACGAGTAATGTATTCCTTTACCACCCTTCCGGACATGCTACATGCCCGGTACCAAACAGACATTCGGCTATGGAAAGGGTACGAAATCATACGATATGACATAAAATCGTCAAAACTGACATAAACTTCGAACCGCAGGACACCGCATCACACGTCATAGTGGTGGCAGTAAAACAATCAATTCTAAGCCGGTAAAGCTCACTCTTGGTCGGCGAAACAGGGTTAGACAAAACTGTCTCTCTAAATTATGTATGCACACGATTACGTCACTCGGTCCTCACACGTTTCAAACGCGCCCCCGCCAACAGGACAACAACACGTACGTAGGGAAAGCCTTCACAAACACTTGTCCCGCTATGAAATGGTTATGGTAACAATAATGGTGTGGCTTCATAAAAGAAGCAAGAAAAAAACGCTAACCGATCAAACCGGTGTGTTGGTGGACGTTTCGAACGGGAAATATTAATGTGCCGACCTATGGAAACACGGCACTGTAAATAGAATGCGCGGCAATAATAATGGTATATCCACCTTTTTTTGCCATCCAAACCGGGTACCGTATGCAATAATCGATAAGTCAACACATAAACAAGTCTGACGCTGTACCGCTCGCGGCTCAAGTGCCAGACCGTATTAAGTTCGAAGGATGGCTGCTAAACAAGACATACAGCTCGCCCTGCGTCAGTTCCAAGCCCGAAGCAACATGCTAGCCCACCATTCAATGCGACCGAATGGTGGTGGTGGTGCTTTGGAAAATTATTTTCCTCACACACATTAAATCCAGCACTCGCACGTTCAACCCCTCCACCGGGAGGATCGACTCGCCGAACATTCGGTCTGCGTCACCGTGTAGCGTTGGTATGCGAGAGAAATGCACAATATCGAAACCTCGAACCGATCTATTTTTAGCACACCGTCCCAACCCCGAAATGGACGATGTGATGCAAGGCTTTAGGACCCACGCACACCCCGGGAACCGTCTGCAAAGTGGAAGTGCCAAGATGGTATAGATTTTCCTCCGGTTCCGGATCATCATTAGGGCACGATTGATAGCCGAACCGTTCGTTATTATTTTCACTGCCACGCGTAATGATTACGACTTCTCCAAGGTAGGTTTTATGTGAAGGCACGTATAGCACGATTTCTGTCGCGCCTCACCGACACCTTGTGAGGGCGTTTAGTGGTGAAATAAAATGATCAAAAATTACATAAGACGTGTACGTGTGTGGTAGGAATGTTTTACACACAAAAACAAAGAAGAAAAAAAAACGTTGAAAGCTTCCGAAGCGTGTATCCTTGATTTCACGTTTTGATTGAAAGATACCGGTTACGCTGTTCATTAGCGTTCAGGCTACACTCTACGCGACCGCTCTAGACTACGTGGGACATCAGGAAAATGCGACCAAGATCAATAGAGCGCGTCCTTGAACGTGCTCTAACAATGTTACGAATAACGGGCCACACCGGAAGGCTTGCCCCACTCGTGAGGTATATCTATTGATTCGGTACTGGAAGCTGGATGAGTTATGGTGTGTGTTTTTACCGTTTTTACACCACTTCCGTCCTTCCATTATTTGTGAAGTAGTTTAGCACAAGAACAGCAGAAACACTCCTATCCCTTGAAGGTCATTCGTAAGCGAAAGCTGTCCGGAGAAATGTTTAGCAGAACGCTTCTTGGCTTTTCTTTTTCATGTTTGCTTTTTTTTGCATGTTGAGAATCATGTGTAGTACCCCCAGTTATGGCAGGGGTGGGGAAAACGACTTTGATTCTTTTGCCACAACCCCTAAACGGCTTTTGGAAGGAGTCCTTTGCTAAACCCTCATGATGCATGATTGACTGTTTTTCTGACAATGACAGTGAATTGGAAAGCTGCTTTGAAATGGGTTTTTTTTTCAAGCTTTAGCCTAGTGCCGTAAGTATAGCAAAAATTTGCAACTCAAAAGGGTCCACTTTCCACTCGATTGAAAGAGGTGATGGCGATAGCGGGTAAACGGACTGGCTAAGTCGATACCAAATGTGTTCTGCCACCAAAGGGAAACGCAACCATTTGACCTTTTCGTGTGCCAAATGCTGTGAAAACGATCATCATGTAACTGTGCGTTAGCAAAATGGAATGATTTTTTTTTTTTGGTTTGAATACTCCATTTGTGTTTCCTTTAATAATGTGACGGTGTTGAAGATGAAACAATATGACCCATTTTCTGTTTTTTTGTGAAAAATAAACGCTAGCTCAAAAGTAGGTCAAACAAGCTTTGGGGAAGATATTATAATTATGTTTAATTACAGCTTCTGCAGAAAGATGCTTAACCTTTCCCAGAAGTTACATGCAGAGCGTAACGTATAAATATCACTTTCAATAGAGTAATTTAGCTTGAATTTTCCATTCAATTAGTTCCATTTGTTTAAAAACAGCAGTTTGCTTTTCGAAATGCATACTTTTAGGCGTTTTCCAAAGCAAAATTCAATGAAAATGAGAAATCGTTCTAAATGAGAAATTATTTTTCCTGAAACTTTCAGCCCAATATCAGCATCTCGTCATTGCCAAATATTTTCCTACTTCTAAAGCTCATGTTGGATCTCTCTAGACTCTTCAATAGACTACAGCGTAGTATCAGTACATCGGTGAAACCATGTACTCTAAAACACCCATCATACACGTATGTTTTTCGCGCTTTTATCTCAATCCTGTCCGTTCATTCAGAGTGTGATGGGAGAAACATTAAAGAACAAAGGAAAACATCTGGCGCTAGCTTTCGCATTGCTAGCTGCCGTGGAAAAGTTGCCAAATTCGTAGCACATGCTTCAATGAACCAGATCAAAGCGGACTCAACCACAAGCCCGGGCGGTTGGTTAATTATAGACGCTTGTAAAAGTTAAATTGAACGTGTTTTTAATCGATCAGGAATGTTTTTTTTTGTGCTTGCGCTTTGCTATGGTTTTGTGCAATGAGGTTTCTGTGAACTGTGCTCCAGTTGCTGTGGGAAGATGTTATCGACAGCAATGTACAGTTTAAGCGTGTAATACGTGTGTATAGAAATAAATTCCAAACGTCCTGCTCACGGTAATGATTACTCTAACTCGCTGTCCTTCATTGTTGTTGCCTTACACTAACCTATAGCCATGCTGAATGGAGCAACCAACTCCTTAACGCCTCCATTCGAACCATTGACATTGTTGACGTGGAGGCCGAAAGGTGGGTGCTCCGAAACCTCCACGACAAGGTGACAAACAGGTTACGATAAATAGAACGAATGCATTGATTTTCTTGCCTATTCTTGTCCCCACCCTAACCCTCCGTTTTTCCGGATTCCATTCCCGCTGCTACCCGACCGGCTCAATGCAATAAGGGGAGCTTCATTTGCATGGCGACGTACAAGAAAAGTGTGAACGGTGTTTCGCCGAAGGACAACGGCTTGGAACTGCTTGAGGGTGATATATTAAACCTGGGGTACTTTCTTTTGAAATATGCTTGATTAACGTTTGCCTTCCCACACCGGGGCGGGGGTAGGATCGACATCGTACACCCTTTGGCAAAAAACACCCACCGTCAGTTTTTCCCAATGTGCAGTACCAGCGTTGGACGACCGCAGGGCCATATTGGGTTACACCGAGCCACCGACGTGATACATTTGTGCAGCTCCGGATTTTAGCTAGCGTATATCTCACAAACAGCTTCTGGCACGCTGACTGGAACACGGCTGAAGGAACACTAGACAGATGGGGTTGTACTCGAGAAGGGAGGGAGAGGGACTGGATGTGTTGAGCCCCAAAGAAAACCGGGAGGTGCTATTTCTTTGTTTCCGCTGCAGCAGCTGTACGCCTTTTTCCTAGGAACCGATTCACTTCCGCACACCTTAAACACTCACTACTTCCTGCGGTATCGCAGTGTGCACACTTTCTTCCACTGTGGAATGATTTTTAAGAGCCTGTTCTGGTTGTTTATGCACATGAAAATGAAAGGAAAGAACAAACACAATTGCTTCGATTTAGTGCTCCAGAGTCGAGGCAACAACAGCAACAACAACAACAACAAAAAACACTTCGCTGATGCGACGCTTGACGCAAACGGCACCAGATGGCGCTCGGTGAAGGGAAAACACTCTTTTCACACTAGCTTTCTCTCTGCCTATCTCACGTGCTGCGTTTGCCCACACCATGTACACTTCTACTCTCCGCGCACACACACATACATGCACAAACACACATGTAAAGCTTCACATTTCCATCTCATTCTCTCTCTCTCCCTCGCTCTCTCTCTCTCTCTCTCTCTCTCGCTATTTTCATTTTACGTTATCAGACTCGTACGTCAAAATGTGCTGGCTGTGCGGTACCGATGACGACGACCAAGCATCAAAAAGCCTCACCAGCGCACACAAACACACCCACGCAACCCACACAGGCACACGGTGGTGCACCGAGACACAACAGGGAACTTGGTGGACTGACTATGGTTGCGTTGTTTTCCACCCTTCGGTAGGCAACTTTTCTTTTGACGAAGCGAACCGTTTTTGTTGTCGAGCTCGCACACACACACACGCGCGCGCCGTGCTCACAATTTTCCTTCTTCTCACAAACAGCGCACTTCTCTCCCGCTCGCGCCCGCACAAGGGCCAGGTTACGCGAGCTCAGGGCCCATCGGTGGTTGCTCCATTTCCGCTGATAAAAGGGATAGAACGTACACAGTAAAAGGGAGCTTATGATGTGAGGGAGTAGGCCTTGCCCGCTTACTCAATGCCACCCGATTTTCGCTTTTTGTTCAACCACACTGCTGTGCCACACACTGTTACATGGGAGCAACAAAAAAAACGAGGAATTCATTTGATGGTGCAAGGGAAAAAATATGGGACATTGTGGGTTGTTCTTTTTTCTTTCTTTTTTTTTGTATGGAAAATGTTGAAAATGGGCGATCTGTGCTGTGGGGTTTTAATATTAATTAGAGAGTGTGCACACGAAATGCCACCAATAAAGGTGTTGGTTTATATCCGATGATTTTCTTCCTTTGTTAACGCACTCTGTTACCCTGCCCTTTCACGAATGCAACAGCAAGAGAAAAAAAAGCTTTCACACTTCAATTGAGTTATTTATGTAAATTGCATCTGCACCGAACCATTAACCGATGGGAATGGAGTGCTTCAATCACTCAAATCAAATTAAGGTAATTAAATTTTACAGAAACTACGCGCACTCAGCCCTCTGATGTGGCTTTCCCTTGCACTTTTGCTGAGAATGGGAGTTATCATGGCTGATATGGTGACGGATGCAAATGGCGATAATGAAAATCATGGTGGGTGGGTGGGGCGCTATTGGGTTCTATCATCTTTCACTTTTCCTGCTGACGATGCAACCAGCCGTGGTCACACGTTGCACAAAAACGCTACATTTCACAACCCCCCATTTGCTTCCACATTGTGGACACGTTGGGTAAGATTTTTCCACCTGCAACGTAACGCAAGTGGGTAAAATTTTCCTTCACGTGTATCTTTCACTTTGATGTTTTTTTTTTGCATTTCACTTCACTGCACTCCGCTGTAAGAACAATTGCTACAATTGCTACACATTCTTCACTATTCCAACCTTTTGAGCTTGATTAAACTCCTTTTATTCTTTTGAAGTTGGATTTTTTTTTCTTTTTTGACTTTTTTTTCAATGGCACACGCGAGCTCAAACACGTTCGAACGGCTTGGCTTCTGGAAATCGAATGAACGGACTGGCCGTTTCGGTAGGAATAATTTTTTCACCCGAATCACCTTTTTCCCGCACACACACAACCACACTGAACGATGGTTCATTTCGTTTGGAAAAGCACACTAAAACACACAAATTTAATGGTTCATCTCTTACACACGCACACCACTGTACCGATAGCACGTGCAGCACTGATTATGAGCCGACGGGTTTTTGTTTGGGTCATGACGATAGCATGGCGGGCGTTGCGGAAAAATTCAACCGGCTGTTGTAAACGCTAGCTGTCAAACCACGGAATTGTATACACAAATGAAGCGACGTCGGTGGGAGGTGGGTTATGTCTAGTTTGTAAACAGTGGGAACTCATTCGTAAAGTGAGTGACTCGATGTCAGTGAGTACGTCCAAGCGGTGAAACATTAGGCGTCTCCATGAAATGCTTCAAAGCTTTGAGGCACCAGGCGCCTCCATTGAATTATTTCATGTGGATGTTTTTAAATATATAATTCGAATTGTAATAAAGTTTTTGAAAAATTTTTTTTATGTAAAAGTATTTGTTTTTCAAATGAAATATTTCAAATCGCTTATAACTCTGATAATAAAATAATATGAACAGTTGAGCTGGATGAAATATTTCATCGAAAGCTTGGTGATTTGGTTTTCATACAGTGGGACCATTTCGAAACACTTGGAAAGCTTTCACAATTATGTTATGGTTGCAGTTTATCTTGCCATAATACTTACATGATGTCCCCTAGTTTCAGTCTTGTTTGAATTAATGCACAGCTTTTATGGTCACTGGTGGTCACTGCTCGCCTTCGCCTCGGTGACACCCGCGGTGTATTGAGACCATCGGGAGGTTCCAGCTGCAGGTTAAGATTGTTCCCTAGGCGCACCATCGGGGATGAGCCCCGTCGCCGTGTCGACATATGTCGACCTCCTACACTTCCAATCATCTGTGGATTACAGGAAAAAAAAGCATTTGTTGTACAGTCTCTTGTAAAATAGTTAATTAAAATAAAAGAAAAACAAAAAATCAAAACAACGTTAAAAGTAAAACAGGTTCAAAACAAAGCAATCGGTACACAAAACATTAAACCTGCACGATCTTTCTTACCGAAAGCTCGTACACCTTCAACCAGTGTCATTGTAATTAATTGAGTTTGCAATGGCGACATACACACCGCTGATGCATTTAAGCTTAAGAAGCGTTTCGTTGTTTTAATGAGGTTGCAGAAATTGCAACGATCGTTCACGCTGCTGCCTCTGGTGATGGTGCTGATTCTGTTGCATACATTCTAATGCAGGTGGTAGAATAAAAGAGCCATTGCAAAATTTTCAGCCCCCTTTTCTATGGACGCGTTGATGGCTGTGGCGTCTCCAAAGGAAAATGGTGCAAGAATGGAGCGATGAACTTTCAATAAGTACACGACACGGCCAAAGGATGCTATTGAGCGTTGGTAGGGAAACGAAGCACACTGAAAACAGCGCACAGAAGTGTAACATCTTGCCAGCCGTACCAAGAACCGTGCGCCAATATGGAAGATGCGAACCTAAAAGCCGGTTGATCCCTTGCAGCATTTTTCATCTACGACGCGGACTGTGTCGCACCGTGCAGAAGAAAGCGAAACAACTACCTTTAGATTTTTCCTGCCGGTTCTGGTGCAAAGAAATGGTATAAGCATGCTTTCAGTGAGTACGTCCGTTAGGATGGTAACGAACAAAAAAAACTACCTGTCGGCCATCGTCTGTACACAGTAAGGTGGTTCCTCTAATAAGTAGAAGGAAAGCTGAAGAGAGAATTTTCTTTCGGCGTGAAAAATAGTCCATGTAACCCTCCTACCATTGCATCGTGTTCCGTGTTTCCATTGAGTCCATGTTCAGCTATTCTTCGCTATCAGTCACCGGCAGCGATATACTTTTTTTTAGTACTATTTCCGCATCGTTTCCACTTCCTGTGCGCCATCCGAAGCAAACACATTATGCGCTTCGGAAATGGAAAACACACGCGAGGAAAAACAACGAGGAATCGAGGGCGCTAGACGAAAAGAAGTGCAGAAAAAATTGATCCAATAAGGACAGGAAACCTGTTGGATGGCTGCTGATACCACCCGTGTGCCCGTCAGCAACGCTTCATAAATCTATCAACGGGTGCATTTTCTTTGGATTTTATATACTTTTCTCGGTGCACACAAGCACCATTCTGTGTACAGTGGTTCGAAAGATTTCCTCGCCCAAACGTTATAACTCTGCCCGCACCACTAAAAACTCCCGGATGTAACACTAATTGTCGGTAATGGGAAAGTTTTACGACGCCACCGCACAAAACCGTACCGAAACCGTTTTCGTGGCCCCGGTTTGCTAATGCACCACAACGAACGGAAGCGTAATGTGCCAACATTCACTGTAACGTCTCGTACAGTCGTAAAAATGGTAATCGATGAGCGTCGCCAAACGTTGGCTGCATTGCGAATAGCAACCCACGGTTACGATTTGCTTTCAATGCAGTTTGATGCTATTTTTGCCACCTCGCTTTGTTTGAGCGTTTCAGATTCGAACGTTTCTTGGGTGAATTTCGGTAAGGATTCGGTGTGAATAAAGATATCGACTGGGTGAAACGAGAATTACGTGAGAAGCACGCCTGCGGAATTTCGATGAAGGTAAGCATCATTGGAAATCAATTGAATGGAATTTGAAGTGGAATGCAGAGCAGATGTTGTAGTTGGGTAATGTTTGCTGCTTGTGCTATTGCTGTACCAGAATTGTACTATCAAATGGACTATTTTTTTATTTTTCACAAAGCAACATTGCAGCATATCATTTTTTATTTTTTTATTTTTTAAGCTTATCTTTTTTGAGTAAAAAGAAACGTATTTCAACAAATTTGCAATAAAATATTTCACTTTATAACATTTGCTAAATTTTCCAAACAAAAAGCTAAGGCTATAGCCTTAAGAGATTTTCAAATTTATAGATTTTTTTTATTTTTTTATTATTTTTTATTCTTTTTTTATTTAAAGGTATATTTGAGTGAAAATAAACTTATGTCAACAAATTTTGCATTACAATGAATTAATTTATAAATTTTGCTAAATTTTCAAAAAAATAATGCTAAAGCCTTAATTGTTTTTATTTTTTTGTTATTTTTTAATCTTTTTTTTATTTAAATCATTATTTGAGTGGAAAGGAACGTATTTGAACAAATTTGCATCAAAATACATTAGTTTATAAAGTTTACTAAATTTCCAAAAAAAAAAGCCAAAGCTATAGCCTTAGGAGAGGCTATGAACTATTTATGTTAACAACATCTTTTACAAAAAGTACATGAAATTTCAATTGCAGAAGAATGAAAACGATTTCTATTCAATCTATAACATATTTGCGGATTTTGCTTATTGATTTGATATTAATTTCCTTGCGCTGAATGTATACTTGATTACCCAAGCGAAAAGTATTGAAAATATATACATACATATATGAGATACACTTTTTATCATATTCTTTCTTGTTCTTTCTTCTTGTTCTCCAGTATGCAAGATCTTCGAAGAATCAAACATTTGACTGATACTGATTAGTGTTTAATCTTCGAAATCGCATTTCATATAAAAATACTCAAATAATTCACTGTACCAAGAAGGTACTACTATCTGTGGCAATATTAAAAATAATGCCAAACACCTGGAAATTTCAGATAAAGTAGAATATATTGTGTAGGCAGAAAAAAAGGATTCTCATTGGCAAAGAGAAACTTCAAACCTGTTATGAGGCATGGATTTCTGATATTAACTCCATAGGACATCCTCAAACGTAGCTGTGACACTACAAACTTATTTTCTTTGACAAGTTGTCACGACGATCAATAATGGAGTTGCATCAAATATTCATAGTTCCAATATTCTCCCCAATGTAGTGTGTAGCTACAAAACCGATGGGCTATTGCAAGACTTGAAAAAAATTTAATTCTTCGTAGAAAAAATAATTGATACATTTCTGCTAACGACTTCTCAACGTCCTAACCAACACAACGTTAACCAAGCAAAGGATAATAGAAAAACAGTCTTATCACTTGCTTCTAAAATTTGCAATTTTGCATACGGTTGACGAGAACAGGGAAAAAACGTGGATAAGCATCAAAAGAATACCTTCTATTAAAGGAGAAGATTGAAATTTAAACACATGCACTCATGAACACTACCCGCCTTCACATTTGCAACTACTTCTTACACTCGGAATGGTGCTTGCAAGAGTAGCAATGCCTTTTTTTTAAATGCTCTCTAACGTTGAAAACAGTTTCAATACGCTCCACTTTTCCCTAACTAATATTCATCCGGTTCCGCATGGATGCCCGCGAGACGTTTCCCGTCTGGACGACGGTGAATGACAGGTGTTTATGGTTAGCAACGTGGTGTGTGTGAGTTCTTTTTTTTACATAATGCCACGATGAAATGCACTTTTGCCGAGCGAGAGAACCCCTCGGGAAACAGGGAATGGGGCAACACTTGCAAAACGATGGAAATGCTGTGTACGCCGGAAAAGTTCTCGAACTTACAACTGCACAACCGAACCGAAGTACACAAGGTACGTATTCTTGATATGCAGTTGCACTCAAAAAACTTTCCCATCATCATCATCAGCATAACGTACGTAACAAGCAGTAGCGTTTCGTAGCTGCAATGATATTAAATATTCAGAAATCAGCTATCAGAACAGTGTGACATATAGCGAAAATAGAACACGAAAAAAATGTAGAACTACGGTTCACAACGGTACAAATGTCAATTAAAAGCGCAGGAAAGTTTTTGCACCATTTCTTTGAAAATCACTCACAACGCGTTGTTGTTGTCGTTCGGCAATAGTTATCGCTGTTTGATGTTGTCACATTGCATTGCGTATCACCCGAGTCGGGTCTTGCGAGGTTGATGTGTGTGCTGGTTGGTGGTTGTTTTTATTGCTTTGTAAGAAGTTTTGTTTTCGCTTTGCTACACTTTCCCACAAGTGTCATTCCTTCGTTAATCTACTCCATGTATAATTTAACAAGCATCAGACGTAGAATGCCAAAAAAAAAACACGGACCGAAACCTGTCCTCAAACGAACCCAACGGGTGTAGGAATTCAATTGTCTATGGTCTGGGGAGTTAAAATAAACGAGCTCGGGGACACATGCCGGTAAAACCGCTGACAGGACGATCTAGCCATGGGCACATTTTTAGGACACTCAGAACCGGGCCGGCCATCCGGCTGGGATAAGTACTGTGGATAATGGGAGGAAGGGGTGGGGGAGAGTAAAGAAGAGAAAGAAAGAGGGAGAAAAAAACACGCAAAACACTAGGCGTGCAATACTCACCTTTAGCTAGTGCCGTGCGTGCTTCGTAAGTTGCTCAAACAGTGTCAACTGATCCCTTGGTAGTCGAACATCATTTCAGGCTGAAAAGGAAAACGTCACGTAACAAGGATTAATGTACGGTTTGTAAAGCGTAGCACAAGCAATGATCGGCATATACAGAATGATGACAGTACGGTAGCAAAAGCAATTATTCTTTTCATAAATAAATCTACAGTTTCAATGTTTTAAAAATTCAGTACAAAAATATATCTTGTCCAGTGTGCAGTAAAATTTCTTCATTAAATCCTGCATTCTTTGTGCTTATTGCTATGGAAAAAAAGAGTTCCGTTTCTACCGTGCGCAATTGTTCGCGTTCTGTAGAAACCCAAACAATAAGACACCATTTACCGATCTGTCTCGTCACATAACCGCGACAAACGCATCCAGACTAAGGGGGAAAAAGACTCTTTAAGTCGTGTATGGCTCGCTACCTGGTGAGACTGAACTGACTGAAATATTTAAAACTGAAAGAGTTTTTTTTTCAATTGTTGATGATTCTCTTTTGGGTTCAGGTTCGAATTTTTATTGAAGTATATTATAAAAAAACTACATTCTTTTCTACAGGCATTTCGAGGTGAAAGTCTATACTAAAACTAAATAAAAAATAATTTTGATTGTTCTTTCCATTATTTGTCTCTAAATCTTATTTTCTACAGCACAGTCTGTATCCATTTTGATAATTTTTTTATCCATCTGATAATTTAGTATACAAAAAAAACTAGAAGAACAGCTAATGAGCAGATGCTTGATTACTTTCAAATCTAGAAATTGTTTATGGTTATTAAATCAAATGGTATAGTACAAGTGAACAACCATAAAAGGGAATTCTGCTACTGCATATGCATGTAAGTACATCTTTCCGTTTTTTCTGGCCAAGTCTGTAACCGAGAACATAGCTCAGTTAAAATGATAGCAGAAAACACAAAGTAACTAAACCCGTTGGTGTCACATATCGAATCCTGCTGCTGTTGTGTTGCAGTGAAAATGGAAAAGCCTTCCCCAACAAGGATATTGCAGCATACCGTAACCGGTTGCTATGCTATACCAGCTTCAACTACGTGTTGCAGCTGCAATTATTGCTCTCGGATGCACACGTAGCGAGCTGAGAGGATACGTCGTATCTCCCAGGTTGGGTTGGTACGTTTATATCACCCATCCCAGGGAGAGAGCGAGATATTAAGCACGGTAACGGTGCGGAAGGAACCAGTGTGGAACTTTATTACGGTGTAATTGAAATGTTATAGACGAAACACCAACCCGGGTAGCAAATTACAACCAACGCACCGTAGTGGACGCATCACCAGCAACAGGCAAACCCTGCTGTTGCCTGGACACTGTAGGTAGGGAAAATTCAAAAACTCACTGAAGTGTGCGCTGGTTGTGGTGGTTAGTGGTTTTGAGGGTTTGTTACAGGGCACAGCAACAAAAGTGCAATATGCCGGAACATTGCAAGCTAGGGCACTCGAGGGCACTATTATATTTGCATTTGTTTGTTGGCTTTCTATTGGCAGTTCATACATGCAAGCAACCGCAGCGAAAATCCGGCTAATTTGTCTATGCTGACTGTGTTGCCATAAGTGTATGCTGGAAGTGGTTTTGTGTTGTGGCAACCACAACAAATCACACTGCGTGCAAATGATAAGAAAAGTCTACCATGTTGGTGTGTAAAAATTTATCTCGCAGCAATGGTATAATTCATTTCAGCTTTAGAATAATTATTCCATTACAAATAACGAATAATTTCCCAACATTTCGTTTCTTATTTGCCTAAGGGAACTACTACCTTAACATTATATTGCCGTACTATACTTTCAGTTCAAACACCACCAGACCCCATCCCATCCGAACCATTTGCAAATTCAATTAGTAAAGAATTAAAAGCACAGTGAACGCAGCACATTTTATCTTGCCGAACACGAAATCGATTGACCACTTTTCCGTTTTACAAACATACCACTTCAACCGACTACTTTTACCAAAATCCTGCCCCCAAAAAAAAGGGTTCAATTTCGTCCTTCTTGCACGTCTTTTCCTGATTCAATGTCCAGGAAGTGAACAAAAGTGATACACAATCAGCGCGGCAGAATACCGATCAACCACGCGCAAACCCTTCCATAGGCGACCGAACGCAAGGGACCATAGACTACGAGAATGATGCTGGCCGGTGGATGTGTCTTTCCGAAAGATTATACAAAATTCATCATCCATTCTGGTGCGTTCGTTGTGCCTTCCGGGCACGTTTGCCCATCGAACGGTTTCGTGCCAGGTTTCTAAGCTTAGCGATTAATTTCCGTCCAATATAGTACATAAAATGTGACATAAAACACACATACAGGCTCGGAGTAGCAACTCTTTGAGTACGAAGGAATCTTCATTGAGATATTTTGTATCTCAATCATTTATATCACAAAGAATGTAATTTAATATAATGGTGGATGTGATAAGGGTTTGATTTGTTGTTTGAAGCGAGCAGTTGTGTTTGTTACGCGTAAATAAAGGTAAATAGAATCAACAAAATGAGTTCTACTAAGCGCATTTAATCGTACTAATGCCTTGAGCTTGAACATTCTTCTTTTCTTCTACTACATCAACTCGATAACAATGTTCTAACATCGTTATATTAGTAAATATGTTTTACTTGTAATTTAATAGAATTATCTGGCTTCGAACCATCTTAAAATGCACTTTATTCATCTCAGAATATATTTTAACACTAGAACTACCGGACCAGTCATTTTGACTGGTACACTTCATTTTAATCACATTATTTTTTAAGGTTAAACAATCCTACGGTAGTTGAAACATGAATTTTACATACACATTCTATAGTACGATCTCCAATAAATCATAAAATATAATTGAACTCCTCGAAATTGTTTAAAAATTAACCAAGAATGAAAAACGCTTCAAACGCTCGGTAGTTCTAATGTTAAGGTATTTTTGGCTAAGGGGCAAAGAATAGATTCTTCTTGAGGGAAGGAATAAATATTAAATCTCTTGTATAAAGTACTTAAGTAAAAATATCTTGCTGACCTACGTAAGTCCAAAGTATCCATAAATCAATGGATTCAAATATAGCTTTCTAACCACCAAATAAATAATCCCAAATCACAAAAACACCACGGCCATTTCAAGTTCTGTACGTTGGATTTTTTTGTTTGAGAACTCCCAACTGGCATCGCCACACAATTATGTTCCCATGTGATCTAGAATCGTTATCAAAAAGCACCCGGAGACGGCCCACGCCACTAATGGTGAGTAATGATATAAATTACTGTTTACCGCATGCAAACAACATTATTATTATTTTCCTCTTGGATTGATTTAAACATGTCATCAAGAACGATTGATGACGTTTCATGCTAGTGCCGGTACGAAAGGTATGTGTCGCCCCGGAGGCGTTCCGGTCGTACATTTGCCGTACTATGCTTGGCATCCCCCGGAATGGGGAACAGGGTCTGTTGGAAAACGTCATTGGACGCTGTTCAACCCATTGATAGTCGATTGGCATGAGGCATCGATCACGGCTACGTTCGTTAGTGAGATGTCTAAGAGAAATGACAGAATGGAGTCACTTTACACCATTTATTATTGTTTTATTCATTTAAAGAGGTTTACAAAAAACCGAAGCGTATTTGCTATTTCTCATGTTTGCCTTTTTTTCTACCAGAGTTCAAAGAGATACACATTTTTTCCTTATTGGAATACAGGTGTTAGTGGGTATTCAGTTTTATAGCATGAGAAAAAGTTACATATTTCTGTTTCTAGCTGACGGGCTGACGGGTTTCCTCATCCTTTGTTGAGGATTTAAGGAAAATTCATATCCTCAATTTGGATTATTTTCATGAAGATTTGAACGCATGACCATCCGTGAAGAAACCAACATGCAGATCCGCAGGGTCATGAAGCAGCACCATTAGTATGAAGTTAGATATGCAATATAAGTTGCAGTTATACCAAATCATTTCGCCATAACTGTCATTATATTGCTCGATATGTTTATCGACAAGATACCTGGGAAGTAATTTGGTTCGCGATAGGTATCAATGATTAGAAGGTTTGTTCAACAAGGTTTGTTCCTCACAGTTCCCAATGATGGATCTTTTCTTTTTTACGAGTTCAAAAACATGTTTTCCTTCCGGTTATTTTCCATAAGATTTCTGATTAGGAAAGCCGCGGCCGTCTGGAGTCGGCCTAAAACCCAAAAACCAAGATAAATAACAATACTCATACGTTACCCTAGAAAGGCAAGCGAATTCATTTCGGTATATTTAAAAGCATTTTTTCAGGCATGAATGTATTCCTACAAGCGCGACTAAAGGTACATGCGCCACCAAAGTCCTAGAAATAGACACCAAACTAAAGCCAGAAATGGACACACAATGAAACATAAATTATGCCAATCTGAGCTTCTTCCATTTCCCACGCAAGACTAATAGAATTCCTAGAACACGGATGTGCTTCAGCTTCCGATAGGCTGTACGAAGTGGAGAAATAGTTTTCCATTCCACTAGACCTTCTATCTCAGACAGTGAACTGGAAGTGGAACAGACGACAACACTCACCGGAATCCGGAGACAAACCGTCCCCTTTGCCGACGGCATGATGGATTTTAATTAGTGTGCGTGTAGTGTATAATACGTCCAGGATCTTAAGACGACATTCCCCATTTGTTACCGCACTCAATTAGGATCCGTTCCGTCTCGATGGGAACGATCCCCTCTCAACACGGTTGTTTTCATCTCACGACGGATACGGAGAATGTTACGGAAGTGATAAGTCATTCCGGTAGAGCGAACCAAGGATCCATCATGTTTTTGGTGGTTGAAATGCAAACCGCTCGTACCGGCCAAACACTATTCCTGGGTGGAGATGGAGGGCGTGAAGCTGAAATCAAGTGTTAATAGCATTTACCAAAAGTTTCAACCTGATGTCATCCTTGTTGCCCTCCGGATGGTTTAGGTCGCTTGGCAAGCATATCGGAACTAATTACAAGCATGACAGATCGAATAAAACTGTGGAACGTGTTTGGAGGGAGCTGAAATTTAATTTAGCTTTTGGCCAATCCGAACCGAAGTTGGTTCAGTAAAGCATACCAAGAAGTAGACTTACATGCTGATAGTAGCTTTTAGTGGGAACTACTTAGCAACGATTGAAAAATGGAAATTCCATGCACTGGAAGAATACTCTAATGGATCGTCTTCCCTTTAGGTTCGAGGTAATTATGTTAACTTCATCTTCATATCCCCCGAAATGGGTTACAGGCCATGAGCAAAAGGATATCCGGCAACGGCAGTCTAAAAACGCCAACTGAATAGGTAAATGCATTCATATTACCATAATCCGATGATCTGTTCACTGGACGTACGTTTCCAATGCCTTCTGTCAGTTCGCTTTTGTAAGAAATAATCAAAAACTCCATCCTCGTACGTTCGTTTCGAAGCCACCACTCAGCCAGACAGACACCGTATTGTGACCGTTCTGACAGCAGATAAAATGGATGGCTTGGTGAGTGACGGTTGCCAATTCCAGGTGTCCAATATATGGGACTGCAAAATTGAAATGCAGTCACGTCACGTCCGGTACCAAGTCGATACACGCACACACACATGCCAGACGTAGAGGAGACAGCAGTTGGAAGAAGAGTACAGATGAAGGTGTACTACATTTAGCATGCGTGTGCAAAACCTCCGATAGTAACTGCTTGTTGTTTAGGCATTAGGTTTTCATTCGCCGTGACTATTATTTGCTGAATGAAGCTGAAAGCTTTTACGAATTGTTTCGATGTTTCACTATTACTTGCCTCTTTTCGTTTGCACCAAACAACTTCAAGTCGTTCACACTGTCCAGTCCAGATGAAGGTGTGAAACACTGATAGCATAAGCTAGCCCAATGGAAAAGGATTAAACGTTTGATTCGAAACTCCAATCGAAAGGGAACTTTCTATTTTTTTTTTACTACCGGTTTCTCTACTCTTTCAGTGCAGCATCCTGTACCGAACGGAACTGATAAAGTTCTTAATCCTTTACACAAACCATGCTGCTAACAAGTACGAACAGACGCAGCCACGTACACTATGCTGCATTCAGCTGAGATCTGCATCCTACCAAGCGCCGTACGAGGAAATCGAATTGTTTACTTGACTGCATGGTAAAATGGGTTTAATTAGTGTAACTTTTACATTAGCATGCCAAACCTCTAAGCGTACGATACTGCAAGCAGTACGGAAACAGAGCGTGAAAAAATCGACTACAGATCATGCCAATTGCATTTCAAGTTTTCAATTAGCTTTGTACAACAGCTGTTTAATCTTCCCCCCCCCCCCCCCACACTGCTATGCAACTTCTCCCAAGGATGAGGTTGTATTCTGGTTCGTTAAGCACCGTTTCGTAATCACTTGTGCCGTTAAATATACGGAAGCAACTAGCGAATAAAATTTTGCCCTTTACTTGTTTACAGTATATTCACGAACTATCTTTAATTTTGATTTTATCTTTCCTCGAAAAACCCAAAACCAAAACAATTTAATCTGATGCTTCAGCCACCTTTGCTCTGCCGTACCGTTAGCAAAGAGAGACAAGAAGGAAGGCTTTAGGAAGAACGAACAAGTGGAAACTTTTCATATTAAACTTATTCAATTTCGGCTATCAAAAGGTGGTACAACCGATCTGTGATTTCAAATTCGCATCCCAAGGTTACGTCGATTTCTACAAACATTGCGCCATAGAGGATGAAAAGGGGTTTTGCAATTGGCCCAAAATTTGTGGTACGCAGTGAACCGAAGAAGCACTAGAGTCATCCCATTGGAAAGCTTTTACGTCGCTTTTGTTTTGTTTGTTGGTTGTGTGAATGTTTGCGTAAGGGTTTGAAACAATCGATAAATAAAACACACATTACGTACATTCAACAGGGGTAAAGATGGAGTTGATCATTTCATGCAACTTTCGGTTTACTTTTCATTCAACTTTAGGCTTCTTTAGGAACTCTTGAAAATCCATGGAAATAGTACTGCTATCCTAGCTTACTAAATAAACACCTTAAGCTCAGCTTTACTTGACGAAAGTAGCTCCAGCTTTTCTGTACCAAAAACCAAAAATGCTGTCGCTGATTTAAGGCACACATTAATTAAAGCATTCGTTTGTAGCCAAATGTTGAATGATTTCCCATGTTTCAAGGAATGGAAAAGAACAGCAAACAACCAAAAAGCATAGATCAAATGATTTTCCACCAACAAGCTGACCACGGATGGTATGAGGACAACGTTTGCTCGCTCGTTGCAACAAAAAAATAAAATCGTCTGTTTTCACTCTGCACGATACTAAAGCGATTACATTTTCTCACCTCCTTCCTTTTACCGCGACACGAACGACAAATCTGCCTGCACGAATCAATTCCGGAAACTGTTTGCCTGCAATGGGTCCCCTGTTTGCCGGGGGGTGAAAAAAAAGCTTGTGAAAATCTCCGGAAGCAACCCTGGCGTGTGTATGTGTGTGTGCAATTTGTTTCGCAAAATAGACACCCGCTGAGTGATAGCTTGATGAACTCAGCACGTTTTTTCTCGGTGTGTGTGTGTGTGTGTGTGTGTGTGTGTGTAGAGCAATCATAGGGGAAGTGTTTAGTCTTTCAAAAGACTAAACAGCATACATCCAACTAGAAATACACCCACACAGTTTTGAGTTTTTCTTTTTTATTTCAGGCAGCTTTAACATGTCGAACTTGTCACTCCATTTACTGGATTGAAGATTGCACATTTAACCACAAAAATCTGTCACAGAAATTTCAAATATTATTCGACGAATTGATAGCGTAAAGCGAAAGGACAACGACTGAATAATCAGTACTGCCATTTTCCAACAGATGTCGCTAAGCAGTATGAATTTCTAAGTATTAAAACAAATATCGACTTTTCAGTTTGAAAGTAGCTGATTTGATGGGGGTTTATATCTGTTTTAATTTCCATTTCCATTTATTTCAGGATTGAGCGCGTTTTCAACGAAAAGGTAGCTACAGTATATTCCTTTTTTAAAATTTTATTTTTAGTTTTTTTTGAGTTGAACATAACTTAAAATTCTGATTTGAAGGTACTTTTGCGGGACACTATGCATCAGGACAGTTGATAATGGAGTCTATTATACCTTCGAGAATATTTTTTAAGTGTGTTTTAGCGTCTTGGAGCCTTGAACGGATCAAGTGAAATGAAGTAATTTTGCTAGATCTTTTCATAGAAACTCTTTAAGGAATGACGGTCATTTAGCAAAACAGCTAGTCAAAGATTCGAGTAGGAGCACAAATCCTTCAATATATACTTCAATACTTCAACGGGCGCTACTATATTGCAAAAGGATAATATATTGCATACCTTGCGGCGTTAATATACTAAAGTACATACATCTAGCTTCAAACTTGATTTTAATTTAAAGCAATATCGCTAAGTTAAGCTATGGACCATCAGATCCATTTAACGGAAAATAATCAAAGCAGATTTGTTATTGTAAAAAACAAGATTCTATATTTACCTTACTTACTGTACCGTTCATAACAATTTATCATATTCAATTCATAAATTCTGTTCGATTAATAAACTCTCCTATTATAAGTCTGGCATACGCTTTCATCGCTTCAAAAACTTTGTCAAAGCTTCATTTAAATAATAGCTCATTGCTTCATAACCGTCCACACCTGTGCGGTACTCAAGCAAGAAAAACACAACGACTCGATTCACAGCACCATTCCACGTGGATGCCCATTTCCCGGTGAATTGTTATCTATCATTTGTCAAAAAAAAAGAGAAACCTGCCCTAGGCTACGGTACGAGGCAACAACGGTAGTCAAAATGTAGAGGCAGAAATCGTGCAGCACATAAGTGAACGAATAAATCAAAGCTTCTTAATTTTCAGCACCCAGCTGCCAACGGTTTGCAGCAACCGCCACCATGGAGAGTCGCTTCCTTCCATAAAGGGCTTCTTTATGTACAAATTTTTCCTGGGCACCAGGTCGGACGATCGAACAATGGCGGAGCAAGTAGGAAAAATTTGGGGCACCATTTTGCCATCCATATTAAGCTCGAGCGTGGTAGACAGAGAGAGAGAAGAAGGTTGCCATACCTTGTCCCACGTACCGGGGAAGGTACAACCATTCAGGAACGCGAACAGGTGGTTCATTTGCCACCCACTGAGCTGGAAAAGTGCTGCGGATTATGATGACAAATAAATATTATATGGAACCTTCGGCAACTTCGACGATACACAACGAGCGCTGAAGCTGGAAATCGGGAGTTTCAACGGGTATCAGCATTTTGTCACCATTAGCCTTCGTTATCGCTTTCGAAAACCGTTCCATCGTTCCCCTCCGTGCCACTGTGTTGTGTGCCCTTGAGCACCCCTTTGCCATATACCCCTTTAGCGATACTTAAGGGTTAGTAGGGAACTTGTTCGGGAGGGATGGGAGGAAAAAATATCCATCGCCCCATCATAAAGCCATCCCAGCTTGTCATATCGACGGGCTAAATGTGATTTTCGTGTTTTGTCACCTTCGTCGTAAGTTCCTCACCGATCTGAGGCTTATCGTCAAACCTCAAATCAATTCCTGTCCCGGGGATCATGGGTGTGTAGATTGGTTGAAGAAGCAAACCCCATAGCTCACACCAATGCGCGGCCCCCGATTATCTTTTGATAAATTAACCTCACCGGGCGCAGTAAGGATGACATCTTTTGACAAATCATTCAACCGGGGTTTTGGGGGAGAAATTTCAGGCATAGTCGGCTACAGTGTGGGGCTGTTAAAGTTGGATAACTTTTTAATAGCAATTTCTTCTGAAAGTTTTCCTAATTTATTGACTCTATCAGCTCGCGGCGGTTTTGTTTTGCTCGCTCACATACCAACGCGTAACATTTCTGATAACATTTGAGCTTTTCGGTCGGTGCCAACGAGCCGGGAAAGGTTTATTAAAATTATTGATTTTCCATTTTCTTTCTCGCGTAGTCTTGATGCATTTTCTTCACCTGATTGTGGGTTTCCTAAGTAGCCAATCGTAGCTAAGCGCATTGCAACTCAATAGTGGCTGTGGGCTTTATGGTCGTTTGCTTTTTCCATGACAAAGACAAGGGAAAAGCTTTGACAGATGGGACACTCTGCGGGGGTACTGATGATAACGATAGTTTAATTACGTTACCATCAGTGAGGGTGAATATTTCTTTTTTTGTCGTGCCATTCCTTTACACATGCCCGGTTGCATTTTCCCTGACGCTCGGGGTCATGGAATTGCGGCTGAGTTAATTCACTTCACCTCACAAATCACCGCCTCAATGGTTAATGCATGCAGGCCCCACAAATAATAGCCAGTGGCTTTCCTTTTTAATTACACTTTTTTTCGCTTTTAAATTAAAAAAGGCTACAATTTCCTTCACAAATAACTCATTTCAGTTGGAAAACAAAACAAACGTAATGTCTACCAGCACGCATCATCTGCAACCGGTTGATTGCGGCGTGCAAAATGGCAACAAATTATTTCTGCTCGATGCCACATGCAATCACTTAACCAGCGCTTATCGTTGGGGCCGGGTTCACTATCTGCACCATGGCATGGCAGCAAGGTGAAATGTTAATCGAGATTGCTCGTGACAGTTGCACATATTTTGTTTGCGACTTACATCGTGCTACATGCAAACGGAAAATGCTGCTGATCATAACCGACGTAGTGTGATAAAATCACCGGTAGTGGTGTCGTTTGTTTGACAAGAAGTTTTGCGATAATGCGATGCAGTTCGGTGAATGATTAAGCTTTGCCCCGGTGATGGAAGCAATTTTTGGTTTTTGGCTCAACGAGAATTAACTTTGAAGGGCATACTTATTCGCTGTGATGTAAAAGGTAGAAATGTAATTAAAAATTACGATTTTTCTTCAATTTGTTAACTTTTTTCTGTCCAGAAATTGCTATGGATTTCCAAGGAATCATTAAACTTTATTTAAAAAAAGATTCTAAATTCATTTACTTTACATTTACTTTCACTCACACTTTATGGAGCTTTTATCAGCTTCAAGGAAAATAATAATATTTACAAAATTTTATTCTTCATTTCTTCACCAATAAATTTTTAAAAATCGTCAAAATTATTCTCAAAACCATTTATTTTTTGAAACAAGACCAAAAACATAATTTTACATAATAACATAATATACATTAAAGTTATACACAAGTCTAACTATAAAATATGTTATAAAGACTTATTTACATTTTGATTTATTCTATTTGTTTATTTTTAATAAGCATATGAAACTGGTGCACCTAACCAAACAAAGGATCGCAAGCAATCATCGGCCAGACTGCACATTTGTTCATAATTAATTTTCATCTCACAACTCCTTGCGTATTAGGGAAGACACGGTAAAATTGGATCGTAAACAAAACTCTAGCATCAATCTGAGAAAAGTTTACTCCAGCTCAGTTCTAATACCAAAAGCAAATAAATGGATGAAGCAGCTTTTAAGACGGATATTCAAATGAAAGCATATTTTTCTATGAGCGTCATAGTGCATCGGAGTGACTTTGAGAGAGGTTTCATTTCAGAACCGGATGAAATACCTAACTCATGTTTACCACATCACAAAGAAAGGATGCCAACGGTTAAGTGCATTGTTGCCACGAGAATGAAAGACAATTTAATGCTCCTCCCCTATCAGACCGAGTGCAATAATGGAATTGAATAAAAATGTTGATTTTATAGCGATAAGCCTGTTGAAAGTGCACGACGGGCAATATAAAATACGGGCATCGGGTCAAGTCACATTTCAGCGCCGGAGAATTGTGCAGCCGTTAAACCGCACCGTTTGCAGTTTGCTGGAGAAGCAACATGGAAATCAAAATAATAGAAAAGTAATTCAATTATCGATGGCGATAGTGTGTTTTTTGCTTCACGAACGCACACACCAGTGGAAGCATCAAACAAATCGTTGGTCACGGTCGATTTGATCGGTTCATGCCTTCCAGATACGTTTACGAACTCGCGATGGAAAGGTTGAAAGGTGAAAAAATTAAACTTTTCCAACCAGTACGATACAAGCGCGGTGGACATGGTAGTGTTGGCCTATTCTTCTACCTTCTGCGGTGTGCTTAAAATAGCAAAACTGGAGTGGCGTGTGTAAACTATGGACATCCCGAAACCCGGTGCACTTGTGTAGTGCTGCGCGAAACGCAACCCGGAAGAGACAACATTAAATTGAATTTCCAACTTATTTAATAACATTAAATTGGATGGATAGTGGGTGGCCACAATTGAGATTTTTTGTTGTTGTAGTTGTTGCTTACTCTCAAACTAACCGAACCCATCAAACGTGGGATTTGTTCGCTCGTGCAATGGTTGATTATGAGTGCTACCGATCGCTATATGTGGTTCGCGGTTGTGACTTCAAATGCTATTTTCATGCATACTTTTTCACCTTTTCTATCCTAAATGGATTTGTGCATGAAATAGCCATTTATCGGTGGGCTGTGGATGCGAATGTTTCCATTTTGTTGGTTGTTGATAAACCACCAAACAATTATAATGCTTCTAGCGGGCTAACCAGAAACCACACAGGAACTGCAAAGTACCGCCAGGGTTTCGTGGCTTGATGGAAACCCTCCAATTTATACGATGGTAATTATTAGCTTTCCAATATGTTACTCATTTTTACACGCAACTAGTTTGTTTTACATCTTGCAACAAAATTGCGGAAACCGAAGTGGAACTGAAATTAAGACAACCAACCTAATCCCATGCCCAATTTGAATTGCTGTCGCTACGCATTAACAAACTTCCATTGCGCTTCGCTCTTATTACGCTTGCAAAACCACTTGACGTACATCGTATGCAAGCGAAACAAGGGTATGAAGCAAAAGCATTACATTCAGCTCAAAACACACTGTTATCCTTAAATTGGGTTCACTTCATCATTATCACGGTCGTCCGAAAACCTTACGCCCTTTTTTGCCCGATGAAGCCATGAAGAGTGGGATTAAAAAGCGGATAAACTTTTCTCATTTCATAAACACGACCGTTGACCGGTGAACGGACCACCCCCTAAACCCGTAATGTTGTATTCCACGGACTGCAAAACCTCGTGCGGCTGAAACGATGATGCCCTGGACTGGGATTTGCTTAATTACAATTTTATTACATTTTCCGTTTCCATTTATTGCCCTCCCCCCAAACACTCGCAACCAGTCATCTCGGCCAGTTAGGTTCAACGGTGGGACTGATTGCATCCACTAGCACGCATTGCAAATTGGCAAAGCGAAACGAACCTCATTCGGTCATCTGTTGCTTCCGTGTTTGCTCACTTGCAGGTTGGATGAAATGCGAAAATGTGATGTCTTGCTAAAATTGACATAATATATTGTAGCTCATTACAAGCGTTTTTACACTGCCCAACCCACCAAATGCCTGCCGTTGTCATAATCACATCCATCTAGGTCTTTAATGCAGGAGTCTTTCATGTTTGCTGACAAAGTGTGCTTTCGGCACATCAAACAGTAAACTTGAGAATGTTGTTTTCTTGCGACATCAACTTCATCATCCCTATTCCCTATTTCCCCTTCTTTCCTTATCCCATCTCCATCACCTTTTTAACGTTCGTTCTCTGCACTTAACCGCGAGCGATTAGCAGCAAAACGTCACTCCTGTCGCTGGTGACGTGAAAAGCCACTTGCGTCAAAGAGAACAGACAGCAACAACCTCACTATGGTTACACTGGAAAACCCCTCGATCGTAGTCAAAAGCTACTGTCACCTAATCCTTCGCCACCGTAAGCATGCGTCATGTTCACACGCTACGGGGAAATAAACAGCGTAAGCCTCTTGTGAAAGGAAAACAATTCAACGCCTGCATCGACGACTACGAGCCACTCTCGGACGTGCTTGATATTGGAGTGTTTGAAGTTTGATCCGGTCGCAATGGTTGGAGGGCCTCTTTCCGATCGTAAAGACATTGTTCGATTCAATATTAAAGGGATTTTATTTTTAGCTAACAAATATAATTCTAAGATAATAGCTGCTGATCAAAGCTAAGCTGTACGTTATCATGTCCCTTAGGTGGTGCACTTTCACCTAAGGCAATTATCATCCCAAGGAAAATGAATGTGTCTCTAATTGGTGGAATCTTACCATTCGCACCACATTAACTGCTGATAAGGTGAGGAATGGTGCTTAATATCTTCATTACAACCGCCACTAATCCGCTCGGGTACGCTGAAATTGAAATTCTATACGCGAATCACCTAACGAAAACGAAACTTAGACCAACGGACTTTGGGAAAGAAAGGGGAAAAACATACCAGCATAGTCCACCCACTCCGTGAGTGCTAATTAATAATGGAGTAAAGTCATGAACCTTACCCGTTACACTGCCAAGTTTGTGCCACACAAAACTACCATCTGCATCATCCGCGTGTCGTTATCCTTTGCCAGTTTATATCATGCCAGTGTGAGATTTTTTTTTACGAGCACTTCTCCCGACTTTATGATGTGCTCGGTGATTTTATTGGTTCAAGAGCAGACGGTGTTTACTTCGGGAACATTTCCAGCAAAGTGAAGGATACTCGCACAAAGACAAACATAAAACTTTTCTTCGTGAAATTTTTGCAAATTAAATGGTATTCAATGATTAAGAAAATGCGCATGATGCAGATTTGATATTACTTTTTTTTGGGAGAATGCTTTAAGTAGTGTAAAAGTAAAGTAGAAGACGTATAGAATATATAAATATTCCTTGATTTACATACCTTTAAGCGTTTTCGAGTACAAATCGCCTAAAAGTATGCAATTCTTTTTCAAAAAGCCTCTTTTCAATGATGCTGTTTTATACTTTACTTTAATTTTAAAGGAATTATAACATTTTTAAACTTGAACTCCCCTACAACTCCTGTACCACCTTTCAACCAAACCACAATTCATTGCATTAGGCTCCTTCAAATGCATTTATAATCGAGTGGACCTTACTACTAAGCAACATAATAATTCATCAATCATTGCCTAAATCCCCCCGGGGTGCTCAAATCCTACTGATTGGTACGTATGTTTCACATCAACAATTCACGGTACTCTATGTCAACTAGCATAAAACATTCATTTACCAAATATCACCATATCATCTAGCCTAGCTCGCACGGGTGTTTCGGGTGCGCTTTAACACACACTGCACCGATAAAGCATTCCGTTCGAGACACGAATCGATTCGAACCTTCCCCTGGCAAACGGCGGGATACATTGGCAAGAGTCAGCAGAACAGCATATTCCGTGTCAGCACACGGACTAGACACGATGGAAAACATGACACCTAGCAATGGCCAACGGCAGCACCAACAATAGCATCCTCATCATCATCATCATCATCATCACCATCATATACTCAAGTCGCTAGTCGCTTGTCGCATGTCAACAAATGTTGGTTGGCACCTCCTTCTAACACCGAAAATGGAAACACCCCCCGTATGCTATGGACTCGTTCGTCACCCTCGCGAGAAACTGGTCTCACCTCGAAACCGTTTCTTTTCCATCCGTCCCAGTCGACAAAGTACACGTTCGACTTTGTACGGCTAAGTGTACCCGTGGTCCGAAAACCGCCGAGAACGGGTGTTGGACATTTTTGTTTTTTTTTTGTTACCACAGAACCGTGAACCAACCGTTCACATCGGTACTGACGAAAGCTGACGCGCGTTAAACGGGACACTCTAGTGCTGTGTACACGGTACGATGCGTTCACTACGGTGACAGGGATTTCGTGTGTCCGCTTGTCAGAATGGTGCCAGCTTTCTGACCAAAAACAACCTGCCCACAAACGATTTCCAGTCGAATGGGTTTTGCTGGCTACGCTAGCTTCTCCGTACGCCTAAAGGTGTGTGACCCCACCAAAGTTCCGCTACCAGATCTTTCCCGTACACCGTGGTAAATGCAAATTTCCTTCCATCCCGGCAGGAGGGCAAATCTTGCCTACCCCAAAATCATCCCACAGGACACCATTTTCCATTGGTGTATTTTTATTCCGCTTCTTTTTACTAAGCGTGTGTATGTGTATGTTTTTGTGTTTATACTCATCCAAACATGCTTGCTAAAGACCCGATTTACGCATCCATCGTCATTCGGGGCGGATTACGTTTGCTGTCGGATTTTTTGGCCATCGCACAGAATGGCGCCATAAAGAGATTATTTTTATCATCGCGTACTGTTACGGCTACCGATGCTACTGCCACTGACAATGTGTCTATGTGCCTGCGTGTTTCGTATGTCCTTGCGAGCGGAGGTGGTTTTAGTCGCATTTCCAAAACCGGGAACCGTTGAATTAATTTTTCAACCATCCATCTGGACTGTGTGTGTGTGTGTGTGATGACCAGATGGTACCAGCCCGACAGTGGATCTGGCATTCGCGGTGCGCGATGACTTGTTAAGCTGCACGATTTAAACTCATTGACGATCGTTCGGCAGTGAAAATATTGCAATGGTGCGCGGTGGTTGGGAGTGAACGAACGGAGGACCTTATATTGCTGACAAGCGGCAAAAGCAATATGCAAAGCATGCTGGAATAAATTAAATCTCATTACGAACGAAACCCATAAAGCTCACCCCGGTTTTGCGATTGGTCAAAATGTCTGGAAAGCGAAGCTGCACGTTCCACGGTGAAAAGTTTCCACAATCGATTACTGACCAAAAACCATCAAATCGGATACCGTGAAGCATCGTGAATGTTTGAATGAATTTTTACTCATGTTCAACTTCATCGGCCACAACGGCTTCTGTGTGAAGTGGTATTCTAATTCTAAAATCTCATTATACATTGGAAACTCGTGGAAAAACTTTCAATCGTGAAATAATGCCATATAACTGGTGTTATGGTAATGGCGGCAACAGTTTCGATTGTGTTACAACTTTATTTTCCTTCATTTGTCTAGTTTCCGTTTTAATGTACAATAGCTGAGTGTGAACAAACATTCTTTGTATTAACGTTGTGTCTTTGTAACAATTTTTGAAAGAATGGAAAATTTTTTTCCCTAAACCAGTTCACAACAACACTTTTTGTTGTTTCAAAATAGCATCAACAAAAACACAATCGAGTGTCACAATGCATCCCTACCGTGACTGTGTATTGTAATCGTTTCTACATTTCTTTTTTTTTGTCCTTCTACAATTTACGAAGCACTTCTAACGCCTAACATCAACATCAATGGCCACTTTCAGTCACTTTTACAACGTTAAAACAACACAACACATACACACACATAGACATTGGCACTGGCAGCCGAATACCGATAAAAGGAAGGATAAATTGATTCTAATTCCGCACTACCCATGTTTAGACAGGGATGCAGGGCGAAGAAGGGTGGCACACACTTACCACCGAGAAACCCCCATGGGGAAGCATGGAAAATTTACGACGGTAATTTATGTCCTGCCTTACTGCCTGTTGCCCCACACCAGCCCAGGAACACTTACGGGTGTACACGGAAGCTGTATGGTTCACCTTTTACGCTTCGTGCGAGCGTAACTAATTGCGACCACTTCGGGATTGCCTAATGTAACGCATCTTGCTTGCGTATGCCCTTTTTCCGATTGGAACGAAACGCTCGGGTTCGGTTAGGAACGCAAAGGAAATTCGTTCTTAAGGTACTAGCGGTAACGCTTCTCGCTTAAGATGCCATACACCACGCCACGAATCGATGATCGCCTGTCGAACGGGGATTGACTAATGAAAAATGCTGTCAATTAACCCTATTGTCAATGACCGCCTACCTGGGTAAGTTTTGCACTTTTATTTTTTAATATCTTTTGATAGGAAAGTCGTACAGACTTGAAACTTTTAAAATGCCTAGAAAAACATGTTTTTCTCCATTTCGTACAAAAAGAAAAATTTTAAAATTATTTTTACCATTTTTTAAATATTTTTTTCGATTGATACCCCTTATATCTACGACCGCCTACCCGGGTAGGCCATACGATTTATATGGGGTTTGCATTTTTTTCGGATTCTAAAGCGTATATCTTTTGATCTGCTCGTCGTATTTGCATGAAACTTTCAATATAGATGGGATTTTTAGTTGTCCAACTAATATCATTTGGAAATTGGTATTTATGTCAAAAAGCCTGTTTGTTCTTCGCGTTCTGAATTTAACACATATTTCTCCAAATGTAAATAATTTGAAATATTTGCACTTAGTGTTAGTAATATGATAACATTTGAGGTTTATAATAGCTACGTGGAAAGCTTTTAATTATAAAAAAAGGATTTATTTTCTTTTTAATAACGCAGAGTTGCGAAAATAATACCCAAAAATTAAATATGATTAAAGATGATTAATTGGCTACAATTAACCCCGAAAAACTAAATATATATGCTTTATACATGATTTAGAATCCGAAAACTGAAAAATCCCATACAAATCGTATGGTCTACCTGGGTAGGCGGTCGTAGATATACGGAGAAAATTATGTAAAAAATGTAAAATACACAAAACCAGAATTTTTAAAATTCTCAGCTAAATGATATTAGTTGGAAAACTAAAAAACCCATCTTTCTTGAAAGTTTCATGCAAATACGACGAGCAGATCAAAAGATATACGCTTCAGAATTCGAAAAAACGAAAACTCCCATACAAATCGTATGGCCTACCCGGGTAGGCGGTCGTAGAACAACGTGTATTTTTTTGGTCGTAGACACTACGGTTAATGAGGTATCGTGCATTGTGGTGTACTTTTGGAATGTTATGGTATTATTTAAAGCATAACTGCGAAAATTATTAATTGCACGAAGTTAAAGCAAAAATCATTCTAAAAAGGCCGTCCCCAACCCACAGGTAAGGCTACCATAGAAATTGAAGGTATTCCATTACCTTTTCAAGTGAATACGCCTGAAGGTATGCAATTTATTAAGCAAATAATATCTAATAAAGACCAAATAATTTCTAATCTATCTGCTTAACATTTTACCAAAGAAAACTCACCAAAAACTTACATTAATCTGAAATGTACAAAAGGTTAAAATGTAACAATAACTTGTCTGAAAATCAATTTAATAATCCTTCTTCAAACAAATATTTCATATAATATATAAAAGTTGTAAATGGTAATCATCAACAAATTGTACACTTTTCCTTACTTTATTCTTCTTTAAATTTTTATTTATTATTTTATTATTTATTGTTTATTTTTTTTATATTTAGAAAATTATTATCCTTTTATTTTTTTTTTTAACTTAAAAAAAGTTCATCTGATTCTATTTCATGTAAAGCACTACAGATGCAGTTTTTTGTTTTGTTTTATTTTTGTTAACCTGAAGCAATCAATATTCCTTAAAAGTGAACAGAAAATAAAACATACAAAATTGTAGGATTAAAAAAAAGATTCAAACATTTGCACATATTTCCTGTAATTTTCTTCCATCGATCAGCTCCAACTGGCTGAATCCACATGTCCCTTAACGTATTCATCGGATTTCACCGCTGGGAGTATAACGTAGATTACCGTTCGTTCCTATCAATCTGATTGTTGATAGCACTGGGATTCGAATCATCCCGTAAAGCACTCACAACTCACTGAATCGAAACTTCAGTCCCAAAAAAAAAATCCAAAATCACTGCACGGCACGTCCATAAAATGAAACGAACTAAATCGGAAACGGAAGCGCCCCATTGATACCTCATTGCTCACATTTCTTGTGTTTGTTTTGTGTAGGAATCCGAAATTTCTACGTTATTTCCATTCATACCACATTCCATTGTACGCAGAGAACACAGCTCGTCCCGTGACGAGCTAATGTTCGGACTGTGTGACCAAGAACGGTTCGAAACAGGCAAAAACCGTACAGTCCTACAATAGGATGTAGTTAGATGGGATGCCACCATTAGGTTTTTTCGTTCTTCCCCTGCTATGCTGGTATGTGCGTGCGTGCTTTAATAAGCTTGCAATTTTTCTCGCTAAACTTTTGAAACCACTATGGCGCTACAAACACGACATTATGACTCCAGAAATGTAAACTACTTATTGGAACCTTCTCAGAAAATTTGCCAAAAAATTCATCCCATCTACGTTGTTCCATTTATTTTCCAGCGAGCCAAGTACCTTAACGGAACGCAAAAAGAAACGTGAGCATACCGACTGCCAAAAAAGGGAATTTCGTCGCCCGCTGTTAGAGGATGGAATGGCAAAGCAACTAAAAACAAACCGATCCCGTCCACTGTTCGGGACGCAATCATCCCACTGACGGACTCCGACCGTCGGACCGCACCATGAGCGAGAAGCAGTAGAAATTGGAACGGAATGAAAAACCTAATCCTCCCATTGAAGCGGCTTTGATGGTGGAATCGATGCATCGAGAGCTTTTAAAGAGCACCATTTTGATTAAATGAAACTGAACGGTGCTGAACGGTCGCTGCTGTTTCGTAAATGTTTTGACTCGATTGGATTGCCATAAAAGAGGGACGCAACAAAAACAGCAAATGAAAATTAAGTAATTAAATACAGTAGAGACACGTACAATGGAGGGATGCTAGGGGGATGGGGTGCTGTTCTTTTCTATCTTCTCCTCACTTTCTTGCTCAGTGCTTGTGTTAAAAAGCAGGAATGAACGAACATGACTTTTTGGTGTGCATTTTCTTTCGCTGTGCACCATGTTTGTTGTTCTGGGTGAAGGTTTTGCAATTAATTTGTCGAACTTGCTTATGTCTTGGTTGGGTTAGGGCAAAACTCGTTTACTAGTTTGTTACGCCTTTTTACACAGGACAAATTTCTAATTTAAAACCAATTTTCACTATGTCACAAGCTGCCATCTTTGGATATCTGCATGTAACATTGCATGTTTAAAGTTCTTAGAAAAAAGTTAAAAAGTTATTACACGACTGTGGCAAATTGGGAAATGAATTGTTTTGCAAATTGCATGGCTTTGTGTGCGAATTTTTACTAAACGCCGCAAAGTATGCAACTCTCATAACAAGAAGAGCGCTTTAGATAATTGTGTTTCTTAATGTAGGAATTTTGAATGATAAATGATAAATCTCGCAGAATGGCAAGAAACACATCAAATTATCATGCTATTTTATAGAATATTTTCGAAACATTTTCATTCTTCATTGGAGAATTTCACGCACACACCTGACACATTCAGCTTTCTTAGGAAAACTTGAAAATTTTCCGTCGTTAGTATCTTTCCATTTCGATCATGTCAATGTTTAGTTGACACTTTTAGCCAACAGCTTATAATACCGCTCATAAACGAACAATTCCTTCGGGAATGTTTGTTTTTTTTTGTTCCTGACGAAACAAAACAAAACTTTTACTCCATCGAAAAACGCTACCATGGTACAGAATGCTTTCAGGATGCGTTTGCACACTAATACAGGAGGGATTGCTAATGGTTCAAGCGACAGGATTATGGTTTTAAAAATTTTCATACCATCCCAAAAGGGAAACAAAGGGAACGAGAAGCAATCAATATAATCATTTCCCTACAACGGCAAATGTTTCAAGTGAATTGCAGTTCAATAAGTAGTGTACGTTAAACAATTTAACTCTTAAAATAATTGTATTTATCCCAACTGGACATTTTCATAAACGTTTAAAAATACTTATCCACATATTTACTGTTTCAATTTCTGTAAAATTTACCAGAAATACCAAAACAAATGTAAAATACTTTCTCAAAACAATCTGCCCGGAACTTTTCTGTAACTGAACTAACTACCTATAAAATTATTTTGAAGTTATTTTTTTTGGCTTTCCTTCAGGAACGGTAACCCTCAATCTGCAATGCACAGATTCGCACACGGTTGCAAAGAATGCAGCTCAACAGCAAATTCCTGGAATTTCATCCGAATCACTGAATTAATTGAACCTAGCAGGAAAAGCCACTCCAATCAACCATTACTGCCCCGCTGGAAAATGAAATGAAAAGTTCAAAGGTATTGTTTTTTGCTTCGAGCTTTCGCTAGTGTATTGTTGCTTGTATGCATACGCAGAACCTTTGCCATATCCTGCATGGTTCGTATCTACCGATTGTCCTATATTTATTGAATCCCGTGCTGACGGGAAACAAGTTTCAGGCAATATTGTTACTGCTGCTACTATCTCATCATCATCATCATCATCATTGCCATCATTTGGCATTGCGACAATCTGGTTTTCAATCCGATTGAAAGCAAACCCATTCGATAAGTTTTTTCTCCCCCTTCGCATCGTTATGAAACGGAACCGGAACCACACAGTTAATGTAATTGTGAATCTGCCTTTAACTGTTACCGGTTGAGTCAACGCTTTAATGAATCAGTCTGATTCGGTGTTGTTGGTGTGGTGGTGCATCAACACCATTACCCGGTTGCAGCTCGTTATCGATATTGATCGATTTTTCACACCCGTGTTATGATAAAGAAATATTACTCCACCGCAACGCGACACGTAAGCAACGTGTTGCACGCATGTATGAATTATGAAACAAGCAGCTAAGGATGTACATATGTCAATTAATAGTTTTGTTTTTTTTCTTCCATAAAATATAGATAATGAATGTGACCACTTGTAGGAATATGAAATCTACTCATTCAAAAAGTAACAGTATTATGTTTGATTATGAGACACTTAAGCAAAGCTAATGTATCTTGATTGTAAGTATTTTAACATGTTATATATTTTTTTAACAAAATCGTTACCACAAAAATCAATTCAAATAATAAAAGTAGTAATAAAAACTGGAAACGTTCCATTCCCAACCACAAATAGCATATTTTAACCGCTATTTTTTCTAAGTTCAGGCGAAACTTTGCCTCGTAAACAAAAAAAGCTTAAACCATTCGTTGTTTCAAGTAATCCGCAAAAAAGCAAATACCCATAAGCGGGTGTATGGTGGAGCATAAATGCACATTCAACCATCACGACCGTCAACCATCATGGATCTAGAAATGAACGACCTGACCATCTATTAAAATGCATGTGCAACTTTTCATTCACCGTATACCACTATGTACACCACTTAAACTATCCCAAAAACAAATTGACCAACATAGCAAAAAAAAAAACATCCCCGTAGCCAACGTTAGCTTCTCTCCGTTCTCACTGTGAATATACATCGACATGTGCGAAACAGTGGAATGAAACAAAAGTCCACCATTTCTAAAGCTCGTCGCTCGCAATAGCTACACAGATAAGATAAATGATCACGAATTGGAAGCAATCTTTGTTTTGCTTTTATTCGTCGTATTTCCATTTGTTTTCTTCTCCACTGTTTCACGAATGCATCGGTGTACAGCTGTTCTGATCAAATTGCATATCGAATGCAAAAAAAAATGATGCACCGGACACTATCCAATCAGAAACTCGGATATTTACTGTGCGAAGCTTCCCTTGTTTGCTTTGCACTTTTCATCAAAGTGAACTAACGAAAATGAAAACTCGCTGATGATGGGATTTTTTTTTATTTTATATTTTTTTACTGATGATACTGTTTGGTTTAAAAATTTAATTACCTCATCTTCAACGAATGGCTCTATCATCTATTATCATTCATAACTCTCTCTCTCTCTCTCTCGATATTACAAAAAAATGTCAAGTATATCTTATATTTTACTTCAAACATCGTGGAACATTAAAGGTTAAAAACCCTTAAATAACGATAACGATATCCAACCGACAGACGCACTAGCAACAGCATTCATGCTAGGGCAATAGGATTCTTTTCCGTTTCCGGTGCTTGAGGCAATTGCTGGAACTGACTCTGCTCCCTATGGTAACCGCTTCCTGCCTACGAAGGCAATTCACGCTGAATGCATCCGATGAATACTTTAGAAAGGGGCCCTAAAAACAAAGCAGAAGATATGTGTACAAACACACTCGTATGGAGAGCACTGAAGAGAATATTCTGTGGCCATTAGATTCTGTTTGCTTTGTCGGCTTCTTCGGATCGCTGCCTGCTGCTTTTGCTTCAACCAGCTACCGATTGCTCCCACAAACACACAAGCAAGAAAGTACGCCAGGATAAGTATATGTTTCAAGCCTTCAGAAGCGAACTTTTCAATGAATTTTAATAATCACAGCGTGCAAAACCCACCCCTTCAAACGACAAGCGCAATAAGAAACTGCTGATCCCAACCAGCCACGGGGGTGGCAACTTCTTCAAGTCTTCGCACTCGAAAAGTGTGTTAAATAATAAAGCGACTTTACAATCAATAATAGCATTGTGACTGAACCTTTTACCACCGATCGCCATATGTCAGCGAAAGCTTCCATCTGTGCCGGGTGAATTGAGATGAATAGATACGGATACGGGTCCGGAGGGAAAAAACGGTATACCACGGAATGGAAGCAGCCAAACGGGAGCAAAAAAGCTGGCTAGGGCTTTATGATCCACAGCAGAACTTGCACATGCCATCGTTTGATATTTCTTCAACGGTGAAGAGGTCAACAATATGGCTGGTGAAAGTTAGACCAGGGGTATGACCCGGATCCGAGTGGTTACAGAGCGAAAGGAATCCTTCTAACGCAGTCATAGCCGACTAGTTTCCGGTTCAGTGAAAATTTAATATCCTTTCCTCATTCCGTGCGAATGTGAGTGCGTCCCGTTCGGTGAGAGAGGTGACTCTTTTATTTCTTTCTTCCTACCCGTCCCATTTGGTCCGTAGTACGATCGTTCTTTGAAAAGCGATTAAAGGCATAAATCTATTGCGAATGCGCGTGTAAAGATGAAAATAGGAAACTGCAATAGAAGAGTTATGTTGACGTTGGTAGTAACTAGCACAATAAGTGACCCGAAGGAGCTTAATGTTTTTTGACAGTAAATTGCTATTGCTCAGTAAAAATGCTAATCGTTGCAGCCTAAATGTATGCAAATTTGATGACAAAACTGAATTCTTCTCTTATGAATCCTGGTAATTCTCTTATAATTTCTATTGATTAATATATTTTATCTAAATTTTATTTTAATTAGTAATATTAAATACACAATTATTGTGATTAAGTCTAAAGCAGAAAAAAAATTAAAAATTTAAACATCTTTATGACATTTATGTACCTTGCAATAAATGAAAACATTAAAGAATCGTTACAAAATGTAAAATTTACATTATATTTATGTACCACCGCAACCAAAAACTGCTATTACTAATAGAAATTTACTTTGTTAAAGAGATAAAGATAATAATCACCTACTTCTAGCCGCGCAAAACCCTCGTGCTCCACACCCTACGCAGTGTGAATCTTTGATTAAGAGAATTAATTTGTTATATCATTATACAAATCCTAATCTCTTTCCCAAAATCAACCAACGGCTTAATGAAAATGTTATTTACGCACAATAAAAAAACGAAAGCTTTTCAATTAAATTTACTTCTGCTTAACGACATGCACGAAACCAGCTCTTTTGTGTAATGCTGTTCTGCTCGTCTTCCAGTGACTGTCAACCGGAACGTAATTGCACACCCCGAAAAAGGGGCCGTTTTGTTCTCAATTTCCCGTGGATCGTTAATTGTAATTTTATTAGCTTGAACATTTATTGAGCCAGAAAGTTAGGCAGAACAATTCCTGCTAATCACAGTGGTTTTTTTTCCAAATTTGTTACTTTTCTTATTTCTACTTACAGAATTCACACAAAACCCACTAAATGTGAACCCTTTTTGAGATGGCTTCTTGAGTTGGTACGCGTACTAGTTAAACACACACACACACACAAAAAGTAGAGAGAAATTTGCCATTTATCCTTTATCATTGTATTGGCAGCCAGCAGAAAGCTATTTCCATTTCCGAAATCCGCAAAAGGTTTCCGTAACGACGGTTTCCATTCTTGGCAAAAGGATCTGATAGCAACGGATCTCCCCGGGGTTGCCTATGGTTTGTTCTGCATTCACATTGTCCCTGATTTTTATCGCGTACTAACGCGCGTTTTGTTTCCCGGGGAATCAAAAAAAATCTACCACCACACCAGTACGCTCTATTTACACGGATTGTTAGATGGTTCATATTTCCGCATATAAAAAAAAGAAGCAGAAAAAAATGAAAACATAAAAGTCCATAAAGCTGATCGGTGGAGGAAGCAGAAAAGAGCCAAGACGATGAGCCAGATCAGAGTGTCTGATGTTTGAGCACAAACACAAATAAAAAACAGCAAGCGAGCAACAGTTCATTAGTTTGAAAGCTAATTTTAAAATTCCAGAAAATTGTACAACATTAACGCAAATGCTTATCGCCAACATGCCGGTTGGCAATATTTCTTTTCCCAACAAACCGATGACGGATTGCCATCAATCAACTAGATTCGACGCAATCGGTTCTCTCATATTTTACCTGCAAATCTTCGCAAAATGTACAAGCCTCCGGAGGCTTCAAACAGATATATAACAGATGAAGATAAATAATTCTCCAATCTCTTGGGACATCACAAAACGGAGGAAAATACCTACCCGGTAACAAACCCATTCCAGTGGGCCAGTACGCCATCTTGGTAATCCATCTGTGAACGGTTTGCGGACCTGGTTGCGATGAGCACACGCGGGATGTGTACAACGCACGTAAGTGTTGTGCCTACGTGTTGTGCTAAAAGTGGTCGTGGCTTTAGGGAAAAAAGGTTAAATTTGCGAATCCTTTTACCCCGTTCAAACAGCCCGGGACAGTTGCTTCTTCACACCTTCTTACACGGATTGTTAGACAACAACGGTGAGGGTTAGTGATGGTGAGATTTCTGGGACTCAACCGTAAGGCGACACGTTCGTTTTTTCAGATTCGCGGTTGCTCCTTTGCTTCGGGTTTTCTGAAGTGTTTTCTTTCCTTTTTCCTGTCACTTGTTACAGCACGATGATACCGTACCAGAACCTTTTCTATCCACTTCTTCCACTATCGATTACTCCATAATTCACATTTCGCTTCAAATCTTTTCCGAAGTGGGAAGTGGCAGTGGGAAAATGAACGGCGAAACGATATCCCACCCAACGTCTGCGTTCCAGCAGGATCACGACCGGGATAAATCACGGGCTTCGATAATATTTAGGCTGCCCGTTTCGCATCCATAATGTCCGAAATCTGGTCGCGTACACCCGAAACAGTAGCAGAATAGGTGGAAGATACAACAACGGAAAAAAACCCTCCCGTTAGTCGTCTTGGTGGAATCGAATTTGCCCCAGAAATTCTTGTAGCCGAAAAATGCAAATTATCAAACGCTCTCGATCCCGAACCCCCTACCGTGCTCGATTCCAATTTGTCAATCTGGAGGATCCCTTTTCTCGCTGTTTGCTTTCCTTCGTGTTTGTCCGCTTTGTGGTTCACCCGAAAAACCGTCGTCAAAACGCGCACCAGATTCAATTTCTTTGCATGAAAGCCGGAAAGATCGGTCTGAAGAGTAGGGGGGTTAAGGCGGGAAAAACTCCACAAGAAAAACGCTCCTGATTGCGTTACAGGCTTTCGGACACACTTTATTTATAGTTCCTGTCACGTACCCGCTAAATTATGGGAGGTCTAAGAAGGGAGGATGCTTCTCCTCACGGCGCACACGTTTGCTACGCACTACACAAATTACTCGCTTGCTGCTGGGGCCTACATTCAACAGGAGAATTAGACGATCGAACTACCTGCTACGAATATTTTCCTTTCCGTAAAAAAAACACCTGACAGGTTTGTATATTTCTTCCAAAAGCAAAAGTACACTTATTTGCAAAGCGTTTAAATGGGGCTGTAGAAAGAATTCTTCGCACGAGTGTCTTATCTATACACAGACACAGACACACACACACACACACATACACAAGCACACGATGGTAAAAAAAAAAGATATCACAGACATTTAGTTCCCACCGAGTTGCATAGCGAATGCAAGTGTAGAATGCAAGTGACAGGAAGCATTCCATCCATCCACGAAATGCACGACCGGGAAAGCGACGGTTTTTCTTTTTTTTCTATCACATCAAAATGGCTGTAAACATTACCCGCACGCACATGTACACTGTAGAAACACAAATATGCTTTTTTCCCGTTTTATATCTAAAACAGGAACACAAACACTGCTCTACCGACGCGTGGCCCGATACGAAGTAGAACACAGCTAAACTTTTGCACTGATATGCACACATACGCACATATACACACTTACATTATAAGCATACACACACACATTAACACATACACGTTATCATTTGAATTTGCTGCCACGCTGGAATGCACCCGTATGCACTACATCCGGGCTATGCACCTGGATGCAATTTGTGAAACGGACGAACGGACGTTAATCTCGTGCTAAATCAATCTCGCTCCTTCAGCGACGTGTTGGCGAGTTGATTAAGTTCCTGATTGAGCACAACAGCACTCGTATAGCTGTGCCAACCACCAGGCATTCAAATTGTGTTTGAGAGTGTGTTTGAATTTTTTCAAGCCACCTAACGAAACAAACCGATTTTCCATCTACTAAAACACCGACCTTCGACCAGCGTTACCGCGGAAACCGACACGAGCTGGTTATTCTGCTAACAAACTATTTTTGGACCCCTTTTGCTATTGGATGACCCTGTAGTGTGTGGTGTAGTGCTGCCCGCACCGCCATGCAGCACCGTACCGTATGATCGATGGTATCGCGCGCGCATCCACCCATCAACTGTGCAGCTGCAGGTGTGTGCAGCGTATCGCCAACGTACATCACGACCACCGGTTGCACCGGAGTTGCAACCAGCGTTTCCGTATCCGGCCACCCGGAATTGTGCCGAACGCACGGCCGAACGTCACCCCAACCGATCGGGGAGGGATGTTTTTTTTTTTTTTGTTGTTTGCAGCGTGCGCGCCTGCGAAACTTGATGCGTGCGATAATTTTGGTCCGTTATTGGCCGTTTGTCCTTGCCGGAAAGCTAGACGAAAGTGCGACGATACCGGCCCGATGGTAAATGCACGACTAAACCACACGGGCAAACCGTTCGGCACATCAACCCTTCGGAAGTTTCGCTGATAAGAGTGTTCGGAGCTTTTCCGTGCAAGCACAACAACAACAACAACAGCTGCCTGTTGCATGGCGGGAAAAAAGCTTCGCGCGAAGGAAAGGCTAAGCTTTACACCATGGAAACGCTACTACAAAATGGATCGTGACGGGAACGAGAAAGAGCGAGAGAGAGAAAGAGAGAGAAAGCAAAATTGAAATCGGGTTCGGGTTCTAGTCGAGCAACGATAAAGTCGATGAAACACCTTTAGCTGTTGGGAAATCGTGTCCTTAAAGGGAACAGCAGCAAGTTAGAATGAGATGCGCCCATTTTGGAACTTGAATTGTGTCACTCGCACAGCTGTTATGAACGATTTTTTTTTGCGTAAGGATTTAATATTGCAACGAGCCCCCTCGAAACAACGGTTGACAAAGGGAACGGGTGAACCGGGCCGATGAAACGGTGGCGATGTGTATTAGATTCGTTTGCTAAATCAAGCGCCACAGACTGCCGGGGCTGGTTGCTGCGTAGGCATCGTAGGGCTTAGCAGATGGTATCTAAAAATAGTAACACGTTTCACGATGTGAAACGTGCATAAGGGTGACACGAGGGGAACTTGTTTGGAAAATTAAATTGACCGGTTTTTGTGTGCCGAGATTTACCGCCGTTAATAGAGCCCGAGGGTTTTACGTTAAAGCTTGTGTTAAAACAATCGATAACACATGCGTGCGGTGGGATGCACACAAATAAAAACCCCTTTTACCACATCTTTACGTGCAGTAAGTTTTAAGGATATATTTTTTTTTAATATCCATTAGTAGCTTCAAAAAAACAAATTGAAACCTTTGCCGTTGTGAGATTCGTACCCAATTTCCACTTCAAATATCAGAATTTATCTGCATGACTCTGTCATGTCGTCTTCGAATCACATACCGTGCTATCAATTATGACAGCACATTTAGGATTCGTTTCTTCCCTTCGCCATTCCCTATCGCTGCTTTCGCGTAGGACGATGATAACGTTTGACACACCTGTTCGTTACACTGCCACACTTGGTTTGTACGCAATTTACCACGTACCTACCACTGGGTACTGGGTGGAACAATTTGTCATCCGTTTTGCTACGTTTAACCCTCTTTCTGGCCATATCAGACGTACGCCAGATGTGAGGATGTGTATGGTGCTAGCTCTTGCGACGGAGACAACAAGGCAACTTTGCGTCAAACTCCGCTCTGTTGCTCCCGGGAGACAATGCGCCCGGGAAGGTTTGTTTTTCCGCCCCCTGGTGCTAAGCAGACTCAACAGGTTGCTGCGATACAATCGCTTGCTGTATTATGTTTTTTTTTATCATCACCCGTAAGCTTTCCAGCAGCAAAAAAGGAGTAGGTAGAAGAAAAAATGAAGTGAAACAGAAGGCTCGATTTGGTCGAAAATATATAAGACAAAATGTCGACATCTGCCGCTGTAAGTTGGTGAGATTACTTCTTCGAACGTTGTATGTGTCGGCGTCTACTAAACGTATATTCTCGTACCCTACTTGCCCGGAAGCGGCTTGTCGGTTTGTTGCTTGTTTTTCGGCGAAGAGTAAATACTCTTAACAGCTGTACCGTTTACCTCCGTAGTACCCCATGGTCATGAGAAGAACTTCTTTGGTTAATCGTGCTTGGAGCGACATACATTGTGCTTCTCTTTACGAAGTAAAAAAAAATGGTCGGCATGAATTGTAGGCAGGTTACTTCCTACATGCTTTTTCTTTTCCGAAATGTTTGAGGTAGTCACGTGAAGTTAATCATCTACCAGCTCCAAATTTTCACACCATCCCTCTCGTAAAGGTGCTCCGAGCGAAACCGAAATGTCTTGTCGGCTTTATCCCTTTCCAACTTATCCATCATCCGCTACGCTGGTGCAGATGCTCGCAAAATGGTGCGCTCGTTTTCAAACAGGTTGTATTGCTGCCATATACATTGCCAATTTGGGGTGGAAAATTCTTGCTAAAAAAATTACAATAATACCACCGGAAAACTGCACAGGTGAATTTAGAGAACCGCAGTGACATCGCGTGACACCGCGTTAACGTCGATACATAGTGGCAACCAGTCCATATGTTTTAACATTAATGTAGTGCATCATTTGGGGGATGTTTCTTTTAGGGGTTTTTACATTCTAATAGAATGCATTTTGACCGGATCATACTAAACGTGATGCATTTTCCGGAAATGTAGATTACGCTTCATTTAACTGCAGCTGTAAATAGTCTCACGATGCAGTTCATTGGGTATTGCATACATTTAGGGACACTGTCCGAACAGTAAGCAGCTGCGCCTCAAGGTATGCAATTTAGTATTATTCAGGCTGTTGAAGTTTCAACTAACAAAATATATTTTAAAAATTCTTAACTTTAACAGAATTTAGAGTACTTTTATGTGTGCACTTTTTAAATGTTTGGAATAATGTAAAAAACAGTTTTCTTTACTAAATTTCATTGTGTTACAGTCCGTAACTCTCGTAAAATATCCATAAGACACCTAGTTTTTTGGGAATAGCAAATAAAGAGTTAGATAAAAATGATGTTCTACAAAGTTGTAGAGAATAAAAAAATACAATTCACATAGTTTTTTTTCAATTTTGTGCATTTTCTACCATATTTTTTCACCACGTCGCAAAGCTCTTCATATCTTTGGTTCTCTTAAAAACCATTGCCAATTATTAAATTAAACCAATTATTGTGTTTAACGCGTCATACACCGGGCAAAATACAATCGGGATCGAATATTAGAAGCCGGATAGCACCAATTACAAGCAGCTTCGAGTACTTCGAGAACTTGTCCGCATTGTCTTAATTCAAACTTAATTCAATCAATTGGCATTAACATAAATCAATTTATAAAATTTTGCAAAATTACTCAAAAAAAAGGTAAGGCTATATATATCCTTATGAAATTTTCAAATTTATAGAATATTTTTTTGGGAAATGTCAACGAGATGAGATTTTTCTCGAATTAAAAGCCATTTTTCTGTTTTAAAAATAATTGTCACATTCACAATAATGAAACAACTTGTACGTACTTTAAAAAAATAAAAAAATACCCGATTTTTTTAAGCTTTACTGTTACGACGGGAATCGTTCGACACCCCAGACGCGTGGGCAGGCCTGGCACGGCGAAAAGTGCTAGTGTGAAATGTAGGAGAGTAGGATCGAGACTGATCGAGAGTAGGAGTATAGAAAAAGCAACGAGTGAAACAAGTCGATAAAAGGACAAGAAATGTAGGTCGCGCTACGGGAGTGAAAGAGTGTGAATTTAATAATAATTTTGATAAATATAGTTTTAGAACCTGCGGAAGCGGTTATCAACGAAATCTTGTCTACACTTTACAATATTTAATGACACTCAACCGAACTAATTTTTGAATTTGTATTTGTTTACCTTGTTATTGGTAGCAAAATCGAGTTATCCTGGCCGCCATTACAGAAAACTTTCATGGCGTCAAGTCGCGCTTCAAATAGCGATTTTTCGCAAAAAATACACGTATAGTGACTTCTCGCATGGAGAAGTGACTTCTCGCATGGACCATATAAAAATGGTGTTTTGCAAAACTTTTCTTAATCGCGTTCGCAAACGCGACAATTGCTAAGCGTTTAGTGACGGGGTTAGAGTGAACTTGAAAAAATCATTCAAATTTTATTCAACATCACTTCTAACTATCCCTCTTTGCTTATCTCCAAAAAAAACCGTTTTATGGTTATGTTCTTATAAAGAAACATTTTTAACATCTCTACAAAATTTGATTTCTGCCTTCAGTTATCTGTGAAAATTGACCCGTGAAAATCTATAACACTATTATCCTCCCAAGGAATGGAAAACACACTTCCTGGAACCAATTGAAATTGTATGCAACCTTTGTCAATCAGGTGTTGAATTACCCGCCATCCCAAATCGAACGGGCCTCCATCGAATGTTTGACATCCACATCTTATCATTCTTCCACGAATACACATACAGATATTATCGCTATCCGATGACAATTCTCCTATGCAATCATTCTCAACGGTTTACGAGTTGTAATCCAATCTCCTTTCCAGCTTTAAGGCCAAACAACGTCCATACCGGAAGACACGTTATCCCATATTTTGCTCAGATCTTCGAGATGAACGCAGCTTCGCTTTTATTTGTCCCGTGTTGAGGTACTGTTTGCTGTTCCCCGGGCAAGGTGTAAGACGCTTTTATTGCGAAAGTTTCCGTGTGCCCCAAAAGGTCACCCGGACGGGTGATGTGAAATGTTACGTGGTTGCAGTTTTCCTTCAAGTGGCAAGTGGTGTACATTCCGATCCCGTTTGCCATTTGTGCGAACGATGGGCTAACTTTCACAACTTCATGTCGCTTGAGGGTCAGCTGTGTCAATAGCGATCATGACGGTGGCCTTAGGTGAGTGTTGGTCGACGTTTGACTTTTTGTTGGAACGCACTTTAGACGATTGTACGTGAGTCAACCCGGGAAGAACTCTTTAATCCAATTCTATTACAACTTGTTCAAAATTTAATTCTTATTGTAATTCATTTAAAGCTATTATAGACCATCTTTTCAAGAGTTCGCTAGCGTTGGTAATGATGGATTGTTTAAGATCAGGGCATCCAGATTAAACCTTTTCACAGATCACAGAACGCGTTCAGATGAAAGATAAACCAATCCATGTTCAGTGCATTAGTAATATCTGTGAAGCGTTTGTCAATTCAATTCGTCTCCCGCTATTAGCAGAAGAATTTTTCATACACTCGCTAGCAATACTACTCAACTCAGGGTCAAATGTTTATTAGGAACATTCCACAACAATATACGGAGAATGTTTCTGATTCTTGCTATTCATCCCCCAAACCCATGCAAGCCTTTTGTTTAGCAACGTATGCTCCAGCTTTCCAGTTTACTTTCGAAGAATTGCGTCTCGATGGAAACGGTACCAATATGCATCCAGGTTACCAGGGAGCTTTTGTGCAGGAAATGAGTTGGAAAACCATTCAATCCCTAAGCCTTGCCTACGGTTGAGATTTGAACAGAATGCCTCCATTCCCATTCTTCCACACCCCCTGCAGACAAACAAAGGAATGCTTTGTTCGATAATGTTATAGCGAGACAAGTGGGCGATTGCGTTCGGTTTGGCTTACATTTACATCCGAAAGGACATACACTGTCATCCGCAACGGTAGTGCAGCAGAATCGCATCGGTAGCGCTGCAGCAATACATATGCAACAATAAAAAGTGGAGAACAAAAGAGCTAAAGCGGTGAGTTGTGTGAGATGGGAGTCAATTTTTTTTTACTGTAGACCGTTGGAAATGGGAAGAAGAACACGTTATTACATGAAATACATAATAAATGCACTATGGTTTTATGGTATCCTCAATTATAAGTACAGTTATAGCTACCAACCAACGTTACATACGGAAAGTAATTAACAGACGGAATGTTTTAAATTTAACGCATATTTTGTATGATTGTTACAGCATTTAATTTCAAAGAATTATAAACAATCGAATTTGGTAGCCCGAATTTTGCAACGATTTCTAAATGTATACCAAGACCTAACTTATTCTCCATACCATTCCCATTATTAAACGCATATATTCTGTACAATTATGCTAAATTCATGCGGAAACTCTGTTGGTTTCAACTCTAACAATGAATGGCTGCATTAAGCATAGCATAATTCCAGTTCATTAGTACAATGAAGTCCTATACTCTAAATAGTACATATTGAAAACAACGATTTAATTACATGCGTGGGCACGTTTCGAATGAACTTGCACAATACATGAAGTACATTGTGCATTATTCAATTCGTAATTCGTCCCTCGTGAGTTTTGCCCAATTCTTCTTCTTGGCTTTAACGACCTTACAGGTCATGCCGGCCATTTCTGGCTTACTAGACTTATTTTTACCGCGTAGGCGGATAGTCAGTCCTTGCTACGGGGGGACGGTCCGGATGGGATTTGAACCCGGTCCGGCCGTGTGGACTGGCGCCGTTTATCACATGCACCACCGAGCCGCCCCGTGACCAATTACAGAGCTTAATTTTGTTTTGACATAATTGTATCGATTTTGTTTTGCATGCGCCTAAAGTTATGCAAATTTTTGCGGTAAAGTACTATTTAACGATTTTCAATTACAGTCACATAGATTTAGGAGTTACAAAATCAAATTGGAAATCAAATTACCAGCAAAATATCGTAGGAACTTAACTGATTCGATCTATTCCTCATTCATAATATTTGTATTAGTTTCCTTCATATCAGGCAATCACTAATTCCTAGCGTCATTTGCTGTCAATCTTCCATACATACCCTTCCACACGGTCAGGCTAGTACGGACACACGGAGTTATTGTGTTACACTTATTAGCTGACTAATAACGGTTCAACACGTCGTTGTTACTCTTTCACGATGCCCACCGGGATGTTCCAGGGCAATGGAACGTATTGTTCGAGATAACCCAAACACAAGACCACTATCATCCCGAGCTGTATCTTGCCGTCGGAAGCAACAGCTTGCTGTGTGAAGGCGATGTACTGAAACATGGACGATGGATGTTCGACGGCTGGCAAATACTGGATACGGTGCAGTTCCGAGAAGTTAGACTACTAGCGTGCTACAGTACATTCTGACGTACCCTGTCTTTAATACCGGCTGACCACCTAACGTTGGTGTAACTTAAACCTCTCAACTGCTACAAAAAATCTTTCCCACTGGGAATCTGTTGCGACTAACAGAAAAGCAAAATGCAATTTATTAATTCTTAAGTGGTTTCTCTTTCCGTTTCATGGCCGTACGATAGCGTCTTTGTTATCAAATAGACGAAGGCACATGTTTCAGTTCTTGTGGCGCTGATTTTTTTGTTACATCTTCTTGTTTACTTCACAACACCTCGCAGCATGTATCGTAAGAACATTAAAGGTGCTACATGTGCGGTCTAGCAGGGCGCACCCTTATTGTCAAGCTACCCGTGGCCAACATGGCCCACACATTGGAGAGAAAATAATTCTGAAACTTTCGAACTAAACACTGCACAATGCACCAGCAACACGGATCCCGGTGCTGTAAAGGGATGGTTAAAAACTTTAGGCAAAGTGTAAACTCTACCCAACCACTCGACATGTTGCCGGCTGGTCGGTTAAAGGCGTACCAAACAATGCACACACACAAACATAGAACAACCCCAACCGTCACGAACCAAACATGCTGGCGAGCATTATAAACCGCAACTCAACTTCCCGGTAAAGAAGGAAGTTAATTTGTTTCGGAAAAGCTCGTGAAAGTTACCTGGCGGCAACAAATTACCCACAACTTGCACAATAACTTACGATGCTGTTTGATCCGGTGAAAAAATAACAAACACATTAGCGCTTTTTACATGAAGCAAAGGTAATCGTTTTAAAGCTGAGCTGTGGGATGGTGTTTCTATGTCTCTTTCTATGCGTTCATGTGAAGCTGCATAATTTTTTTTAGTTCACTCATTTACTAGGTATGTGAAAGAAAATATATATTTTATGACAAACTGCGAAGTAGCATTTAATTAAACAGAATCCGATTTTTAGCTTATTTTTCTTTAGTTGTTTAAAGATTAAGAAAAATAAAAATAAAAAATAAATCCACCCAATTCAGTTCACAATCGCGGTATCAAGAAAGTAATACGAATAATCTTCTTCTTCTTCACATACCCCACATACCCAATTATAAAATATTGTATTAGAATATTCCCAGTCCTAAATTTATGTTAGTGGTTTAGTAGATCTGCTACTGCACAGTGGGCAACGGCCATACCAATGCCGGGATGAAAATCAATTATATGAGCCATGGTGGTTATTTTCTTCAAACATGTTTGATATAACTAAAAAATGTGTAATTACATAATTGTACATTATTTTTCTCAAATAATAGTGTTTTCAATAATGAGTACAAATAGGAACTATTATGTTTGACAGAAGCTAGTGGAGTTTGACTCCAATTAAGGAGCAACAAATTAAACAAACAAGGAACAAATTATGATGAAGATTTAAACTTAAAAAAAGCAGTTAACTATTAAAAAGTAACTAAATAAGTAATATTTAGTCAATTTTACCTAGAATAATAAATAATCAATCAAAATCTTTTCGTCTATAAAGCGACGCCGCTATTATATCACGTATTAGGGTCTTTCCAGAAAAACTTAAATATTTTTCACGATCGCGCATGGTCGCTGCCAATTAAATCAAAAATATATAGTAAAAGTGTTGGCCTTTCATATGATATATGACACAAGAGTTAACTCTAGTGCAAACATATTTTTTTTCATTGTCTAATACATCATATCTGAGAACAGCAAGACCTTCTTTTGGATTTTGGTAATTTTTGAAACGAATAATATTATATTATCAAAACAATGAATACAAATGAAAAGTATATTAAAAAACCTATTCAAAAAAGTCAACGATATTAAAATCGGTCAATTGGTTTTCTCAATAAAACGGATTTAATGTTGCTTGCAATATAACATATTTTTGAAACAAAACATACCACCTACTATTTTGAAGTACTGTTTCTCAAAAAGTTTCAAATTTGAAAATGAGATATTTTGGTTTTATCTTAGTTAAAGTATATACTTTCCAAACATGTATTAAGTTTGCATGAATGACGATGTAAGGTTTTCGAGTTTCATACAGGCCCACTGTGTACTGGGATCTTCATACAACAGGAGAGGAAACTAATCTCATTGGGACAGTTTCACTACACAAAATTCAAGACAAACCATACGTTTCAGGCATGAAGATCTCCTGAGATTGTTGTGCAAAAAAATAGGAAATACGATACTAAATCATTTATTGAACAAATGGACTTTGAAAGTTTTTCCCAACAAAACAAAATTAATAAATACTTTACTACAACTAATCGTCACATCTTCTCAAAAACGATTCGTTTACACAAACAAAATACGTATTGATATCTTCACAATAGATACTTAATCATCAAATATTTGTTGCATACCTTTAGACAAAATAGAAAAAAACGTCATTTAGTATATTTTTGGGCAAATTATAACGATGCACTTTAAAAAAAATTACAACAATGTTTTGTTTGTCACACACTGTTTTCACATAGTCGAAGCTCTTCCATTCAATAGCTCCATCTGTGAGATAATAAAGCAACTACCTCTAAAAAAGCTTTTATGCTTCATGCCACGCGTAGCATAAATTCCATTAATTCAACAGGTCGCATAGCACCGCTGCAAAACATTGTTATGCTGTCTCTTTCTTTCTATATCTTATGTTTTCAAATCATGTTCGGTTCGTTTTCATGTTTGCTTCAAGCTTTTCCATCCCTTTCTCGTTCTTACCCTCATGGAACATCCCTCTATAAGCTTCCCCTTCGCGTTCGTGCTACAGCAAATGGAATCAAAACCGGTTCCGGCACGAGCCGAACCCACCGTCAGTACCGCCACACTTGACGCAACAGTAAGTCTCCCACCTTCCTCACACGCAAGCGGTGAAACATTCGAACCGAAGCCAACGAAGCCCCAACAGATGAGATTTGATCGTCGTACGCGTCGGATGTGTGACGGCCGGTTTCACGCAGTTCGCAACATAACCACCCTAAAGCCGTGTGCGTTAGCGGCCTGTATTTCTATTTTTTTGGATCGTGTCGTTAAATCGGTGACTCACGTGCATGTGTTTGTTGGGGGAGAAGGAGCGTGTGCGTGTGTGTGGTGTTTATGTTGGCGTTTGAAAAGTCCTTAACTGAAAACGGTCTGCAGCTAATTTGTAGCCACAATTTGCTGCTCGAATGCACCACGTGCACAATAGTGAATTTCTCCAGTGAAGTTTACCGTTTCGCTGGCCTCTCATCACCCACCATACTTCGAAAGAAAGAGAAAACGAAAGAAAGCATTAGAACGGAGCGAAAGCGGACAAACGACCACAGCTAACGGCACGATCAGTCCGTTGCGTGCGGACCATCAACGGATCTTCAGTCGAAGTTGTTCGGTGTAATCCACCCTTAAAAAAGGAAGGTAAGCACAGATTATTGGAATCTGAAAACTTCCCTTGAGGAAGTACAACCATAGAGCCATAAGGAGCGCGTAAATGTTTATGGTACGTTTTCGCGAAAAGAAGAATGGCACGCAAGGGGGATGGAGTAACAAACAGTCCCGGTGAAGATTTAACGCAAGAAGCTTAGCGCTGTGAACGAAGCAACGTTTCGGAACAGTGTTTGTAACCTTTCGGCGCTAAACAGTGAACGGTAAAATGGCGCTTAAGGTGGAAAAATAGCAAAACAGCCATAACGATAAAAGAGTGGTTTTCCGTTTAAGAAAAAAAGCTTTCGCGTACGTGTTTCTGCTTCTGATTTGCTTCATCTCAAGCGTGTGTGTGTGTGTACGTGTGTCTTCTAACAGACCCGTTTTGGAACAAGGTACTTACTAAAGTGAGAAATTGGGCATTAAATCATCACCGCTTAACCCAGCGCACGGGACACGTTTTCCTTGCGAAAAGAAAAAGGGGTTACCTTAAAAGGTCGAAATTTCTCTGAAGCCTTTTTTTTTGGTTTTCGTTTTCAAGAAAACAATCCCACATCTCAATCCACCATCGGAAAAGCCACTTCAATGGGGCGTGTTTGGCGAAGTGTGTGTGTGTGCATATATTCACTTTCCACCGGGCATCTCATTTTCACTCCACCGACAGCGACAAGCCATTTTGAACCATTTCCACACCTCCCCACGCACCCCTCCCGCCATGTTTGTTTTCCCACCTAAGGTGCGTTTCACTTGCTGACCATTAGACGATCGTTTTCTCATCTTCCGTTTTCTCTTATCAAAACGATCACGAACCAGTTTAGCACCTTTTTTTTTCTTCTTTCCCCCTTCCTTCAGTATCCTCAAAAAAACTCTCAAAACAAAAAAGAAACAACTACAACCATAAGAAGCTGCAAAAAGCATTTTCCCTTGGCACGCTTGACAAGGCCAAGCGATCGTCGTTTGATCGGTGAAGTCACCCATTTCACCACCATAAAAAAAAAACAAAAAGCAAAAGGGAAACGCTTACCTATTGAAGCATATTGGCGTTTATGGGATGGTTTTCCTTCCATCTCAAACCCTTTGAGATGATTAAATGAGCTGAAAAACTTGAACTTATTTTCGCTCTACTTCGAAAGACAGTTTCCGACCTTCCAATGCCTCTTGACAACTATAATACATTTTACAACAAAAGTGGGATCTTATCTAATACAATTTAAATTATAAATTCCTCCCTCGCTTCACACACTAATTAGCTGCAATTTTTTTTCTCTTACTGGCGAAACCCTAGTAGCAAATTAAAAAAGAAATAACGACCGAAAGGGCACTTTTGCCGGCTAATGAACATGAAGGTGTTCATGTAATACGTCGGGGGCCTGTTGTCGTGTTGAACACAGTAGTTACGCGCATACTCTAATTTTCTTTTCTTTTTTGTGTAACTTTCTGCATGAGTTATGATGTTTTGCCTTATTGATTTGATAATTGATTAGCATCTTAAGGTACCTTACCCTAAACGATGTACCGAAGGTAAGGGCACAGACGGTCATGCATGTACAACATAAAGCATCGATCTTTTTTAAAGAAAAACGGCGAGTTTAGTGGACTTGTTCAACATTGTTAAGGTACTATTTTCGTCCAACCAACGCGCACAACTGCAATCGCGCTAAATGTGCTCCATCAAACGCAAACGCATAAACCGGCTCGTTTAGACACTTGCCGTGTTAAGATGCGTCGCTTACGCGGCACCGGCAACACCGGATGTGAGTCAGACCCTGGTTGCACGGCGAGCTACTGCGACACAACCGCATCTACCGAGCCTCGTACGTCCGAGGGTAATAAAAAACAAAGCGACAAATCAACGCCGGAAACAGTCAATAGGATTTTGTTTGCCGCTGTTGCCAACTGTCATCGGTCCAGAACCTCATCACCATCAAAAATCACCGGGACCGGTAGGAATTGAATAAAATTATTCAAGACACTGCGTCACAACAATGCCCGGTTGTGTGATATATCTTGTTTGCTTCTTTTCCCTTTAGATTCTCTCGCATTCTCTCTCTAAATAAAAAAAAACCTTGCCATAGTGTTGAGTTTAAATTCTTCCCTTTACGCCGGGGTTCCTGCTGGTTGATGTGCGGTACGGTAGCAAAATTTGTATACGCTTGTTGCTGTTTGAGTAGATGTGTCCGATAATACAATTGCCTAAATTAATTAATTGATGCGCTTTTCGCGTGCGTTACCACACTGTCCACACTGGCCGGAAGTGGTGGAAAATGGCGGTTCCGCTGAATGGTTCTGAGTCGTCGAACTGACACTAGCTTCCGCATTTCGGGGGTTCATGGTGGAAGTTATGATGGTCGTAACATAGTGTCGTTTTTGGAGGGGTCAGTTTTTGGTCAGTTAAGGAAATAAGGAATGCAAAACATGACACAAAATCTAAAGTTTAAAAAAATTTTAATGCCACTTAGTATAATGATTAATGTCTCTTTCACTTTTAAGAAGAATAAATATTAACAAGTTAGTTATGCTAGATGAATTTGAATTCTAAAGTTATTTGCATTCAGTTTTTGTTTACTGCATTTCCAATATATTTCAATCAGTCTTTCAGTCTTTTTATACTACATTTAGATTCAGTCTTTTTGTATTGTCTCTGAAGAGCTATATAATTGTCAACAAACACCGAAAAAACTGCATTTCTCTAAAACATACTTTCTATTTCAGTATCATGTAAATGATATTCAATCTTATATTCCATATGTTCCTTATATTGTTGTCTGTTTTAAACTATTATCTCTAACCCAACCGTTATGGGAATAAGAAATATTAATATTAATATATAAATATGTTTCCCTCATATTCACTAATAAATTTATTTTGATGAATTATTATTGATATATTTTTACTTTCTTTTTTACAAATGGAAATATGTATTCATATTTCAAATCATAGAACACTATCTTAATCACGAATGTATACAAGCCATTAGACAAAATTTGTTTACATGAAAAGTTTAATTCGTTTTTGTATTGTAAATAAGCTCCGAATGGAAGATAGAATCAATGACATTAAGCTTTTCATAGTAACATGTTTAATTTTAATTGCTCAGTTTTCACTACTCATCCTTGTTTTTCTCACTTTAGTTCTGGAGCAGTTGTAGAATTTTTCGGGTCATGCCTGTCTATTATGATTTACTCGTAGCATGATCAGGCAGCGTTCTGCATTGGGTTTATTTCTTCAAGGTCTAAATAAAACTAAACATTCAATGGCAAATGCTTGATAACAAAATTTTTTGAAGAATTTCTATCTTTATTTTTGAAGAATTCGAAGACTCCAATTTGAACAACAATTTATGATATTTTGTATACTTCGTCTCTTAATAACAGTCCACTGCGAGATAAACATACGATAGACAAATCCCCAAGACAAAAACAAGATGACTAGGATATGATTCAGCTTAGCTGTACGAAACACACTATCCCCAAACCTCTGATGAGCTAACATGAGAAGAGCAAAACAAAAAAACAAACACCAGCATCTTAGACACCTTAGCGCAAGGTAGATGAAAACCTGTAGATAAGCTGGCCAAAAAACCTCCCCCCGAAATACCAACGTTTTTTTTTTTGTTTTTTTTTGGTGCACCGGTTGGTGCCATGTCCACCACACTCAGAACGAATGTTGACCGATTTCCCACTGTCCGAATGTAGTATTCCGACTTACAGAAGGGAAAACATAACAGACCGGTAAGAAGCACATTTCTTGTGGATTCGGTCGCGAACCCTCGGTCATAAAATGTGTTGCCGAGGCAGATGCCTTTTCTGGGAACCGGTTCTCGGGATTTCGTGCCCCGATACGAGAATCCTTCTCCACGCCGTACGCCGTGGACGTGCGGTATTTCGACTTTAATTTCCATCGTTTTGTGTGTGTGTGTATTTTTTTTTGTTTGTCAGTAGAGAAGGTTATGCTTGTGTGATCTTTCCTTTTTTCCACATTTTGTTTTTCTTCTTCCATGTTGCGTGATGCTGTTTTAGTTTTCGTCTCGTGTTTGACCCTTCTTCGGGCGCAGAGCTTCAGCTCGTTCTCGTTCTTATGCGCTTTCTTACGCCCTAAGCACACGCAGCACACCTTTCGGGCACAGACCCGTGCGGACAGGTTGGCCGATGGTGAGATTTTCCTTCGGTCGCTTTCGCTCTGTTTCGCTTTTTCGGACGGAATTCAAACCTCCAGCAACAAAGGGCAAGGGCCTTGTAGCGCGTGTAGTGAGAAACGCACACAACCCTTCGGCCGAGGATGATAGTGCGAACGTTAAATTTTCGAACCTCAACGGCACGGAACGGATGGAATGTGTGTTTGACCCCACCGGCCGGGAACTTGGATTGCTTTGGACGGCTCATTTGTCATACCACTTGGTGAAACGGGATGAAACCACTTGCTGCAAGATCTTGTTGCATTATGCATCATCTCAATCGATCGCGGAATGCCGTACAGCGGTCCAGTGTCGGATTGAAACTGACTGTCACTTTCCATGCACAATCGTACCAAAGAACAGTGTGTTGGTTTTTTGATCCCTTTGCCGGGATGGTGTAGGAATGTGTAGGAATTTTAATGAAATTTTGCACCTTACAATGACCACACAGCTGTGCGAAAGCATACATCAAAAGGTCCAACGGGTCTGGTTTTAGCCAAAAAAAATAGGAAAAACAAAATACATCAGCATTCACTCTCGGAACCGGCTTGTGCTACGATCGACGATAATGTCATGCGCTCACCGGACCGGAACCGGACACCGGAGACACACCCCGCCCTGGGATGGGGTTGAAATCATGTTTGCCGCGAAAGTACACACACCCCGGGAGAAATTTAAACCCCCGAGAGAAGGTGGAACACCATGAGCCATGGGATGAGACCGGTGCACTTTCTCTTTCCACAATTGTGTGCGGCCACGTCATAAAACGTTTGACCAACTGTCACAGACCTTGGCGCCCGTGGCGGGTGCACGAGATACCCGGTTCGGGTGTGAAGTAATGTTTTGAGTAAGCGTTGTACAACGATGCTAATTTGCATACCCGCCGACTCAAGGCTGCCTTACAATTTACGCGTTGCGGACACATACGCGGCGTGATTTAGCTGTGCCCCAAAAGGCGACGGCAGGAACCGCTTCCACACAAATACGGATGTTGGCAGTGATCGGAAAAGTAAATGACCCTCGGCTGGGTGGCCGGATTTGGGTTGCCGACCAAATAAAGCACAATCACATTGATGATTCATTTGCAGGAATGGCCCCGAAGGCTGTTTTTGGGGGGGAAGAGAACACTCATAAGCATGTGTGTGCAGCTGGGTAATTGAGTGGGCAGGATATATTTATATGTCTTATAAATCAATTTAGTTCGTCACGTGATTGATGCGGTTATGTGGGCTATAAAGGTATCACGCTTTTAAAATTATTTTAGAAAAAAATCATTCATTTCTAATATAACCAACAAAAATAAAAAATCAAAACTGATCCAATATGTCTAAAGGCATGGTCGAACAAATTCACGTTTTCTTCATTTCGGATTAAGCCAATTTTTTTTTTAAATTACTATTGAAACAAATCGTTTCTTTACTAATTTAAATTCTAGACTTGTTTTTTGGCTGCGTATTAAATTCTGTTTTAAGCTCATTTTCTGGCAAATAAATAGTTTTTCACTTATAATAATAATATTAAAAAAATATAAGTTTAATAAGCTAACATGGTAGACATGATCTGGTAGATTGTTTGAGCCAAATATGAAGATCAGCAGCGGTATTACAATTTATTTTTCTTGCAAACAAAAAAAAAACGGTAACTTCATCTTCCTAACTCTCTTACCACACTTTACACAATAGCGAACAAAACGTTCTCCTATTACCACACACAAGATCACTGATCGCTAACACCATCACAAAAAATAGGTTTTAATCTTCCGCCCACCGAACGAAAAAAAAAGCAATATAGCTTCACATAACGTCCGACACTCGTTTTACATTCAACTTACATGAACCTCACCCGGTCGAAAAATGGGACCATCAATGGGTTACAAACAAAACCGCTCGGTTAGATAATGCTAACGCGTGTGGGCCACACTCGAGATATCCACATGATTCCGGGTAGTACCGGTCCGGCTGGAAAACCTTTTGCCTCGGCCAACTAGCTTGAACGGCGGCAACCGTTGCTAGACCGTGCAAAAGACGGAAAAGCCCGAAAGCATTGGTAACATTTGCAAACGAGCTTCACTTCAAACCACACGCAAATGCTGTCGGCGGTACATGTTTGGTTCGTTTCACTTTTTTTTCACCTCCTCCAGGTGGCTGTACGTTGGCCATTTCGAGACGGATTCCAACTTTCGTAATGAAACTCGTTTGGGTGATTTTATTACATTGGCCTGTACTGTTGTTAATCCAATAGCAATATTAGCAATATTATTCTACCTTTCCTTTTGTAAACCCCAGTCGGAAGCTGTATCAGCTTTCCAATCACAGATCCTTATCACACGTTTTTTTTCCTATCACTCAAGCTCAGGCCAATAGATTATTATTATTTTAATCGATTTCGTTCACGGGGGTGTGAAATGAAATAATTGCGAACGGATTTTTGCTTTCATTTCACCATTGCTTTTCCCTGCTGTCGGACATTTCTCACGAATGAAATCTGTGACACGATATTGTTTTTCCTGCTTATGTTCAAGCATGTTTCCCCCTTTTTATCCGGTCAGGTAGAAAATTTTGTAATTATTGAGGAAATGCTTTTAAAAATCTATTTTTTTACATCTTTTTCCTTCCACCAAAAAAGAAAATAATAATGGTGCACGAAAAATCACACGATCACAACTGTTGGAAGCTTGTTGCGTCCCTTGGGAAATGATGACGATCGAATCGAATCGTGAATTTTCCCATCAACGAATGGTTTTTCCCCATCCTCGATTTCGTTTCCCGGTTAGCTAGAAAACAGCCTTTGTCTAGGAAGGAACTTTAGGTTGGCAAGGAACGGTTTGAAGGGGGTTGGTAATTTATGATTCTGTCGGAGGAGACCTTCAGCCTTTCAGTCGTTGTTCGTTGTTTAACATCGAAATAAAAAAAAACCCGTTCAGTCTCCACTAATGGTCGGTTGCGGCTAATTTCCCTGTCCGGTTTTGCTCATCCCATAACCCACGATCGACCGGCGATCGTACCATAGTGACGAACACGTTCTTCTGCCGTAAGGCATCGGGCGATGACGAGCGGCAGAACCGTCTGTCGACATTTCCAATCTCGCTTAAATGTCAAACGAACCGATTGTCTAACACATCGGCACGGAGATGCACTTTGCTGCGGTATGTTCATTTATGCTACAAATAGACATACTTTCGAGACAAAAACGATCGTTCGTTCTAAGCCGTTTTACTTGCTGGTGCTTGTAAACTAGGTTTTCTAACGTTACATTCGTTATTGGGTCATTGTCAACGAAGGAACATTTCCGTCTAATGTCGCTGTGGTAAAACTAATGATTATCCAATGCTTCTAAAACGAATTGTTCTCAAACCCAAATTTCAAAAGAATTTTTATCTGAAGCAGCTTTAATAAAAACACAACATTCTACAATAAATCGTTTAAAAAGTTAAAAAAACGAAGAAAAACACATAAAAACAAACCATACGCTCCATACGGCCTTGGAATAAAACAAAAGACATCAATGCGCAAGAATGAAACGAACCTCACTGACGGCTGGCGTCATGCAGCAGGCATCCGCATGCGATTTGAACGATCGTTTCTTCACCACTTACCATCTTCATTCTTTGCTATTTAACAACCTACCACTGTACAGATCACTTCTTTCCTCACTCCCACACTGGCGGTAGTTTGGTATTATGTGCAAATGAGCGATAAATCATTGACGCTCAATCAGTGAAAGAAACCCGCCAGGTTGGTTGGGTTTTTTGTTTTGTTTCTTTCTTTTTTTTTCTTTCCTTTCTTACGCTACTGAACTGAGCGCTCATCTCGGCGCCTGACCTGAATACATTGTTTACCGTATTGCGTGGGCATCCAAATTTGACCCTACCCCACACTAGAAGAAACGCCACTGCACGGCAATCGAGTAGCGAGCGTGCCGCGTAGTACCGGTGCGCAAATGGAATGCAAATAATTGCAATCGATTCGATTACGCAATCACCGATCGACCTAACGCCGTCTAGTACCGCACCGTAATCCGGTAGGAAAAATGATGATCGTGCACAGTGATGGGACTGCATTGACTCACCCGAATCTCGCATAAATCGGACCAGTTCGTCTGCTGCTGGAAAGATTCGCATTGCCTCATCGGCTACTTTCGAGCTTTATTTCCGCGACTTCGTGCGGGGTTTCCCAGTCCTTCACGTTGTGTCCTCGAATGACGGCCCCCGAATGACGCATCATTCGCTTTCATTCCGTTTTATTTTTATTTTTTGCGCGAATAAGTTTTAACAAGTTGTGTCAGTCATGGTTTATCGGCGCGACGGTTCACAGCTTAGCGAAAGCCAATCAAGGGTAATACGGGATTTTTTGTTCCTAAAGTTTTTGCCAAAAAAAAAACACAAATTCCGGAACAGTGGTAACCGGTATTGTACACGTGGCTGGGCCTTGATTTTTATTACCTTTGTATATCGTGCCAAATCATTGCCTTGAGCGTGAAAGTGAAACTTACGCGAAATTTTATGATCGCGAGTGTTACGGGATGCTGATTGAAAGTGGAAGGTGTGTTTGTCAAATGAAAAAATATATCACACTTCCGATTGTTGCCTTTCCCATTGCAGTGAGTGCCACGTTTGCTAATGAGCTTAAATCGTTAATTTTCGAAACGTATCAAAGGAAAGACGATTTTTAAGATAGTTTAAGATTAAAGTAGAAACGGGCGAACTACAAAAAAAACATCCATAAGAAAACAATAAAGAAAGGGAAAATGTTGATCATGAGATGCTGGAAGGAGGGGTTATTTTGTGGAAAACTATCCAGAAGAAGAATGCTAATAGGCATCACAACGGTCAGCTTTCATTTTCATTTATGTTCATTCCACGATCCTAAAGTGCAAGGCGCAACGCAGAGTGTGTTTTTGTTTTAAACTTATTTCATGTAATTCAACTGGTTTAATTCTCTGAAGAAAAAAAAACTCTTTTCCATTATTTCATTTTTTTATTTTATTTATCTCACACAGGAAGGTCCAACACAACGTTTATCCGAGCTTTAAAACCGAACGGTGTGATTTTACATTGAAAGCAAACTCGAAAGCGACTCATCAACCGGGACCGGCCACAATGGAAGAAATGACAATCGTGTACATCGGTAGCCTGTGAAAATTACGTGCCCCAAAAGAAGCAAGATCTCGGTGGGTACGGGGGTGTGAGAAAATAAATTCCCTCACTCGGTGTGCGTCCGGTGTGCGTGAGAAAGGGAAATTGGTCGGTGTGTAAGCGAACAAAAAAAAAATCAAACAAAGTGGAAGGAAATTTTGTCGTGTCGTGGTCTTTTTGTTTCCGAGTGTTCCCGGTCAGTGATCGGTGATGATCGAATTAATTCGATGTAGTGAACCGTAATCGTGTTGCATAGTGAAGTGACAAAACAGAGGAAAATTGAAATGCAATAGAAGCGAAATCAATTACAGTTGTTATTCGAATTCGTGTCAATTTCCACGTGACAAAGTGGCCTCTTCGTGTGGTGCGTTTATTTGAGAGCGCTTGCGAGTGTGCCTGGATAGCAAAGTGACCGCGGCCGTTACGATACCCAAAAATGGTTCGTAAGATTACTAAAATGGATACATTTAAAGGCAGTCTGGTGCTCCTAATAGGGATATGCTTGATGAGCTGGACAACCCTGGCGCAGGATGCGGAAGGTATGTTTCAAGATTAGAATAAATTAAACTCACAAGTTACACTAGCAATGTTATATCGGTTTAAATAATATTTGACTAGAACTTTTCGACTTAAAATCACCAACAGTAAGGCCAATTAATGTTGAAACGAATTATTTCTACTCAGCTTCAAATTTCCAAACCACCCTAAGAACAACAAAAAAGCGAAACATTCGAATCATTAGCACCACAGGAAATTAAAGAAAACAAAACCTTCAACGCAAACAAACATGCACGAAACGAAAAACAAAATAGTCCCTTTCTTTCCCAATCCCCTTTTTTCGGGGTACCCTTTCCGAATCTGTACGACTCAATCTAATGATCAATCAAATCGAATTACAACTCTCATCAATGTGTGTGTGTGTCTGCACACGTTTTTTTTTTAACATCCTGTCCTTCCCCATTCGGCGTCCATCTTTTGGAGCACGTTGAACAATAATCAAAACACAAAACATCATTACCTTTGCCACAGTTGTCTCAAGATCCAAATCAAGCCGATGGCCATGGTTGATCGCAATGGGTTCAGGGTACACGGTGCGCAGTAAGTAACCCTGGGAAACCGTTTTCTTGCCACACGTTGTTACCGTTACAGCAGAGAGGACGGTTGTCAAAACGAAGAAGAAGCTAATTACAATTCCAGTTCGTGATGAATAGGAAAAATCCTATTGAACGATTCGAGATGATGAAAGAAGGCACAATTGGATGGTTGATTTTTTATTAAGTTTTTTTCACTGGCTGTTTCGGTATGTCATACTACTATAAAGTACAGTATGAGTCGTATATGTTTGGCACGATCATAATAGCAACCCCTCATCTTTAAGGTTGGTAAACAAGCGGAAAAGCTTACAAGATCACATTTACATTGTAAACATCGTACACGTCTGGACACGATGAATCATCGGAAGAACTTCCCCTAGTGCAAAAAAAAAACAAACGTTTGTTGTGCGATAAACTGCAACCCGGGGAAACATGAGGTTTCACATTAATGAAGCAATCATGTGCCAGTGGAACAACTCTTTAACAGCAGTAGAAAGCTGCACCATATCAAAAAGGGGTTTGGAATCGACGGGAAAGTCCACTATCTCAAATATGGACCCTGGTGGCGTACCACCATAAGCATTCTTCCTACACGCGCGTACAATTCACTCTAGGTGATGGTGGTAGTACAGCCCGATAGGTAGGTAAAACGCACAAAATACAAACGAAGACACTTTCCCATTAGGCGCTTGGAGCGTTGGAGCCTGCGTGTACTACGCGTCCGGGACAAGTTAATTTGCACCGGACGAACCAGAATGACAGATTAGGCAAAATTGGTATCGAAACTTGCTTCAGCATGGAGGCTGCGAATTGTTACACATTGCCTCATCCCTTGCGTGGGTACGAGCGCACACATGGTGCGAATGTAGGACACCATCATCTTGTCTGACGCTTACGTCTAATGTCGTACATCCGTTGTTTTGTTCCCTTTTTTTTTCTTCACAGCTCCAGTACCATCAACAACAACGGCGAACAGTGATCTCACGACTGATGCTACCAGCACAGTTGCGAACTCGATGGAGCCCTCGGAACCGACAACCAATGATGCTTCACTGGAGGTACTACCATTAGCAACGAAATCCGCTGATAGCAGTGAATCCATCGGTGGAACCGATCAACCTAAGGTGGCGGAAGATGCCACAACTACGCAACAGGCTGTCGGCTCAGTGTCGGCTAGTCTGTCGACCACGAGCACACCCAAGCCGCTGGAATCCAGCACATCATCCGAGGTCAAGAGTACCGCAGAGAGTCTCGCCATGATGCCCGGCACAACCACTACTACCGTGCAGCCAACACAATCGCCCACCACGGTGGAAGCCATCGTCACCACCTTCGCCACCAACGTGTCAGTAGTTTCACCGACCGCGAAACCGGTTATTCTGCACGTCAAATCACCCGAAGAGGAAGCAAACGATCGTACAGCAGAAAATCCTCCCTCAATACTGAACCATTTCCTGCCGAGTGGCGAAAGTTCTTCGGAGGAACTGCTCAAGATGAGCGATGTGCGCGCATCGGCGGAAGTGCGCGGCCGGGCGATCAGCTTCGGACCAAGCGAACCGATCAATTTCGTTACCGCACCAAATCTTGTTACCACCGTACCGCCATCGGTCGCGGGTGAAGGTGTGACCATGAAGACGACGGCCCAGCCACCGTTCGATGACCTCAGCGACATCAGCATGGAGTCGACGGATTCTACAGAACCGAGGGCAGAGATGGGACCAGCCAGTCCGGAAGGGAAATCCATGGAAATGTTAACACCGGGCGAATGTATTTTTAACGGCATGGAGTACAAGGTAAGGAGTGACAAAATTTCTCTCCCCCAAAGCGCGCTACTGGCGGTGATTGTGATGACAGTTTGTTTCACTGATGATCGTTAGTAAATCGTTTTGTTTGCTGATGTAAAAGGCTTTTCTGGGGAGGTAATGTTTAACTGAGCGTTGAAAGTGGTTCACTAGTTTGATAGAACAAACTACACCGGTGACGTGATGCCGGACGGATATTATGAAAATTCCCCCCGGTGCACACAAAAAGAGTACACGAGTTCCGTCGGTAGTGCGTAACATTACGTTAGTAGAATGTTTTGCATTCCGATTGCTTCACAGTGATTAGAATAAACTGCTTCATGTTAGGTAGCGTTAGCTAACCCCAGTTGCTTACCGTATGTGATATGTATAGTGATATAGTATATAGTTAAGCCCTTCCAGTTCACCTTTTAACCTCCAAGTACTGGCTACTGGAATATCTGTAATTGGCATACAGTTAATCTGTGCCACATGGTAGCACCTTGAATTAGCGATTGGTGAGTGCACAAAACAAGAGCAAAACCTTCACCATTCTTCATTGCAGTGACACATATTGCAGGAATGCACGCAATCGTGTCAGTTATCTACCAAAGCAAAAACCTAAGCGCATAGCAGAACTCACTCACTTCCAATAGTGTTAGTAGTGCGTGCTTGCCGTGCTTTATTTTTATGCTTGTTGCATTCCACCAGACTCAGCCCTAGTAGCAAATATTGAAGCTGAGTTTTCGCCTCACTTCAAGCCTAACGAACAGATCGCGGTGAGCTGTCCCTTACGCAATACAGCACTAGGGTGCGCGCATCCGCAACAATCTTGCGAATAAATGGAACGCAAAACCAATAACCGTAGCGCCACCGCAAGGAAGGAAGGGCTTAAAGTGGGTCACATTAGGAGGGCAAAATGGCTGCTTAATCTGTGGCCTACTGCGTATCACCTTCAGTAATTCGCACGCACCTAACAATCAGAGCATCAGGTAAGTGGTAAGGTTTTCCCTTTTGCGATGAGCTCGCGATGCCTCATCGCGTAATGCAGGTGGTTACCCTTGAACTAGCACCAAGTGTGCCATCGTTTGTTGCTGCTGTGTCTTGAACCTAGAGCAATCGCATTGGTTTGGTGTCTTTTAAACGTCTCAGGACTGGTGTAGGCAACCGGATGCGGTAGACATTGAGCCGGGTTTAAGCAGATTGCGGAGGTTAGTTTGGAAAAAGGTAGACAAAACAATTAATAGTGTAGTATGGTCGGGGAACCTGCTTTTCGAAACAGATTAAGCAATGTGCCTTAGACACCAACTTTTCGTCATGGAACAGTGCCCTGGAACAATCAGTTCCAAAAATTCTAACCAAGTTGATTAACGGCTAGGTGTGGTGTGAGTTATTTGCAAGTTCTTGCCTCGAGCTAGAAAGCTATTCATTTCCAGGTATTTTACATCGAAGGTGTTAGCTAGACTAGCCTAGAACGAGGAAAAGAAATATAGCGTGAATGGTTCTTGCAATCATCAAAATTCAACGAATACAAAGAGCCAAACACCATTATATGATAGGATCATAAATCAGACTTGTTACCCTGAGGATAAAACACTAACAAATGATTTATAGACGACAGTAAGCCATGTGGTACCTTAAAAAAGCTTCCTAACCACAAAATTTTATTTCCCAAGACACCAAATGCTTTGAATATAACATCTTCACTTATTTTGCTCACGGTCAGGGTTGACCGTCAAAAGTTGAGATTTGAACCAAGATCGAATGAGACCGGAACATAACGTAACATAAAAAAGGGCGTAATAGTGAAGCTTCGAACTTGGGTAAGCTCTCTTGTTGTACTTCCACATTTCACAAAGTGTCCATATTAGTTGCTCAACTTTTCGTATTCCACCCGCAACGTTCATTGACTCACTTTATTGCGATTAACCCCATGTGGCTCTGTCCAGTTAACCGTGAGAATTATGCGTTCTTTTTTGAAGGAAAAGATCAATTTTTCATCATTACCTTTTAGGGATTTCATTAGATTAGTATTTTACCCCGTTCCCAGATCGAGTCATGGCATCATTTCGAGCAAGCATCGCACGAGAAGTACTCCACACTTTTGTGGTTAAATAGCTGGGAACACAACGATGAGCGAATATTCAAATGCATGCCTTAGGCATCTTTAAACTCCACTTTGGAACAAAACCGAACCAAAATCAGCCCGAGTTCTACGTGCAAGATTATTCACTTGTGCGCGTGGTATGGAAACATGGCCATCACCTGTACCACCGGGTGCACGACAGGCATGAAGAAGCACTTAACCTACATTCGATCTTTTTCGCTGCTATTTCGTCGATCATTGTGGTGATCGGTTTTTTTTGTCAACAATCGACCATCACCATCATTTGAACCGGTTGATCGCGTGGGACTATGCTTGTGTGCCCCTTAGTTTCTATGCTTCTTTATAAAAGTCGATACGTTCCCCCACCACACTGAAGAGTGGCACGTTGCGCCGTCATCGCCAACATTGAGTTTCGAGAACTTCACAAACAACTATCACTTTCTGGCGCGAACGCGATCATGTTTCGTGCGTGGCATTACATCAACGCAACACGGGAGGCTGGTGCATAGGGTCGTTGCATTTACAGTCTGGAGCAGTTTGTAGATCGTTCGTTTTCTTTCACTTTGCAGACTAATGCGACCGTGGACAAGGATTGTGACGAGCGTTGTCACTGCGAAGAAGACGGCAAATGGCGCTGTGAACCACGATGCGGACGACCGTTTGTGAAGCGAGGCAAGACGGTACTCGATGCTGGCTGCTACGAGAATCCCTCCAAGACGGATGAATGCTGCGCCACACTGATCTGCCCCTCGGAGCGCTTCACCGATGGACGTGTCGGTAAGTTGGGTATTTGGACGGAGCATCATAATTACCATCGTCACCACTTTCCAGCTATATCCATCGGGGAATTGAATGTAGTGCAGCGTAAAGAAACACCGCACTAGAAACTCCATCCGATGGCGCAATCGTTCGAAAGGTGTTGGCCACGAACGCGGAAATAAGATGAGGTTTCGACCACCGCAATCGTGCTGCACCGAATGCCACCGATTATGCGAACACGCTGATGAAGTTTGCATTCGAAATGTGAACTTACATCATCGCCCGGTGTGGTCATTAGTTCCTGTTCAAGCTTCACGCACCAGTATGAATCTGGGTCTTCACAATGGGCTCTTTGCATATCGATTGTGTTCGATTAAGACATCGCACTATGCCACGTATTTGAAGACATTATTCCCGCTCTAAGGCAAAGGCTCCCATGACGATTACTGACTTAGCTTGTGCTTTTGTTCTCTTTTCCAACAAAGAACCAACACCCGTGTCGGAGGAGACAACTACGGCCAAAGCGATCGTGACGAGCTGCATCTACAAGAACCATTCGTACGGCATCAACGAAAGGATGGAGGTAGGCTGTGACCAGATCTGCACATGTACCAGCGATGGTGAGATGGAATGTGCACCACGCTGTGCTCCGCTCAATGCAACCCTCTCGGAACAGTGCGTAGTGTTGCCGGATCCGCACGATCCGTGCTGCAAGCGTGAGTTCTGTGATGTTACGCTAGATGATCACGAACAGAGTAGTGGTGTGATGATGATGATGGCACCGGCCTCTGCATCTTCCTCGCCATCGACAACGACCGGACCCGAACAAGATTTACCACCGGACACACACTCGACGGGTGCCGGGTGCGAATTTAAGGGCCATCGGTACAAATTAAGCGATCAGTTCCACGATGAATGTAACGCACTCTGTCTCTGCACGGATGCCGGTGTGCACTGTGCGAAGATCGAGTGTCCTTCCGAGTTTGGTCTGGACGTACTCGATCCGCACTGTCTCAAGTGGGGCCCGGATCCGGCCACTTTCCGTGCGATCGCACCACGCTGCTGTCCGGAGCGGATGCGATGCATCGACAATGGTACATGCGAGTACAAGGGTCAACTGTTCGACAACTGGTCCGATATACCGAGCAATTTGACCGGCTGTGAGCAGCACTGTTATTGCGATACGGGTATCGTCGAGTGTCGTCCAGCTTGCCCACCAGTGCCTGCGTCTCCACCATCCCATTTGCCGTGTAGCTCGAGAAACGCCCGTTTAATGCCGATCCCGGGAGAAGAGTGCTGCAAACATTGGGCCTGCAGTCCGACAACCGACAATGGAATTGCAAGCGGTAAGTAAACGGTGCTATGGTGAGCCTGGCTACTCCACTGCCCTGTCTTTCTCTAGCTCACTCCTGTGCCTGAAAGTGTGTTTGCGAATGTGTGTTGTTGAGTTCTTTACACTACCACCACTACCACCTTCCGATTGTGACCATTCTCACGATCCACCTTCATGCCTGCACCCTCTCATTGCCATCACCATCATCATCCGGTTTGCATTTACAGGAAACGACGTACTTAAGCCATTGCTAATGCCCGGCACAATCAATCAGTTTCTACCGACGAAACCGCCCCGATTGGACGGGAAACTGGCGGACAAGGAGAAGCAACCGGAACCGGCAACAGACAAGGATCCTATGCCTGCACCTTTCTATCCTACGATCGACGGCAAACCGCCCAAAGTTCCACAGGAGAAGCCCCACAAAAAGTACACCAAAGAAGACGCGAACAAGAAGGAACACTTTAACAACATTTTCGCCGGAACACAACCCGGCGAGCCAGAGTTGCCGGATGTTGGAAAGTATGATTACGGTAGCTATGAGGAAGGTATGAAACCGGCAACGCTTGGCGTTCAACGTCCCGGTCCACCCGGTTACTATGGACCGGAGATAAAGCCTCATTATGGAGCTGATTTTAATCCCTATCTGCATCCACTGGCTGGGGCCAATGGAGCACCAACGGGACAGCCCGTTCCGACGGTTGGAGGTCAACCGATTCTACATGCTGGACAGCATCCGGCGGGATTGGACAAGCAGTTGCTGAACGTACTGGGACCGAACGGCCCCGGTAGTCTGCCACCGAACATACGCATCGAACAGCTGCTGCAGCACATTCATTCACAGGATCCGAATTTGCCGCCGCAGGGTTCACCGCTGTTGCATGGTCCGGGCCATCCTAACGTTCCACCTTATCAATCACAGCATCCATCTGCATCACAACCGTCGGCGGCAGGCAATGGCATCAATTACAACCAGTACGGTACGGATCCACATGCTCCATCGCACGTAGACATTGGCATTGTTCCGCACGAACATCCACCACCGTCGGCACCAGCAGGTTCATACACATTTTCTACTGCACCCTTTCACACTAATTCCTTATTCATAACAACATACTACTGCTATTGCGACTATTTGCACCGTTGCTTCCGTTTGTACCTCTGCAAACACTGCTTTTTTTACTTGCCTTCGGTTTAAATCGTATCGTAACCATTAATTAATCTTGTTACAATGTTATTTTGTAGGCCCTGGAGGTGTCGGTGGCCCAGGCGGACTAGCATTCTCCAGCCTGCAGGTTGACCTGAAGGTGCTCGCACTAGATGCCATCGATTCGAACACCGTGCGTGTGATCTTCCTCGTTCCCTCGGTGTACGTTGGACTGCATGGACGGGTGGAACTGCGATATACACGCACTCGTAATAATGACACCAGTACCTGGCAATCGCAAGTGTTTGCCCCACCGGATGATCTCATAGCGACACCTCAGCTAGAGTTCGAACTGCCCGGTCTGAATGCTAACACGGAGTATCGCGTGAAGATCACGCTAATATTGCGCGATGTTAACTCGCAACCCTCTAGTCAGGTGTACACCGTACGTACGCCGTCGGACCGTGTCATTACACCACCATCGATTGGTATCGGTACCGGTCATTTCCCGCAAATGAGTCATCCGACCAACTTCCTCAAAGAGATCATCCAAGATCCTGAACTGCGTGCGTCCGAGGTTAACTCGACGTGGGCCAAAATCAACTGGCGAAAACTGGACGACGAGGAGCTGGACTATGTTGATGGTATACAGCTGCGTTACCGTGAAATCGACAGCGTTGTCTACCATGCGACACCACTCATACATCGCGCACTGAGCGAGTACACCGTCGAGGGTTTACAGCCGCAAACGCGCTATGAGGTGGGCATCTTCTTCATTCCGTTCCCGGGGCATGGCGAAGAGGTAAGGGCTGGGGAGATGCTCCAAATCATCACGGCAGAGCGCATCGATGTGTACGGGTTCGAGGTGATAGTGAATGCGAGCAAAATCAAAGCTACCAGTGTTGAGGTTAGCTGGTCCGGAGTACCCTACCCCGAGGACAAGTACATTAACATCTATCGTGCGATCTACCAGAGCGATAGCGGGAAAGAAGATTCAAGGTACGTTCACGGAACTTCTGCTAGTTGTGAAGATAGCTAATACAAGACAATTTTATGTTTCGTTTTTTCAGTGTGTTCAAGGTGGCCAAACATGACTCAACGACGGGTACGCTTATAGCGGATCTTAAACCCGGCACTCGGTACAGGCTGTGGCTGGAGATGTATCTTACAAATGGTAGCATTAAGAAAAGCAATGTAGTCAACTTCATCACCAAACCCGGTGGACCAGCCGTACCGGGAAAGACGGGTATGTGCCGTAGAACACGTACCAATTATTCCATTTGCTGATGCTAATATGCTTTTTTTCGCAGATAAACTGGCAGCTGCAGGTGCAGCAGGTGCCGTGAATGGAGACTATTATGGGCCACTAGTGGTTGTCGCGGTCATTGCAGCGCTGGCTGTCATGTCAACCTTAATACTGCTGCTGATCCTGACGAGGCGTCGTGTGCAGAGTGCAACCATAACGCCACCCAGAAAGAACGATGCCGCATACGACAATCCCAGTTACAAGGTGGAAATTCAACAGGAAACCATGAGTAAGTCCGCCTCTGATCCGACGGTTGAACATTTGCAGCGAACTAATGCATTTCGTACCACAGATCTATGATTCGAACGTGTCTCGCTTTGATGGTCAACCCCTCCTCGGGTCAGCCCGTTAGACTGTTGGCTGGATTCTATCCGATAAACCAATGTTCCAGTGTTCAAGTAGACGGCTCGCTCCTGTACTGTCCGGATGTTTTATATTTATTAAACCGCCCATCGATGTGAGACAATGACGCTATTCCCGATCGTCTATCCAGCGATCTTCCCGTGTACATAGTAGCATGTTAATCCGTCCCACTAGCAGAATGGTAAAATGCCATGAAGGTAGCAAACCAATGTTGGCCCATTCCTCCCTAAATGGTGTCCAATACCGTTTGCGATCCCATCGCTCCTTCCTCTTTGTGTAGCCATAGTTCCCGCTGTATAGATAAGTATAGTAATGTGTATTAATTGCCACACAAAATCAGAAAGAAGGGAATCGTTTAAAACCACTACGTGTAAATACAATTTCTAGTAAATAGACAGGATCTACTAGAATCGGGAAGGAAAATTACGATATTTTCAAGTAAAATGTCCCGTTTTCCAGTTAGCGGAGCGGGGTGCGTGAAGTAATCGATTTTCTTCAGATGTGCAAAAAGTACGCTGTACATAAATAAAGTTTACTCGAATTTTTAACAACCATAGCGAAATATGTTTGACATCCTTCCTGACACAAACCGCAATGAAAACGTTAATCAATGATGAATTTGTAACAATCGCGTCCTTTCTTTAGCAAAAATCCTTGAATGTTCATCGTGTCGATCAGCTCGTTACAGCTGGCATTAATGCCACCGGCGACCATTGCCTGCTTCAATTCGGCCACCGTGAACAGCGTCGAACCGGTAACTGCCGATCGTGACGCCAACACACGGATAAATTTCCTTACCAACGATGTTTTGCTGGTACCGCTACCATTTGTAAGGCGGGTAAACTGAAGGTCGCCCTCATCGGTACTAAACACATCCAGCATACTTTGCCGTAGGATGGCCAACACGTCACGCACATGAGCTACGGTAGCTTCCGGTGATAGATCGATCTTTGCCCGTGCCTGTGTTAACCTTATCAACCCCTCGAGCTGACGGGTAGTGACGGGAATCATGTCCATCTCATGATGTGCCCGGCGTAGCTCGACAAAGAAATCACGCAGCTCCTCCGCCGCTTTTGCCGTTAGTTTTGGTTGTACGTTTTTACGAGCATATCCTAAAAGTAATATATACACACCATCAATGCAAAACACATCATGCTTGCCTTTGCAAAAGTGATCCTTACCAATATACTTTTGTACGAGTTCCGCTGGCAAAAGATCCATCTTTTCTCCCGGTGCTAACCGGAGTCGTTCTTCCAACGGAGGTTCTACGTCTTCATCGTGTGAAAAACTGCTGGCCGAAGATGCTTCAAAGAACGGATGGCCGGTCGGTGTCGTAGTGGTGGAAGTTTTTGACAATCCGTGAACCTTTTGGATGTGTGCGGTGAGCAGATTGTCCGTTCGTTCGTTCGAACGATCCAGAAGGATGAACACCAAATCGAATCGAGAAAGTAGCGCAGGATGTAGCTTTAAGTTTTCCGAAACCGTTTTCGCCTTGTTGTAATGCCCACCGGCAGGATTGGCTGCGGCAAGAACAGTTGTCCTTGCGGGGACCGTGCAGATGACGCCCGCTTTTGCGACGCTTACCGAGCGCTGCTCCATTACCTCCAGCAGTCCGTGATGGCCGGACATTTTGTCGAACTCATCGATACAGCAGACGCCTTGATCGGCCAGTACTAAGGCGCCCGCTTCCAACGACGCACCGACACCCTTTTCCATCCGTACTGTTACCGTAAGCCCGACATTGGAAGAATTGGTTCCACACACGAATATTCCCCTTGGTGAAACGTTGGCACAGCTTTGTAAAATTTGACTTTTTCCTATTCCCGGGTCACCAACGACTAGCACGTGAATCTCGGCTCGTGTACGGGCAGTGTTGGCTTGACCACCGAACAAACCTAACAAGAGTCCCGCTTTTACCACCTCGTGCCCGTAAATGGAGGGACAGAGCGATTGTACCAGCAACCGGAATGGGGATGGTTCTGACTTTATCATGCGTATTGCCTCCATATCTAGATCCGTAAATTCCGCCAAACGATTCCAGTTCGCGAGCACGTTCTTGTTGCTGCGAACGTACACCGCCTGCATGTAAGCTTTGTACAGACTCGCCTTCGCTGTACCATCTGGGTCCTGTGACCGTGCCTTCAGTATACCTGTCACGGTGACATCGTCTCCTGGGCACACACTATCCACCATTTCATGCGTTAGCTCTATTTCGATGTTTTTGGCCGCACTGCCTGCTACAGTCCGCGATCCTTGCGTCGTTTCCTGCAGACGAATGGTTTGATAAGCTTCCATGCGTGTGAATACCGATGTTTGCATTAGTACGAAATGGCTGCGTGCCTTGCATCCGCTATGGCACGATGTTGGTGTGGTATATATTCCATCCTTCTGCTGCACTGCCTGCTCATTGCCGCACTGCGCACAGCGGAAGGCACACCAAGTGTTCATGATTTGTGATGCACCCGCGCGTATGATTGTACCTCGTACGGAGACCAACTTGCCGAAGCTGCTCACTTTTATCGATCCGATCGAAACCTCCGGTCCGTATCCCACTATCCGTGGTCTGATGGTTTGCAGGCACAGATTTGTATCGTTTTGAGAGCTACTGCACGACTGTCCGTTCATTAACGTATGGTGCATTGCCAGCCCGATACAAGCAAGCGCGTGTTCCGGATTGTCTGTCAAATCTTGTCGTAACGTGGACCATTGAGAACGTAGCTGGGCATCGTTGTCGCATGCATCTAGTTTCAATTCAAACCAACAATTATTCTTCACCTGTGGAAGATCGTACAGGTCTGCAAATTCCTTGTAATGTTTCTGCATCGCTCGTATATGATGAACTGTCTTAGATCCGCTTGAATAATCTGTTAACAAGAGCGTTACTGAACCGTTGTAAACAAATTCTATATATTCACAATTCTACTACTCTACCTTCTTTGGGGAAGTATAACTTCCATCCGACGTATTCACATGTACCATTTCCTATGCTTGTAGAAATCGATGCTGTGGGAGTGATACTGCCTGATCCCAAAGCGCTTTCCCCGGAAGACGATGGCAGTGCAAAGCCTACCTGCTTTTCTCTGGACACATTAGTTTGGTGACGATATCCCCGGTAACCTCCTCGCCAATTACCACGCCAACCAGTACGTCCACGTGAGGAACCGCCACGGCGATTAGATGGTCCAGCATCGTTCGTTTTATTTTGTGTTGGATTATTCGCTGTTGGATTATCTGCCATGGCCGAGCCGTACTTCGCGACCGCGGTTTTAAATGCAAACAACAACAGCCAACTGTCTCAATGAACTGTCAAAATTGCGTACGCCCGTCTTTGACGTTTGCACAATTGTCAGTAGTATTTGAAATTTAAACAATTCGTTAACAAAACATCATCAATTATAGATTGTTAACTATGGGAAAATTAAACGTTTATCGATAAGTTAACACATTTGCTGTACAACAATGCAAAATTTACAATTTCCTACACATGCTGCACAAAGCTGCTCAAACAAGGAGCTCATAGAGACCTTCACTTTTCTTTAGCAGATAGCCTTGCATGTTTAGCCTTTCCACGATTTCATCTTCCACCCCTGGCACACCAACTTCGTTGATCAACTTCCGAAGATCGTTCAGGGTGAATAACTTTTTGTTCAACTCCACAGACTGATTTCGCAAAACATCAAGAAATTTGCGAACAGTCGCCGTTTTCGTTGTTCGCTGTTTGGCAGGTAATTTCACCGATGGATTACGATCGTCCGTATCGTACTTGTCGTACCAGCTGCGACTTACAATCCGAATGGTATCCATCACATGCTCTGTGGTTATTTCGGCAGAAAGATCAATCCTTGCCCTAGCGCGGACCATGTTTTGAATTTGCGCAATTTTCATTCCATTTGTCATGTTTAGCCATTGAGGCATCGAATACATCTGGGAGAAGAAGCCCTCCAACAGCTTTGTTGACTCATCAGTAAATTCCGGATTGCAATGTTGACGAGCATAATCTAGAAAGAAAATGCAACTATAGATTAAACTTGCAAATATAATCATGTTACTATCACAAATACCTATATACTTCCGCATTAGTTCTATGGGCAAAGGATCGAAATGGTCACCAGAGATTAGCTTAAGTTTTCTCACCAAAGGTATTTCTACGCTACATTTAGTTGTTGAGGGTTTTTCGAAATGTAGGCGCACACCGTTGTAGCAGATAAGCTCTTCTCCTGGATCGAATGTGTCTTCCATTTGAAATACCAGTGCAAACCTTTCCACAAACGCGCGGGGAATGTTGAAATGGTCCAGGAAAGGTTTGCTAACTTCAAACATCCCTTGGTTAGGACATACCGTTGCTAGCAAGTTGATTCGAGCCGGAACTTCCTGATTATAGCTTGCACTGTAATGTTTTGTACTGGTTACACCACCACTTAGTATCTTTTCCAACGCGTGTAACTTATCAATTTCTTTACCACAGAGGCCTAAATTGGCCAATACCGCTGGATCTTCTTGTCCGGCATGAAAACGTTTCACGGCTAAATCAAGTGTCTGACTGGAATCGTTTATCAGTATTCCTTTTGGTGATGCAGATACGAAACATTCAATCAGCTGTCGTGCCATTTCACACTCTGTACCAGCTAGTAGTACATGTGTGTCGCAGGTAGTACTGAATAGCGCTAGAAGCAAACCAGCTTTAATTGTCTCCATTCCTTTCACATAAGGACAGATGGATTGTACCATTAGCTGGAATGGAAATGGTTCAGATTGAATTTCTCTGATGGCTTGTAAGTCGATTGCATTAAACGTTGGTTCTACATCAACATCGTTAGGCTTACTACTGTTGGTGCGCATGCAAACCGTTTGCAAGAACATATGTGTTGCATGTTTTTCTGTAGAAATGGTCTTTAAAATGCCTGTTACACTCACATCAGCTCCAGGGAAAAGCTTACTCCCGCTACCATCTGGTACTAACACATCAAGGGCATTACTAGACCTTGAATGTAATATCGTTCCCTGTATGGTAAAGTTTCTGTGGGTGTCAGTTCGATTCCAAACAGACGTGTTAATAAATTCTATTCCACCTCCCACTTTGCAGTTGGAGCATGTATAAAATTCGCCCAGCTGCGACAAAACTATTGTATCGTTACAGTGTTTACATTTGTAAGTTCTCCACGTAGCATTATCATATTGCTGGCTTATGCGAGTAATTATGCCACGAATCGTTATCAGCCTGTCTGCATACCGACTATCGATGGTACCGATTGATATTTCAGGACCAAAGTAATTTATACGTGGACATATCTTCGGTAATCCGCGTTCAGGTGTTGGTGGACCGTGTGTATGTTTACGCTGTGCCGCTACAAACCGATACATGGCAAGTCCGATACAGGCTATAGTGTATTCAGGGCATTCTTTCAAATCTCCTTCAAAATTTGGCCACGAATTCTTTAGAAACAAATCAGTCTCAGCAAGCTGCAGCTTAAACTCAAAGCTTCTGCAGCGCTCCACTTCCGATGGGGAATAATTGCCAACAAAGTCCGTATAGTGTTGCTCCAAGCATCGTACGTGTTTTGTTATTGTCCGCAATGAACACAAATCTGCAAAAGTTAGCAATGATATGGTAGTAGTGAAAGCATATATTTGAAACGCTTTAAAATTACCTTCGCCCGGGAAGTACAGTTGCCAACCGATACGATCGGAAGAAACATGTGCAGCGTGGTTTGAAGTGGCATTAAACCCTGTCAATAATGAGCTGCCTTGTGATGAGTAATGTCCATTCTGAAGTTGTGAAAAAACTCCTGTACTATTGCACTCGCGATCACTAAACGGTGTTCGAAATATGTTTTGCTTGTCCATGGTGAAGATCAACATGCCCAACTGACGCACAATACTATGCTCTAAATCGAAACCAGCGCTTACTTTGTTGAATGCGTGAGAGAGTGCAGTGAGTACATACAAAGAAGAGCACACGTTGTGAGAGCAAGTTGCTGAGCGTTGTAAATCAAATATTTGTAACCGTGTTGGTGTCTCATCTGAACGGTTTAACATCGATCTTTGATAAGATAACGACGCTTTGTTCCAAACGATACCCTAAATATATAGCCTTTAATCCAGATGATTTTATTTCCCCAAAAGTTAAACGTTGCCTTTATAGCGTAGTTTAAAATCATGCGTATAACTTTTAAAGTGTTTTTACGTAACTTCGGTTGGCTTACTTTGGTAGGAATTTTTCTACTCTGGCCTGTTCATGTTGATGGTGCTGTAGTTGGTATGGTTTATAGTTACGAAGAAAAAAAAAACACACACACAAAGTGTATGAACTTAATTCTGTATCTAATCATGGTTTCGATCTATTGCATTTACGTAGTGATTGGGGCACGTCCCTACCTGGAGAAGGTTGCAAAGCGCGTAGTGGAAATATTGGAAGGTAGATACATTTCTGGGAACTCACTACCTATCGCAGATTACGTTGCACCTATTGAGTAAGTACCAAAACCTACATACATAGTGTAATGCTATTGATGTCATGTATCAGTGGTGATAAATTAACCTTAGCTTATCAACATCGGTAGCTTTGCCACTATTTAGAGGAATTATTTTTCTTTTGTGGCTCTACAACTTCAAGAGGAGTTGGCCCGCCGGGGTGCGGGGTTTTCCATGGCTTTAATCTATATCCGAGATATTCGTCAGTCCTGCGTCCTGGGGGTAAGGTCCGGATTGAATTTGATACACGTCACTTAGCACTGGCGCCGCTATCATCTACACCTCCAGATCGTCCAAAATGTGAGCAATTAGTGCGCCGTAAACTAGTACTATTGTGATGTAATGAGCTTGATTAATGAATACTATAATTATTATTTTACGACAAATCATCCAATTGGGGCGGCCCGGTGGTGTGAAAAACAACAAACTTAAGAAACAAAACAACAAATCCTCCAATTGCCATTACTCAATAGAATCATATTAGTATCAAAATTCACGCAAACAAAAAGAACAAACAAAAATAGATGACCGGATGTACCATCTACATTTCTTTACAGGATCACCGACAAAGGGCTGTCCATACATGGCAATGTATCGTTTCACTCTGCCTTCCTCGCCAAGATCGATTCGATCGAGTTTGATGAGCAAAAGTTTTCGGAAATATTTCTCAACACGGAAGTAACAATACAAGGGACTTTAAAGTGGCACGGCATTGGCGTGGTACTGGACTTTCAGGCGTACTTAAAAGAGTATCAAGGGACGGGCACACTGTACGTCACGTACAATCAGTTTGATTTCCCGTTGAAGGTAACGAAGTATTTCAACTCCACCGAACCCACCGGCTCGCTACAGTTCATGTCCATTGATAATTCGAACAAAATCGTCACTGTAGGTTATCCCAACAACAAGTATGTGCAGTTAATCTCCAGAGCGGTTAGTATTTTTTCATGTAACTGCCATCTCGCAATAATGTTTGAATAATGTTTGAATGTTTCTAATCGTTGTTGCTGTTGTTCTTGTTCATTCGTTAATCGATTACATGTAAAGAGACGTTGAGTAATTACACTGATTCTGTTCTTCGAAACTGTTACCATTACGCATTATTTTCAATCAATCATTGCAGATAATGACGAATTTTGAGTTTCGCGACAACATGATAGCCTCATTCAGGAATTGGAATTTTCAAAATCTACTGAGAGCGGTCATCGACGAAATAACATTTCCTGACGTTTGTTACAATTGCTGATTACGAAGGAAAGATTCTTAGAAAACGAGACAATCATTTAGTGTTTCAATAAAAAGGAGAAAAAAATGCTATTGCTAATGATATCTAATCTGATTTCTGATCTGATTTCTAACTACCGTATTTTAGCGTGTATAACGACCCCCTTTTAGGCCAAAAAAGGACCATAGTCGATTAAGGGGGTCATTATACACGGGTAGTAACTTTTCCGTTTCAGCTTAATCGATTAACGGTCGTTTTAAAATTGATCAATTCGAAACTTTATTCTGATAACTGAATAATTTGTTTTTGTTTTGACAAAATTTGTCACTCATCATCAAAATCGCGAAATCGCGCACAAAACGATTCCAATAAAAAAAAATGCAGAGAAGCATTTTGGACCACTGCGCAACACCAGTATGAAAACACCATTGAGGACGAAATGGAAGATTACTATGAATTGTAATGTTCAAAATTAATTGTAACAATAAAATTGTTCCAATTATTAAATAAAAAGAAAAAAAAGGTTTTTCCAAAATCTTGGATAACTCATCTGGAGGGGTCGATATACACGCTAAAATACGGTAATAATATATGGTTTACAACCAACAAATAAAAAACAAGAAAAAAACACCAAGGCCAAACCGTTGCCCCGTGGCAGGGACTGGAAACATACATTAAGTAGACAAGTAAGGGGTAAGTATGGCTGTAAGCTTTCCGTTATTGATAAAACGTTAAAACATAATCCAACGCATTATCCTTATCGCAGTGCGACAAGGCAAATACTTTTGCTTAAACAAGACCAAAAACTCATGGCATTCAAAGGAGGAATCAAACTCTAATTGATATGTATCTGATATGTAGTCATTTGGTTAGCTTTTCTATCTGGATCGCAAAACACTAATTCTTACGTACACAGGACTGTTGGTTTTACTGATATTGCGACTTTTTGTTGTTGTTGAGAAAATCATCTTCCTTCCATACCTGTAAACAGCACTAATGCATTAAACCAACTATCATTGCGTTTTTTTTCTCAGCCATTTCGCTAGAATGGTTAAATACCTCCCAGGCTGAGTACTCACTCGTTGGTTTACAAGATAAAGAAATGATATCTTCCAATATCAGACCTACTGCAGGCGATAACAAAAGACGGCCGAAAAAAGCGACTTTAGCCAGACCGGACCAGCTGTGGCTTTCAGTTCTTTCCCAAGCGTGCATCGTTGTAGGTCCATACTGGGTCCTGAATACTAATCTTCTCAGAGGTCAGTGCAGCACAGGCTTTGGAGCAACCTGTTTCAGTAACATTCGTAAAGCATATAAAATCTTGAGCTATAGCTGCAGATGCAGATGGTCCATCAGAAAAGAATGCGTTATGTAAAGACAAAAAAGACCTGTTTTTCTGTCAAACGCTTCATGGTGAAGCTTATTGTCCAGCTGTCGACATTCGATGCGGCGAAATATAAAGTTTGCGAATGCTTAGAAAGATAAGAAAATGCGAAACACCATCGTTGGTGATATCAATATTGTGTCATTTTTGACCGATGTGTGGACGCGTGTGTCATAGAGCTTGATGTATTGGTTGCCGGAAATTGTTGATGCAGAAATAATTGATCACCAATACCGCCATGATTAAAGTGTTGGAAAATTAGTTTAAACTGATAAATTTTGAAGAAACCAAAAACCCACATTGTAACTGTTGAAGTCAGTTTTCCAAAAAAAAAAAAACAATGACGATTTCTTTTATTTTATAATATTACTTTCTATTATTCGTTGCAGATGAATCTTCTAGTGTTTGTGGTAATGGTGATTTGTCTTGGCGGTAGTAGCATAAACGGTGCCCCAACACCATGTGAACTGCAGCAAGTGGAAGAAACTGTTTGCGAACAAACCGAATATGAAGCATATAGGGATTGCATTGAAGAGGTAAAAGCGTCTCGGGAGAAAAGGCAAACCTTGCCTTGCCTACCGATGATAGTCGAACCAGTAATACAAACAGTAAAGCCGTTTCAAATACTAGTGCCTGTCGAACCATTGGCAACCATCCGGACACCCATGCTGAAGAACCTGGATCGCACTGTCATCGTTCGTCCCGATACGAATGACATCGACGATGAAACGGAAGACTACGAAAACAGTGTGCACTATCGTGTGCCCGTCAATGTCACGACAGTCATTCGCCTCACCAACATAGTGAATAACACTAATCACATACACATGCCGACCACGCTTAACAACACCAACGTGAACAACATTCATGTATATACGAATCTTACCGATGTGGCACCGGACGAGGACACTGATTCCGAAACGGAGCCATGCTGTACGGCTGTACGGCCCAAAAGCTGCCATACGTCAACGCAAGGTGTTCGATGCAAGCATCACAAATTCCGAACCTGTGGTCCTCAATGCACCTCCAAGGTTGTTCACATTCAGAAGCGGAAACGATGCAACCGCAATACAGGTGACTGTAAGGAGAGGATCGCCTACGTACCCCAGCCGGATAAACCTACCTGTGTGTACGTTGACGAGTGGCCATACGTAGTATGCGGAAAGGTGGCCAACATGAGTGTTGTATGTGCAGGATGCTACGACCACTATGGGTATGGTTACGAAGCATTTAACGGGCATTCGAGAATGCAGGACCAGTGCCGTGGGTGTTATGATGACGCGTTCGACGTTGGTCCAAAGTATAGGCGTGGACCAGTCCTGCGTCCTTTCTATTATCATCAGGCACCCTGTTTCGTTACCGGCAACTGTGCGGACAGCTACGAAAATTGTGCATACGGTTGCTACGGACATGATCGGATCGATCCAGCTTGGGGAAATGTGGGCAGCCAATCGTTTGAACCGGCGCTCGATCCATCCAACATGATGTATTACGATTTGGACGATTTACACACCACGGACGAGTTTTCTGATGATTGGGGCATACCGACGGCCAAATGTGCCGTAGTGACGGACGGTACGACTATAACGGTGAAGAATTGTACACAAGAAATTGATAATCCTTACATGGCGGCTCCAGCTTCCCATCCGCATTATGAATTAAAATGGAAGGAGAAGAACACTACTACCACTGCTGCAAGTTTGACGACCGAAGAGGAAATGGATGATTATGGCTCAGGAGGTGGTAATGCGAATAATGAAGTATATTTCGTAGACGAACATGATGATGAAGAATAGTCATAAAGCCATACATTGCTTGACCAATAGTCTAAAAGCCAAACTTAGTTGATCGTATTTAAATAGTTCCAGACAGGTAATGCAATGCATCCAAAACCGTACATTAATAAAGGTAGTAAAGAGTAGCTTTAAAATCGACGAGGACGATTATTTTATTGTGTAATTTTCTTAAAGTAACTAATTATTAGTGTGCCTCGCGCATTCACAAAGCATCACCCTATCTATAAGTTATTCAATTGGTTTTGTTTGGTTTTGTGGTGGTTGCATTGCGATAGCTTCATCATCCAGCAGCGCACATACCTGCATCGGTTTATCATTGCAGATCAACTTCTGATCAATATAGTGGCAGCTATCGTCCTGCATGCAGTCGTACGTATAACACATCGGATGGCACTGGCTCCTTCCTCGAAGACAACCGGAACAATCTGAAATTTTTAACGCATCATATTGTGACAGCACATGGCACAGACACAATGTACGTCAGCCTACCTGGTCGGGGGCACACTCCCGAATGGCAAAGATTTAATCGTGCGAAGGGGTTCTTCATCGGTGGCATAATCAGCCAAGGATCTCGGTACCTTGGTTCCCTAGGTCTTAAATACATTATCTTTGCGGTGCAAAACTTGCTGCATACGTACTGCTTCCGGTGAAAGCAAACCCACTCGTCCGTCTGCTTTCGGCAAACTCTCGGAGAAACGATCGTACAACATGTTACATTCTCGATGGGCGCTTGCGTTGTAGTAGGTTCCTCTGGGCAGTCCTCTTTTTTGGAATCATCTGTTTTAGTAGAATGCTTTTCACTCGGTTCTTCTTCATATACGGTCGTTTCATTATTTCTTATCACCACCGTTTTTATGACACCGTTTGGTTTTTTGCGGGTTAAGTGAACTACGACGTTATTCACGTTGTGCGTGTTATGAGTCGTATCGTTATTAATAACATTATGGTTGTTAACAATTTTCTGGTAGCTCACGTTAAAATAATGATCTCGAACCGGTGGCATATACACGTGGTCCTCTTCGCCCTCTTCATCATCTGATGCTGCCTCCTCTGTGAATGTCGGATCGAGTGGATCTGTCTGATTCGGGCTCAATAACGAAACACGCAACGGAGGCACAACGACGTACGTGTGCTTCGCTGGAATTATATCCTGCATCGGTGGAAGAGCTTTTGGTTGACAATTTCCATTCCATAATATAGAACCCGATGGGCAGGACGATGAAACGCTAGTTAAAAAACAGTTGCCCTTGTATTCACTGAAACCGGGATTGCAAACACAATTTCCCACATTATCGTATGCCCCGTTGAAACAAACGCTCGGAATTGAAACACTTTTCGGTGAGGTTTCAGCAAGGTCCTGTTGTGCCAAAAGCACCACGATCCACGACGAAACAATCCAACTTCCGTGAAACATTCCAAGACGTCAGCACGATTACCGTTCCAGATTTAAACTGAACCGACGACGACCATTAGTGATCACGAATTTCACGTACAACCCTTAATGATAACCTTTCGGCGTTAACCTCAACATTTTCGAGAATGTATGATTTGAACTTCAGAACGATTTCTAAACCGATTCCAAGAAGGATTTAGTAACACCACGAGATTTAAAAAAGATTTCCAAGAAAACTGATTCTCCAGCATCTTGGTAAAACATCTAATGTTCATTTGGCAATGAACAATGCTAGTTCACTGATAAGAATGATCAACACATTACGCGAGTATGTCTTCGCCCATCTCATTTGGACCGCCAACTGAACATAAACTACTACTAAAACTATTAAAAAAATTACACTATCATTTTTGACCATTGATTAAAGATAGTTTTAAGAAGGAAAAAGTATTTAAATCATACCACAACTTCGGTAGGAGTCAGCCCTTAATGATAACCTTTCGGCGTTAGTCTCAACATTTTCGACAATGTATGATTTGAACTTCAGAACGATGTCTAAGCCGATTCCAAGAAGGATTTGGTAACACAACAGATTTAAAATAGATTTCCAAGAAAACTGATTCGAAACCACAGAAAACACGAGCCAGAAGGTCAAAGAAACAAACATTGGTAGTATTCTCCAGCATCTTGGCAAAATATCAAATGTTCATTTGGCAATGAACAATGCTAGTTCACTGATAAGAATGATCAACACATTACGCGAGTATGTCTTCGCCCATCTCATTTGGGCCGCCAACTGAACGTAAATTACTACTAAAACTATTAAAAAAATTACACTATCATTTTTGACCATTGATTGAAGATAGTCGTAAGAAGCAAAGAGTATTTAAATCATACCACAACTTCATTAGGGGTTAGTCTTAATCGGGTTGTTATATGGTGAGTGTTAGCTCCATGGGATTAACGGTGTGAGTAAGAGTGTCCACAATGGAACCAGTTGTAAGAAAGGTACTGTTGGGCTTGATCCAGTGAATAGGTGTAAGATGTGTAATGTAGAAATGAATGTAGAATGAAGAAATTTTTGCCACGTGATCTTTAAAACTGCGTTAAACGCCATCTACATATATTATGAAAATTCAATCATCTTTAATTTTGTGCAAATTTTATGACTGTGATGGCTATTTTGCTGCATACTTGTCCCTGCACTCCACATACAAAATATGCCAAAGGCACATAATGTTGAGCTAGATTTAGAGTGCGTATTCAAGTCTCTAAACATTCGTAAGCAGTTCTTCGTTCCTATGCTGTGACGGCATCACGTCCTCAATGTAAATTAAATCTATTATTATTCTCAGCCCTGACGCAGTAAAATTTTGTGATAGGTCATACGATTCAATTAACTGCTGGACCAGGAGCCAGTTCCCTTGGAAGTAGCGAGTTCGCAGCGATCCGTAAATACAAGTAGGTTCAGTAGTTCCGACCTGAACTCGCTGCGCCCATAGGTCGGTTCCGAGTCTCTTCTCGTTTTGTTGTACTGTCAACCTCTAAAGGCGCCATTTGTACAGTTCCTAACAATAACTCCGCTTAGGGCGTCCTGGCAGGTTACCCCTCACTCACTGTCATTCTACCTACTCGTCTACCCAACGACATGCTCTCAGTTATTCCTGTTGATAACTGTTTTTTATTAGGCAGATGACTTTAACATTATTTCCCCTATCTCCATTTCCACTGATTACGCCAAAACTTCCACAATCGCTTTACTGATTGGTGCTCTCAAAATCATCTTTGTCTATATGCCACTAAATGTTGTGCAAATTCCTTTTTTTCATTCATGCTCCCCAATCGTAAGTATTTACGTCTTTTGTGGTGTTCGTTTTAACAGATCCAGTAGTTTAAAAGACCTTGCAATATGAATAAATTACATGATGTTACACAAACTATATTCAAATAACAAATAAACTGAGTTCAGACAGATTTGAAATTATTCTCGCGCATATTTCCTGGCGATAAATTTAGATCAAAAGTGTCATTTTGGTTTTGCGTTTATCGCTTATGGATCATCCTTCACGTTTCTTTTCACAGATTATGCTTCGCGGCGTGCTGTTAGGGTGGTTGCTTCAGGTTGGGTTTGTCGTTAGTGTAGCAACGAATTACACCACTCCAATAGATGAGAAAGTAACTGTCAGCAATGTAACAGATGAGAGTGTAACTAATGGCAATGTAACTGATGAGATTGTTATTGCTAGTAATGTAACTGTAGGAAAAGTCATTGCAGACAGTAAAGGCAAGACAAACCGTACTAGTCGCCAGTTAGCGTATAACACGATTACCAGCCCCATTGGATTAGGCACACAGAGTGTTTTACCGTACAATGGTGTGATCCAGAATGTCTTACCAATAGGTGGTGCCATCTCGACCTTGGGGTCCTCTATTACATGCCCAGCCGGAAGCATACTTCGCAATGGACAGTGCCTACAGCAATTAAGCTATTGTCCACCGGGCTACAATCTAGTCGGAAACACATGTGTCGGTCAAACTACTTGTCAGCAAGGATACAACCTTGTCAATGGACAATGCCAGCTGCAAGCTCCTTGCGCTACGCAAATGTGTGGAATGGTACAAGCTCCAGTTGTACAGCAAGTAGCTCCTGTAGTACAGCATGCACCACCTCCAGTAGTCCAGCATATACCACCTACAGTAGTACAACAAGTAGTACCTCCAATAGTACAAGCTCTTCCACCACCACCACCCCCAATCGTAACATGTACATGTGAGGCGGGCTATGTACAGGTAGGCAATCAGTGTATGAAGCAAGAATCGAAACCAACCGAAACTCGCACCCAAGAAAGTAGCCATGTCGAACAGCTTACCTGTCCGGTTGGGTATGACCTCAATGACGAGGATTGTGTACAGCACAATAGTCAAGAAGCGCGTTGCGACCGAGGCATTCGTCGGGATGATGTTTGTGTGGTTAACGCCGAATGTGTCTATCCTTTCGTGATCGATGAGTATGGGCGGTGCGTCAGAAATACGACCACCGTAGCAAAATGTCCCCCGGAAACTCGGCTGGCCGGTAACATCTGTCTTTACAACACACCCGAGTGTCCAGCGGGCTACCAGAAAGAAGCCGGAATATGTATACAAAGAGAGCAGGTTCCGATCAGCTGTGATGCCGGTGGAACCCGTTCCGGTAGTTTGTGTGTGGTGGGAAATCCCGAGTGTCCAGCGGAGTACCGATTGTCCGATGGACAATGTATTCTGGAACAACGTACTACTCCCCGATGTCCGCCTGGCTCCAGACCGCAGGGTGATGTGTGTGTTGTGCAGGAAACAAGCTGTCCACCGGGCTTTACCGATCGCGGTGGCGGTATTTGTGTGAATCAAGAGCGAAAACCCGCCACCTGCCCGTCCGGAGCACGTTTAGTGGGTGATGTGTGCGAGTCGGATCGGGAGATTTGTCCGCGTGACTACAAGCTCGAGTACATGCAGTGCGTTAGATACAGCCAACAACCAGTGACCTGTCCGCGTGAGATGCGCATGCTAGGTGGGGAGTGTATTTCTTCATCTGTAAGCTGTGAGGTGGGATTCACCCTAAAGAATGGTGAGTGCATTCGGGAACAGATCGGTCGACGAATCTGTCCATCCGGCAGCGTTATGCACGATGAACATTGCATCATGGGTGGACCTAGATGCGATTCTGGTTTTGAACTTCGTAATGGTATTTGTGTGAAGCAATATCGAGAAGAACCACGCTGTTCAAATGGAGCTCAACTTCGCAATGGAAAGTGTGTCCTGAGGATCGACGATTGCCCACCGGGAGCAATACGGCGCGATGGAGAATGTGTACGAGGTGAACAGGTTGCACCAACGTGTGATGTTGGATTTTCGTACGTCCGAGGTGTCTGTCTGGCGCAACCACGGTGCGAATACGGCTATACCTACAAAAAGACGGAGTCCATGTGTGTAAGCACGAGCACGACGGCGATGACCTGCCCGAGTGGCACTAATCTAGAGGGCGAACAGTGTGTTTCGCGTGACATGTTCTGCATGGAGGGCTATACATTGCAGGGAGGCCAGTGTGTGAGGCAGGTAACCACGGCTCCAGTTTGTCCACCGGGTTCTACCATGCATCGGGACCGGTGTCAAACTAGCGTTGCGGCTCAATGTCGCGCTGGAAGTATTGCCATGAATGGTGGATGTGAAATCCAAGAAACTGTCGCTCCGTCCTGTCCAGCAGGTTACAATTACTTCGGCGGACAGTGCCATGGTACAGTGACTACTTCAGTACCTGCTCCTGCTCCTGCTCCTATTGCTGCTCCTAGTCCGTGCATGTACGGCGCCTGTGCAAATCCTTGCATGACCGGTATCTGCGGTATGCCTTGTGCTACTGGATGTGCCACACAAACGGTCCAGGCAGTCCAGCCTGTTCAGGCCACCAGCGTCCAGACAATTCAGTCGACGCAAGCAGCTACCTGTCTCGCAGGATATACCATGCAAAATGGTGTATGTATTCGACGTTCCGTCACACAGATGGATTGTCCTTACGGCTATACCATGGATTCTGGTCAGTGTATCATGTACCATATGATGACATGTACTGCAGGCAGCGTGCTGCAAGGAGATCGCTGCGTGCGTTTACAGACCCGTCCGGCCACATGTCGGGAAGGATACCAACAGTTAGGGGACCGTTGTGTCCACACGCGACCAACCTGCCCGTCAGGCTATCGCAATATGGGAGGAGCATGTGTTACCGTGACGGAAAAGCCCGCCACCTGTGCGGACGGAAGCACCAAAAGACAGGGTTACTGTGTAAGTACTCCTAGCTGTCCCTCTGGCTACTATCTGCATCGGAGTATGTGCCAACGCGAAGAGCATACGTCTATTAGTTGTCCGAGTGGATTTGTGCTTGCCGATGAAGAATGTATCTCGCAAATAAGCTGTTCGCCCGGATTCCGACTAGAGGGAAGCATGTGTGTTCGTTCGGAACAACGTTCTGCATCGTGTCCACCATCAGCACGTCTTGTACGTGACTTGTGCGTGGTTGGCAGTCCTACCTGTGAGCATGGTTACGAGTATATCGGAAATCGTTGCGTGAAAACAGAATATCGACGACCGGTATGCCCACCTGATACGCGCCTGCGTGACAATGTCTGCGTACTAGTTCGACCACCACACTGCGAAGTTGGTTACACGTTCTCAGCCGGACAATGTACAAAATTGGACAGACAACCGATCAACTGTCCATATGAATTCCAAGTGCTTGGCGATCGATGCATTTCACACCGGTTAATATGTCCGTCTGGTTTTTCGCTGAAGGGAGGAGTATGTGAGCGGGACGTTCGTCGCACGCTTGCCTGTCCTTATGGAAGCATTCTACGCGATAACCTCTGTATTGGTGATGGTCCGTCTTGTGAACCTGGCTACAATATGGTTCGCGGGGAATGCATCCGTGCTGAATACAGCTCACCAGAATGTCCACCCGGTACAGTCATCACCGATGGGCGCTGTGTGCGTAGTGCTACTTGTGCACCAGGCTACCAGCTCCGTGGCAACCTTTGTGTGAAGCAGCGTGTCGTTAAGCTGACGTGCGCTCGTGGATTCTTGCAGGATGGAAATTGTGTCGCACCTGGTCCGAACTGTCCCGTAGATTACGAGATGCGTCGTGACGGATGCATACGGCGTGAGACATCGCAACCGAGCTGTCCGCAAGGAGGAAATCTACAGGATAATTACTGTGTCATCGGTCGACCTCGATGCTCGGATGACTACCGGTATGCGTACGGTCGCTGTACAAAGGTGTCGAAGGTACGGGCCCAATGCCGAGGAACCGCCGTACTAAAGGATGGCATGTGCGTAACCAAGGTGACCTCCTCTACTCCCTATTGCTCAAATGGATACACGCTACAGGGAGGCATGTGTGTTCGAACGATCTACGCTCAAGCAACATGTACGTCCACTGCTTCATCTATCAGCAGCAGCAGCAACGTGGCTAGTGGAGCAACGACCAGCACTATTCATAGCAGCAACATAGTGGCTAGCGCGCCAACGGTTGTGATTGATACGATCCCATCGTATTCGCAGATCGTCTCAATCGATTCTGGCTCGTCCATCGCCAAGTCGTCAAACGTAGTTACTACGTACCATGAGGAACGTTCAGGCACTAGTAATTTTGATGATTATATCACCGGCGACAATGACGTCGCTATTGGCGTTGGCGCTTATGAGGAGTATCCCACATACTCCAGCTCCAACAGCTACTCCAGTTCCAAGATAGACAGCTACTCTAACTCTAACTTAGACACTTACACCAGCTCCAATGTAGATACCAACGACGTGACGTCCTCGTACGACTTTGAGGTAACAGTACCAAAGAAATCGGAAGATGCATCAGGCACCGCCACGGAGGTGGTACGAGAGAAGCGCTGCACCGTGGTCGGACCACGCGTTTGTATGAACTATGGCGGAAGTTGGTCATGCGAGCAGCATCAATATCACGATATTGCATCCAGTTATTGTGAGAGCGAAAGCACGGTCATTCAATTGGTTGCGAATCACCACATAGCCTACAACGGAACAGTTTTTGTGATGGCTCCAAACGAAGCAGAAGATGAAGGATACGATGAATCATACGATGAAGATGAAGAATTGGAAGGAAGTACGTTAGGTGAACAATTAGTAAATTTACCGTATGGCTAATGTAACTTTTCTCATCCCACTAGGTACACTGGACTGCAGCCAATGTGAAGATGAAAGTTACTCCTGCTCGAAAAGGTGTTTCACATACGATCAGTGCGATAGCTGCACCACTATTAAGCTTGAACAATTCTGCATGACAGCAAACTCGTCTATGATGTGTCAATATACAAAAATGGGGAGATAGTACCCTAGGCAGCTTGAGCTTAGTAATTTTCCATTGACAAAACATTGACGAACGCAAAAGTTCTTCAAAATTAAAATAATCATGCATGATAATAACAAAACTCTAACAAACTATAATTTTAAATCTGTTCTGATTAACCAGCAATTTAAATAAAATTCATATTTCTTACGCATAACGGAAATTTTGTATTTGTGTGGGGGCTAGCAAACAGCTGCGAAATTCATGGGACGGACCAGTGCTGGAGTTCTCTACACGACAGCACCGGAGATTAAATCCGATCGGGGCCAAACTCCCGTACGCAGGACTGACTATCCTCTCTCTCTCTTCCTGGTTTTAACGACCTTACAGGTCACGCCGGCCATTTCTGGCATTCTAGACTTACATATTTTACCACGTAGCCGGATAGTCATTCCTTGCTACGGGGGAACGGTCCGGATGGGATTTGAACCCGGTCCTGCCGTGTGGACCGGCGCCGTTTATCATTTGCACCACCGGGCCGCCCCGACTGACTATCCTGCAGCGGCTAAATAAAGTCAGCTAAAGGTAAGTAAAGGAATGCCAATAATGGCAGAGCAAGCCCTCTTGAGGTTGTAGTGCCACAAAATAAAAAGGAGAACTTTATTATGACTTCTAGTCACAGTTTTTCATCAGTGACAACCCCACAGTCCACCCTGCACCCTCTTGACAACTAGTAACGTGGGCGGCTCGATAGCGTGTATGGAAGCGGCGACGTTCTTTACACGACAGGACCGGTTATTCAAACCCCTCTGACTATATGTACATTAACTGACTATGTTGTACCTGTATTACCTTTCAAGTGCAACATTTATTCAACCCAACCTATTTTTCTACCTTTTACCACTTATTGGAGCCCAATTAGAATAGTGCTCAGCCTAGCTCAGAAGAACCTATAGCTTGATCGGTATTTCTTGTCGGAAATCTCGTCTCCTGGTGATCTTGACATTGTTTTGAACTTTGCATTAAGCTCATGTATTCCTAAAAGCTACCCCTCGATACATTGCTCGCAGTGAACCTCCGTGGTTGAACCTTCCGTTCTTCAATTTCACGAAGGTTCATTACGTCAGGGCCGCATTTGTAGATTCCTGCGTGAGGCATTTACATTTTGTTTTAATTTGCCAAACTGTTAACTTGACCAACTGGATGGGTAATCGCGATATGGGCAAAAAGTTTTAGTACACTCTCAATTCAAGCTAAAAAAAATCTGGACGTATTCCATACACAACAAGTGTAATTTAATAAAATTCACAGAATACTTAAATTATGGCATAACGATCCACCATTCGGCTGAAATAACTTTAATTTCGCTTCAACATCATTTTAGCGACTTACCAAACAATATGCCTGTGGGAATCATGATTGTGAGCATACATAAGGGATCAATAAATCGATCAAAAATACCAAACAAAAGCATTAAATAGCAATACACAATCAGAAAATTTAAACCAGTGTTCAAACAATCGAAAAGTAGAGTTAAAACAAAATACAAAAAATTAGAAACGGTTAGGTTTGGTAATTTCGGGATTATTTCTTCATTGCGATAGCTCTTCTTCTTTTCTGGCCTGTTCACGGTCGAGCACGTCTCGTAGACATGGGCTGGTCGCCAATCCGCTTCCAGGAAACTCAGTCCAGTGCTGCAGTTCTCCATCCACAGCTGCATCCGATCTCCGACAGGTTTGACTCCACCTGATCCAGCCAACGAGCTCGCTGTGCTCCTCTCCGTCTCGTGCCGAACGGATCACTGACGAGCACCTTCCTGGTGGGGCATGAGTCCGGCATCCTCATCACGTGGCCCAGCCATCGTATCCTTCCGGATTTGACCACCGTCAGAATATCTGCTCCACCAAACAGCTCAGCTAGCTCGTGGTTAATTCTCCTTCTCCACACGCCCTGCTCGCACACTCCGCCAAAGATAGTCCTTAGCACCCGCCGTTCGAAAATAGCGAGTGCATTGGCATCCTCCGTTAGCAGAGTCCAGAACTCGTACCCGAAGAGGACTACCGGACGTATCAGTGTGCGATATATCGTGCATTTCGTGTGTTGCTGGAGCCTTCTGGATCGCAGGAGTTTGTGGAGCCCGTAGTTGGCACGATTTAACTGACAAGACGCCTTCGTATTTCGCTGGCCGTGTTGTTGTCCGAAGTTACGATCGTACCAAGATAGCAGAACTCCTCTACCACCTCGAGATCGTCGTCGTCAAGTGATACTCTGCTAACGAGTGGGGCTCTATCACGGTCAGAGCCTCCGGCAAGCAGATGCTTTGTCTTTGTCGCATTGATCCTCAATCCAATTCTGTCGGCCTCGCGTTTCAGTCGGGTGTTGCGATTTGCATTTGTTCCGAAAAAATTGTTAAACGACAAAGTACTTTTACAATGTTCAAATCCAAAATCGTATTTTGCAGAGAAAAAAAATCTGTATTAAGAATTTATTAATTTCATTTCATTCTGCAGCAGAGTTTCTGCTGCTTTTTGAATGGAATTCATCCTTTATATTTCCGGCATCATAGAAAGGTCCATCATCGAGAACTGTCGCGGCATTACAACTACGTGTACTGAAACCAACATATCTGTATATTACTGTGTATAGGACGATCCGGTCGTGTATGTGATAAACGGCGCCGGTTCCACGTGACATGACCACAGATCGTTAAGCCAAGCAGAGAACGAGAGAGACTATGTACTGAGGTCAAATATTTGTTGGCAAAAGCACCGATGGATTGGATGTACCTAGCATATGAAATTTCTGTTGGAAACCCCGAAATATATGGTAAGAATGTTTCGGAGCACAAATGAACCGAAAACGTTGAGGTTAAAGGGAGAACTAACTTATTTTTTTATTACCTATAATTCATCGATGGGTCGACACTCGCTTTGTCGACAGTGACAGTGTTGCCAGGAATTAATATATTGGATGTATTATTATTTTTTATACCAACAATTTCTGTGTGTTGCATACAGTGTCTATCTGCATTTTGATCTTTTGGTCTACTAAAAATCAATGCATCTTCACGCGGTTTTTAGGAACTAGACAAATACGGACAAATGATTCAGGGTGTCGAACTATGTGTTACGATATGCTGCTTTGAGACAATCGTTCGAAATTGAAACTTCGTTCGGTGAGGTTTCAAAAGCAAGGACATGTTGTGCCAAAAGCACAACGCTGATAACCCAACTTCCGTGAAACATTCCAAGACGTCAGCACGATTACCGTTCCAGATTTTAACTGAACCGACGTAGATCATGAACGGACAAGAATTCCACGAAAATCCCTTAATGATAACCTTTCGGCGTTAATCTCAACATTTTCGACAATGTATGATTTGAATATGTATTTGACAATGTATGAGAGCGATTTTTAAGCCGATTCCAAGAAGAATTTGGTAACACAACAAAATTTAAAATAGATTTCCAAGAAAACTGATTAGAAACCACAGAAAACACGAGCCAGAAGGTCAAAGAAACAAACATTGGTAGTATTCTCCAGCATCTTGGCAAAATACCAAATGTTCATTTGGCAATGAACAATGCTAGTTCACTGATAAGAATGATCAACACATTACGCGAGTATGTCTTCGCCCATCTCATTTTACATAACACCACTGAACATCAACAGTACTAAAAAAAAATTATACCATTATGCTTTCTTTTCTTAAATCATTTTTGACCATTGATTAAAGATAGTCGTAAGAAGCAAAGAGTATTTAAATCATACCACAACTTCATTAGGGGTTAGTCTTAATCGGGTTGTTATATGGTGAATGTCGATAGCTACATGGGATTAACGGTGATTAAGAGTGTCTACGATTAAACGAGTTGTAAGAAAGGTACTGTTGGGCTTGATCCAGTGAATAGGTGTAAAATTTTTAATGTATTAGTGCAATCTATTGCATAGAAATTGTAAAGACAAATTATGATAGACAATACCGTGATATAATGAATGGAACGTAAAATATTCTGTGGTAGAGAAGATTTTTGCCATGTTATTTTTAAAAGTGCGTTAAACGCCATCTTTATTATGAATATTTAATCATCTTTAATTCTGTGCAAATTTTATGACTGTGATGGCCATTTTGCTGCATATTTAAGTGTCTTCTCGTTTTGTGACATTGCAACCTTTAAAGGCGCCATTTGTCAACCCTACGACAAATGGAGGTACGGGCCGGATTACAGACCTTTTGTGTTGTTGTTTAGAAATTGGCGTCACACACAGATAAACCAACCACAGTTTTATCATTACTCTGCCTTCGTTCCCAACAACATGGAAATCACCCTGGATCGTCCCTATCCCTATCGAAAATTGCCATATTTCCTGGCGATAAATTAAGATCAAAAGTGTCATTTTGGTTTTGCGTTTATCGCTTATGGATCATCCTTCATGTTTCTTTTCACAGATTATGCTTCGCGGCGTGCTGTTAGGGTGGCTGCTGCACGTTGCGCTTGTCGTTAGTGTAGCAACGAATCACACCACTCCAATAGATGAGAAAGTAACTGTCAGCAATGTAACAGATGAGAGTGTAACTAATGGCAATGTAACTGATGAGATCGTTATTGCTAGTAATGTAACTGTAGGAAAAGTCATTGCAGACAGTAAAGGCAAGACAAACCGTACTAGTCGCCAGTTAGCGTATAACACGATTACCAGCCCCATTGGATTAGGCACACAGAGTGTTTTACCATACAATGGTGTGATCCAGAATGTCTTACCAATAGGTGGTGCCATCTCGACCTTGGGGTCCTCTATTACATGCCCAGCCGGAAGCATACTTCGCAATGGACAGTGCCTACAGCAATTAAGCTATTGTCCACATGGCTACAATCTAGTCGGAAACACATGTGTCGGTCAAACTACTTGTCAGCAAGGATACAACCTTGTCAATGGACAATGCCAGCTGCAAGCTCCTTGCGCTACGCAAATGTGTGGAATGGTACAAGCTCCAGTTGTACAGCAAGTAGCTCCTGTAGTACAGCATGCACCACCTCCAGTAGTCCAGCATATACCACCTACAGTAGTACAACAAGTAGTACCTCCAATAGTACAAGCTCTTCCACCACCACCACCCCCAATCGTGACATGTACATGTGAGGCGGGCTATGTACAGGTAGGCAATCAGTGTATGAAGCAAGAATCGAAACCAACCGAAACTCGCACCCAAGAAAGTAGCCATGTCGAACAGCTTACCTGTCCGGTTGGGTATGACCTCAATGACGAGGATTGTGTACAGCACAATAGTCAAGAAGCGCGTTGCGACCGAGGCATTCGTCGGGATGATGTTTGTGTGGTTAACGCCGAATGTGTTTATCCTTTCGTGATCGATGAGTATGGGCGGTGCGTCAGAAATACGACCACCGTAGCAAAATGTCCCCCGGAAACTCGGCTGGCCGGTAACATCTGTCTTTACAACACACCCGAGTGTCCAGCGGGCTACCAGAAAGAAGCCGGAATATGTATACAAAGAGAGCAGGTTCCGATCAGCTGTGATGCCGGTGGAACCCGTTCCGGTAATTTGTGTGTGGTGGGAAATCCCGAGTGTCCAGCGGAGTACCGATTGTCCGATGGACAATGTATTCTAGAACAACGTACTACTCCCCGATGTCCGCCTGGCTCCAGACCGCAGGGTGATGTGTGTGTTGTACAGGAAACAAGCTGTCCACCGGGCTTTACCGATCGCGGTGGCGGTATTTGTGTGAATCAAGAGCGAAAACCCGCCACCTGCCCGTCCGGAGCACGTTTAGTGGGTGATGTGTGCGAGTCGGATCGGGAGATTTGTCCGCGTGACTACAAACTCGAGTACATGCAGTGCGTTAGATACAGCCAACAACCAGTAACCTGTCCGCGTGAGATGCGCATGCTAGGTGGCGAGTGTATTTCTTCATCTGTAAGCTGTGAGGTGGGATTCACCCTAAAGAATGGTGAGTGCATTCGGGAACAGATCGGTCGACGAATCTGTCCATCCGGCAGCGTTATGCGCGATGAACATTGCATCATGGGTGAACCTAGATGCGATTCTGGTTTTGAACTTCGTAATGGTATTTGTGTGAAGCAATATCGAGAAGAACCACGCTGTTCAAATGGAGCTCAACATCGCAATGGAAAGTGTGTCCTGAGGATCGACGATTGCCCACCGGGAGCAATACGGCGCGATGGAGAATGTGTACGAGGTGAACAGGTTGCACCAACGTGTGATGTTGGATTTTCGTACGTCCGAGGTGTCTGTCTGGCGCAACCACGGTGCGAATACGGCTATACCTACAAAAAGACGGAGTCCATGTGTGTAAGCACGAGCACGACGGCGATGACCTGCCCGAGTGGCACTAATCTAGAGGGCGAACAGTGTGTTTCGCGTGACATGTTCTGCATGGAGGGCTATACATTGCAGGGAGGCCAGTGCGTGAGGCAGGTGACCACGGCTCCAGTTTGTCCACCGGGTTCTACCATGCATCGGGACCGGTGTCAAACTAGCGTTGCGGCTCAATGTCGTGCTGGAAGTATTGCCATGAATGGTGGATGTGAAATCCAAGAAACTGCCGCTCCGTCCTGTCCAGCAGGTTACAATTACTTCGGCGGACAGTGCCATGGTACAGTGACTACTTCAGTACCTGCTCCTGCTCCTGCTCCTATTGCTGCTCCGATTCCTGCTCCTATTGTTGCTCCTATTGCTGCTCCTATTGCTGCTCATATTTCTGCTCCTATTTCTGCTCCTAATCCGTGCATGTACGGCATCTGTGGAAATCCTTGCATAACCGGTATCTGCGGTATTCCTTGTGCTACTGGATGTGCCACACAAACGGTCCAGGCAGTCCAGACAGTCCAGGCAGTCCAGGCAGTCCAGCCTGTTCAGGCCACCAGCGTCCAGACAATTCAGTCGACGCAAGCAGCTACCTGTCTCGCAGGATATACCATGCAAAATGGTGTATGTATTCGACGTTCCGTCACACAGATGGATTGTCCTTACGGCTATACCATGGATTCTGGTCAGTGTATCATGTACCATATGATGACATGTACTGCAGGCAGCGTGCTGCAAGGAGATCGCTGCGTGCGTTTACAGACCCGTCCGGCCACATGTCGGGAAGGATACCAACAGTTAGGGGACCGTTGTGTCCACACGCGACCAACCTGCCCGTCAGGCTATCGCAATATGGGAGGAGCATGTGTTACCGTGACGGAAAAGCCCGCCACCTGTGCGGACGGAAGCACCAAAAGACAGGGTTACTGTGTAAGTACTCCTAGCTGTCCCTCTGGCTACTATCTGCATCGGAGTATGTGCCAACGCGAAGAGCATACGTCTATTAGTTGTCCGAGTGGATTTGTGCTTGCCGATGAAGAATGTATCTCGCAAATAAGCTGTTCGCCCGGATTCCGACTAGAGGGAAGCATGTGTGTTCGTTCGGAACAACGTTCTGCATCGTGTCCACCATCAGCACGTCTTGTACGTGACTTGTGCGTGGTTGGCAGTCCTACCTGTGAGCATGGTTACGACTATATCGGGAATCGTTGCGTGAAAACAGAATATCGACGACCGGTATGCCCACCTGATACGCGCCTGCGTGACAATGTCTGCGTACTAGTTCGACCACCACACTGCGAAGTTGGTTACACGTTCTCAGCCGGACAATGTACAAAATTGGACAGACAACCGATCAACTGTCCGTATGAATTCCAAGTGCTTGGCGATCGATGCATTTCACACCGGTTAATATGTCCGTCTGGTTTTTCGCTGAAGGGAGGAGTATGTGAGCGGGACGTTCGTCGCACGCTTGCCTGTCCTTATGGAAGCATTCTACGCGATAACCTCTGTATTGGTGATGGTCCGTCTTGTGAACCTGGCTACAACATGGTTCGCGGGGAATGTATCCGTGCTGAATACAGCTCACCAGAATGTCCACCCGGTACAGTCATCACCGATGGGCGCTGTGTGCGTAGTGCGACTTGTGTCCCAGGCTACCAGCTCCGTGGCAACCTTTGTGTGAAGCAGCGTGTCGTTAAGCTGACGTGCGCTCGTGGATTCTTGCAGGATGGAAATTGTGTCGCACCTGGTCCGAACTGTCCCGTAGATTACGAGATGCGTCGTGACGGATGCATACAGCGTGAGACTTCGCAACCGAGCTGTCCGCAAGGAGGAAATCTACAGGATAATTACTGTGTCATCGGTCGACCTCGATGCTCGGATGACTACCGGTATGCGTACGGTCGCTGTACAAAGGTGTCGAAGGTACGGGCCCAATGCCGAGGAACCGCCGTACTAAAGGATGGCATGTGCGTAACCAAGGTGACCTCCTCTACTCCCTATTGCTCAAATGGATACACGCTACAGGGAGGCATGTGTGTTCGAACGATCTACGCTCAAGCAACATGTACGTCCACTGCTTCATCTATCAGCAGCAGCAGCAACGTGGCTAGTGGAGCAACGACCAGCACTATTCATAGCAGCAACATAGTGGCTAGCGCGCCAACGGTTGTGATTGATACGATCCCATCGTATTCGCAGATCGTCTCAATCGATTCTGGCTCGTCCATCGCCAAGTCGTCAAACGTAGTTACTACGTACCATGAGGAACGTTCAGGCACTAGTAATTTTGATGATTATATCACCGGCGACAATGACGTCGCTATTGGCGTTGGCGCTTATGAGGAGTATCCCACATACTCCAGCTCCAACAGCTACTCCAGTTCCAAGATAGACAGCTACTCTAACTCTAACTTAGACACTTACACCAGCTCCAATGTAGATACCAACGACGTGACGTCCTCGTACGACTTTGAGGTGACAGTACCAAAGAAATCGGAAGATGCATCAGACACCGCCACGGAGGTAGTACGAGAGAAGCGCTGCACCGTGGTCGGACCACGCGTTTGTATGAACTATGGCGGAAGTTGGACGTGCGAGCAGCATCAATATCACGATATTGCATCCAGTTATTGTGAGAGCGAAAGCACGGTCATTCAATTGGTTGCGAATCACCACATAGCCTACAACGGAACAGTTTTTGTGATGGCTCCAAACGAAGCAGAAGATGAAGGATACGATGAATCATACGATGAAGATGAAGAATTGGAAGGAAGTACGTTAGGTGAACAATTAGTAAATTTACCGTATGGCTAATGTAACTTTTCTCATCCCACTAGGTACACTGGACTGCAGCCAATGTGAAGATGAAAGTTACTCCTGCTCGAAAAGGTGTTTCACATACGATCAGTGCGATAGCTGCACCACTATTAAGCTTGAACAATTCTGCATGACAGCAAACTCGTCTATGATGTGTCAATATATAAAAATGGGGAGATAGTACCCTAGCTTGAGCAGCTTGAGCTTAGTAATTTTCCATTGACAAAACATTGACGAACGCAAAAGTTCTTCAAAATTAAAATAATCATGCATGATAATAACAAAACTCTAACAAACTATGATTTGAAATCTGTTCTGATTAACCAGCAATTTAAATAAAATTCATATTTCTTACGCATAACGGAAATTTTGTATTTGTGTGGGGGCTAGCAAACAGCTGCGAAATTCATGGGACGGACCAGTGCTGGAGTTCTCTACACGACAGCACCGGAGATTAAATCCGATCGGGGCCAAACTCCCGTACGCAGGACTGACTATCCTCTCTCTCTCTTCCTGGTTTTAACGACCTTACAGGTCACGCCGGCCATTTCTGGCATTCTAGACTTACATATTTTACCACGTAGCCGGATAGTCATTCCTTGCTACGGGGGAACGGTCCGGATGGGATTTGAACCCGGTCCTGCCGTGTGGACCGGCGCCGTTTATCATTTGCACCACCGGGCCGCCCCGACTGACTATCCTGCAGCGGCTAAATAAAGTCAGCTAAAGGTAAGTAAAGGAATGCCAATAATGGCAGAGCAAGCCCTCTTGAGGTTGTAGTGCCACAAAATAAAAAGGAGAACTTTATTATGACTTCTAGTCACAGTTTTTCATCAGTGACAACCCCACAGTCCACCCTGCACCCTCTTGACAACTAGTAACGTGGGCGGCTCGATAGCGTGTATGGAAGCGGCGACGTTCTTTACACGACAGGACCGGTTATTCAAACCCCTCTGACTATATGTACATTAACTGACTATGTTGTACCTGTATTACCTTTCAAGTGCAACATTTATTCAACCCAACCTATTTTTCTACCTTTTACCACTTATTGGAGCCCAATTAGAATAGTGCTCAGCCTAGCTCAGAAGAACCTATAGCTTGATCGGTATTTCTTGTCGGAAATCTCGTCTCCTGGTGATCTTGACATTGTTTTGAACTTTGCATTAAGCTCATGTATTCCTAAAAGCTACCCCTCGATACATTGCTCGCAGTGAACCTCCGTGGTTGAACCTTCCGTTCTTCAATTTCACGAAGGTTCATTACGTCAGGGCCGCATTTGTAGATTCCTGCGTGAGGCATTTACATTTTGTTTTAATTTGCCAAACTGTTAACTTGACCAACTGGATGGGTAACCGCGATATGGGCAAAAAGTTTTAGTACACTCTCAATTCAAGCTAAAAAAAAATCTGGACGTATTCCATACACAACAAGTGTAATTTAATAAAATTCACAGAATACTTAAATTATGGCATAACGATCCACCATTCGACTGAAATAACTTTAATTTCGCTTCAACATCATTTTAGCGACTTACCAAACAATATGCCTGTGGGAATCATGATTGTGAGCATACATAAGGGATCAATAAATCGATCAAAAATACCAAACAAAAGCATTAAATAGCAATACACAATCAGAAAATTTAAACCAGTGTTCAAACAATCGAAAAGTAGAGTTAAAACAAAATACAAAAAATTAGAAACGGTTAGGTTTGGTAATTTCGGGATTATTTCTTCATTGCGATAGCTCTTCTTCTTTTCTGGCCTGTTCACGGTCGAGCACGTCTCGTAGACATGGGCTGGTCGCCAATCCGCTTCCAGGAAACTCAGTCCAGTGCTGCAGTTCTCCATCCACAGCTGCATCCGATCTCCGACAGGTTTGACTCCACCTGATCCAGCCAACGAGCTCGCTGTGCTCCTCTCCGTCTCGTGCCGAACGGATCACTGACGAGCACCTTCCTGGTGGGGCATGAGTCCGGCATCCTCATCACGTGGCCCAGCCATCGTATCCTTCCGGATTTGACCACCGTCAGAATATCTGCTCCACCAAACAGCTCAGCTAGCTCGTGGTTAATTCTCCTTCTCCACACGCCCTGCTCGCACACTCCGCCAAAGATAGTCCTTAGCACCCGCCGTTCGAAAATAGCGAGTGCATTGGCATCCTCCGTTAGCAGAGTCCAGAACTCGTACCCGAAGAGGACTACCGGACGTATCAGTGTGCGATATATCGTGCATTTCGTGTGTTGCTGGAGCCTTCTGGATCGCAGGAGTTTGTGGAGCCCGTAGTTGGCACGATTTAACTGACAAGACGCCTTCGTATTTCGCTGGCCGTGTTGTTGTCCGAAGTTACGATCGTACCAAGATAGCAGAACTCCTCTACCACCTCGAGATCGTCGTCGTCAAGTGATACTCTGCTAACGAGTGGGGCTCTATCACGGTCAGAGCCTCCGGCAAGCAGATGCTTTGTCTTTGTCGCATTGATCCTCAATCCAATTCTGTCGGCCTCGCGTTTCAGTCGGGTGTTGCGATTTGCATTTGTTCCGAAAAAATTGTTAAACGACAAAGTACTTTTACAATGTTCAAATCCAAAATCGTATTTTGCAGAGAAAAAAAATCTGTATTAAGAATTTATTAATTTCATTTCATTCTGCAGCAGAGTTTCTGCTGCTTTTTGAATGGAATTCATCCTTTATATTTCCGGCATCATAGAAAGGTCCATCATCGAGAACTGTCGCGGCATTACAACTACGTGTACTGAAACCAACATATCTGTATATTACTGTGTATAGGACGATCCGGTCGTGTATGTGATAAACGGCGCCGGTTCCACGTGACATGACCACAGATCGTTAAGCCAAGCAGAGAACGAGAGAGACTATGTACTGAGGTCAAATATTTGTTGGCAAAAGCACCGATGGATTGGATGTACCTAGCATATGAAATTTCTGTTGGAAACCCCGAAATATATGGTAAGAATGTTTCGGAGCACAAATGAACCGAAAACGTTGAGGTTAAAGGGAGAACTAACTTATTTTTTTATTACCTATAATTCATCGATGGGTCGACACTCGCTTTGTCGACAGTGACAGTGTTGCCAGGAATTAATATATTGGATGTATTATTATTTTTTATACCAACAATTTCTGTGTGTTGCATACAGTGTCTATCTGCATTTTGATCTTTTGGTCTACTAAAAATCAATGCATCTTCACGCGGTTTTTAGGAACTAGACAAATACGGACAAATGATTCAGGGTGTCGAACTATGTGTTACGATATGCTGCTTTGAGACAATCGTTCGAAATTGAAACTTCGTTCGGTGAGGTTTCAAAAGCAAGGACATGTTGTGCCAAAAGCACAACGCTGATAACCCAACTTCCGTGAAACATTCCAAGACGTCAGCACGATTACCGTTCCAGATTTTAACTGAACCGACGTAGATCATGAACGGACAAGAATTCCACGAAAATCCCTTAATGATAACCTTTCGGCGTTAATCTCAACATTTTCGACAATGTATGATTTGAATATGTATTTGACAATGTATGAGAGCGATTTTTAAGCCGATTCCAAGAAGAATTTGGTAACACAACAAAATTTAAAATAGATTTCCAAGAAAACTGATTAGAAACCACAGAAAACACGAGCCAGAAGGTCAAAGAAACAAACATTGGTAGTATTCTCCAGCATCTTGGCAAAATACCAAATGTTCATTTGGCAATGAACAATGCTAGTTCACTGATAAGAATGATCAACACATTACGCGAGTATGTCTTCGCCCATCTCATTTTACATAACACCACTGAACATCAACAGTACTAAAAAAAAATTATACCATTATGCTTTCTTTTCTTAAATCATTTTTGACCATTGATTAAAGATAGTCGTAAGAAGCAAAGAGTATTTAAATCATACCACAACTCCATTAGGGGTTAGTCTTAATCGGGTTGTTGGTGCGATATGGTGTTCGCGATGGAACCAGTTGTAACAAAGGTACTTATTCGATAGCTTAAGTAATGTTCTATCTATCTATCTATCTATCTATCTATCTATCTATCTATCTATCTATCTATCTATCTATCTATCTATCTATCTATCTATCGATCTATCTATTTATCTATCTATCTATCTATCTATCTATCAATTGAAGTATCTATGAAATTCTCGCGTCACGGTGTTGTGTGCAAACTCCTCCGAAACGGCTGTACCGATTTGTATGAAATTTTGGCTGTATATTCGGCAGGTATGGGAATAGAGTTTTAAGTGCCGAATAAATTCTAAGTTAGTGGTAACGAATGAATCAATCAAAGTACACATGACGCGATATTTGTGCTATGTTATTCTGTAAAACGTTATGTGGGTAGTAAATAAGAAGCAAGATAAGTGTGTGTATAATTACAAAAAGTTGTGTTGTGATTCACGGCAGAGCGGTACATGTGGAAACGGCGCCAATCCTACACGAGAGGACCTGGTCGCAAATCCCAGTTGTCAAGGAAGATCAGAAATGTCTCATGAAGTTTCAGTGTTACCAAAGAAGAACGAAGAAAAAGTGTTTTGATTGGGAATATTATTTCGATCGGAAATGGTACTTTAAAATTCCTCCATTGATCAATCTTGTATGTATGTTTTGCAGTTTAAGCTTCACGGGTGAGCATATTACAATTGAATGTGCATGTGAAGCAATTAAAATTGCGTGCGTGCGTGCAGAAACCATCAGAGATAATTGGAAAGAATTCAAGATCACAAGATCGTAGTTTGCTACACGCAAAAACAAATTTTTTGAGGGTACAGCTAGTTTTGTGGGGTCAGCTAGCTTACAGGCTTCAACAGAACTGGTGAATTTGATCGTGTGAATAGGGATAGGATGTGTGACGCGTTTTCTAATAGTGACATTTTTAAGAAGCAAATGATCGCTAGACAGTTTCTGCGTTAAAGCTAATCGTAAACAAAAGCGGTAAAAGTGGATGATTTTCGACATGATGTTTACGTAGTTTCCAATCCATAAACGAATTATTAGTATTAGTGTTTTAGTTATATAAATCTCTTTCTTTTCATTTTTTAAATAGTTTTCTCTATTAAGATGTCGACTATCTAGCTTCATATGTTTTTTGGTACGGGTTTGTTCCAATCGGAGTTCACGTTTCAGCCGTGTCAAATAGCCGTGTTTGCTATTTTAAAATGATATCGCAGTGCGAGAAGGATAACAGTTGACTAAGTGTGAAATATTCATGGTTTAATGATTACTGTGCATATGAGGGTATCACAGTCAATCCGTTTCTCGTAACCTTTATTTCTTGACAAAACGGTTAAAGTTCAGGACCGATCAACCACAGTGACCGAGCAACTACTACGAGGCGCATGATGTATTACGATTGACTTTGTGTTACTTGGTTACTTTTGGGAATTGATATCAATTGCTCAAAAGGCAATTTTGTTTGTATAAGAACCATGTTCTGAATCAATACGGTCGGGCCGTTTTAAATGAATAAAAAAAAGAACCATGTTCTGGCACTCATTTTGACTAAGCCCGTTAGTGTTGTGTTGTGCAAGTTGCAATTATACACAGAAGTTTTCTAAAAAGAAAACCAGATTTTGCTTAGAAAATGTACACACTGTAAGTCCACTAATTTTCGTGTAAGGGGATTTCTTGAAAATGCCTAAGTATTGTGATGAAACCATGTTTGCACTTAAGTAAAGTTCGAGTACATGCAGTAGTTTTGTTGCGTAGCTCTGTTACCTGGCCGGTTATCTAATGATAGACAAAATTGTGATACAATGAAAGAGTACTCCTTATAAGCAAAAGAATAGTCATTATAAGGAAATTTTCATTCCGTTATGCTTAAAGACACAGGAACTGTTATGCAGAGACTAGATAGTATTCAGAGAAATTTTACGTGCTTCGCAGTACGTAGAGATCTTCACAGTTACACCATTCGTGTGCCGTAATACTTTAATAGAAATTGAATCCCAACATTAGCAAGCACAATCCTTTTTCTTTGCTTGTATCTATCCCTATTCCCTGCTAGTGATGCCTATTTATAGGTGGATCAGTTGATCTGATCTGATCCATGGAGAAAAATTCCAATGATAAGAGATCATATGATCTGGGATCATCTTTGTACGGCGATGTGATCCGTAATGATCTGAGATCACTTTTCTATGGAGATGTGATGATGACGTGTCTATTGAGTCTCGATGAGCACGGATAAACGCATTCCACTGTATGTATTACCAAATGGTGGATGCTCGAACGCTTATTACAGCAGATTAGTTTATTAGAATTGTTCTGTATTTATCGCTTATGAAACATTCTTTATTTTTCTTTCCACAGACAATATTTCGCGGCGTAATATTAGGGTGGCTGCTTCAGGTTGCGCTTGTCGTTAGTGTAACAACGAACTACACCACTCCAGGCGATAAACTAAGTGCCCGCAATGTAACAAATGGGAATGTTATTGCTAGTAATGTAACTGTGGGGAATGTAACGGTTGGCACGACAAATCGTACTAATCGTCAGCTAGCTTATGACGATTACAGCCCTTATGGATTAGACATACAGGACGATTTGCCATACAGTGATGCAGTGCAAAACATTTTTCCGTCTCGTCCCTCCATTAGATGTCCCGTCGGAAGCGTATTGCGTAATGGGCAGTGCATACATCAATTAAGCTATTGTCCACCGGGCTACAATCTAGTCGGAAACACATGTGTCGGTCAAAGTACTTGTCAGCAAGGATACAACCTTGTCAATGGACAATGCCAGCTGCAAGCTCCTTGCGCTACGCAAATGTGTGGAATGGTACAGCAAACAGTACCTCCAATAGTACAGGCTCTTCCACCACCACCGTCCCCAATCGTGACATGTACATGTGAGGCGGGTTATATGAAAGTGGGCAAGCGGTGTATGAAGCAAGAATCGAAACCAACCGAAACTCGCACCCAAGAAAGTAGCCATGTCGAACAGGCTACCTGTCCAGTTGGGTATGACGTCAATGACGAGGATTGTGTACAGCACAATAGTCAAGAAGCGCATTGCGACCAAGGCATTCGTCGGGATGATGTTTGTGTGGTTACCGCCGAATGTGTTTATCCTTTCGTGATCGATGAGTATGGGCGGTGCGTCAGAAATACGACCACCGTAGCAAAATGTCCACCGGAAACTCGGCTGGTCGGTAACATCTGTCTTTACAACACACCCGAGTGTCCAGCGGGCTACCATAAGAAAGCCGGAATATGTATACAAAGAGAGCAGGTTCCGATCAGCTGTGATGCCGGTGGAACCCGTTCCGGTAATTTGTGTGTGGTGGGAAATCCCGAGTGTCCAGCGGAGTACCGATTGTCCGATGGACAATGTATTCTGGAACAACGTACTACTCCCCGATGTCCGCCTGGCTCCAGACCGCAGGGTGATGTGTGTGTTGTGCAGGAAACAAGCTGTCCACCGGGCTTTACCGATCGCGGTGGCGGTATTTGTGTGAATCAAGAGCGAGTTCCCGCTACCTGCCCGTCCGGAGCACGTTTAGTGGGTGATGTGTGCGAGTCCGATCGGGAGATTTGTCCGCGTGACTACAAACTCGAGTACATGCAGTGCGTTAGATACAGCCAACAACCAGCGACCTGTCCCCGTGAGATGCGCATGCTAGGTGGCGAGTGTATTTCTTCATCTGTAAGCTGTGAGGTGGGATTCACCCTAAAGAATGGTGAGTGCATTCGGGAACAGATCGGTCGACGAATCTGTCCATCCGGCAGCGTTATGCGCGATGAATATTGCATCATGGGTGAACCTAGATGCGATTCTGACTTTGAACTTCGTAATGGTATTTGTGTGAAGCAATATCGAGAAGAACCACGCTGTTCAAATGGAGCTCAACTTCGCAATGGAAAGTGTGTCCTGAGGATCGACGATTGCCCACCGGGAGCAATACGGCGCGATGGAGAATGTGTACGAGGTGAACAGGTTGCACCAACGTGTGATGTTGGATTTTCGTACGTCCGAGGTGTCTGTCTGGCGCAACCACGGTGCGAATACGGCTATACCTACAAAAAGACGGAGTCCATGTGTGTAAGCACGAGCACGACGGCGATGACCTGCCCGAGTGGCACTAATCTAGAGGGCGAACAGTGTGTTTCGCGTGACATGTTCTGCATGGAGGGCTATACATTGCAGGGAGGCCAGTGTGTGAGGCAGGTAACCACGGCTCCAGTTTGTCCACCAGGTTCTACCATGCATCGGGACCGGTGTCAAACTAGCGTTGCGGCTCAATGTCGCGCTGGAAGTATTGCCATGAATGGTGGATGTGAAATTCAAGAAACTGTCTATCCGTCCTGTCCAGTAGGTTACAATTACTTCGGCGGACAGTGCCATGGTACAATGACTGCTTCAGCACCTGCTCCTAGTCCGTGCATGTACGGCGCCTGTTCAAATCCTTGCACGACCGGTGGTTGCGGCATTCCTTGTGCTACTGGATGTGCCTCACAAAATGTACAACCGTCACGAACGTCAGTTACCTGTCCTCGAGCATTCACTTTTCACAGGGGTGTATGTATTCGACGCTCCATAAAAAAAATGGATTGTCCGTACGGCTATATCATGGATTCTGGTCAGTGTATCATGTACCATATGATGACATGTACTGCAGGCAGCGTGCTGCAAGGAGATCGCTGCGTGCGTTTTCAGACCCGTCCGGCCACATGTCGGGAAGGATACCAACAGTTAGGGGACCGTTGTGTCCACACGCGACCAACCTGCCCGTCAGGCTATCGCAATATGGGAGGAGCATGTGTGACCGTGACGGAAAAGCCCGCCACCTGTGCGGACGGAAGCACCAAAAGACAGGGTTACTGTGTAAGTACTCCTAGCTGTCCCTCTGGCTACTATCTGCATCGGAGTATGTGCCAACGCGAAGAGCATACGTCTATCAGTTGTCCGAGTGGATTTGTGCTTGCCGATGAAGAATGTATCTCACCAATAAGCTGTTCGCCCGGATTCCGACTAGAAGGAAGCATGTGTGTTCGTTCGGAACAACGTACTGTATCGTGTCCACCATCGGCACGTCTTGTACGTGACTTGTGCGTGGTTGGCAGTCCTACCTGTGAGTACGGTTACGATTACATCGGGAGTCGTTGTGTGAAAACAGAAAACCGACGACCGGTATGCCCGCCTGATACACGCCTGCGTGACAATGTCTGCGTATTAGTTCGACCACCACACTGCGAAATTGGTTACAAGTTCTCAGCCGGTCAATGTACAAAGTCGGACAAACAACCGATCAACTGTCCGTATGAATTCCAAGTGCTTGGCGATCGATGCATTTCACACCGGTTAATATGTCCGTCTGATTTTTCGCTGAAGGGAGGAGAATGTGAGCGGGACGTCCGCCGTACGATTGCCTGTCCTTATGGAAGCACTCTACTCGATAACCTCTGCATTGGTGATGGTCCGTCCTGTGAACCTGGCTACAACATGGTTCACGGGGAATGTATCCGTGCTGAATACAGCTCACCAGAATGTCCACCCGGTACAGTCATCACCGATGGGCGCTGTGTGCGTAGTGCTACTTGTGCACCAGGCTACCAGCTTCGTGGTACCCTTTGTGTGAAGCAGCGTGTCGTTAAGCTGACGTGCGCTCGTGGATTCTTGCAGGATGGAAATTGTGTCGCACCTGGTCCGAACTGTCCCGTAGATTACGAGATGCGTCGTGACGGATGCATACGGCGTGAGACATCGCAACCGAGCTGTCCGCAAGGAGGAAATCTACAGGATAATTACTGTGTCATCGGTCGACCTCGATGCTCGGATAACTACCGGTATGCGTACGGTCGCTGTACAAAGGTGTCGAAGGTACGGGCCCAATGCCGAGGAACCGCCGTACTAAAGGATGGCATGTGCGTAACCAAGGTGACCTCCCCTATTGCCTATTGCGCAGATGGATACACGCTACAGGGAGGCATGTGTGTGCGTATGATCTACGCTCAAGCAACATGTACGTCAACAGCTTCATCTAGTATCAGTAACAGAATGTATAGCAATATCATGGCTAGTGCATCACCAGTCGTGGTTGACGCGATACCATCCCTACCATCGTATCCGATATTTGACACAGTCGATTCTGGCTCAACCATTGGAGAGTTGGCGAACGTAGCTACTACGTACCTGGAAGAACGTTCAGGGATTAGTAATTTTGATGATTATATCACCAGCGACAATAACGTTGTCGTCGGCGTTGACGATTATGAGGATCCTACCTATTCCAATTCCAATATAGACATCTACTCCATCGACACCAGCTCCAACTCGATCGCATCTACTACCTACCAAGAAGAAGGATCAGACACTAGTAGTGTTAATGATGATATCACTCAGGGCAATCACATCGCCGGCGGTGTCCTATATGAGGCGTCCCGGTCCTCCTTCAACTCTGACAAAGAAACCTACCCCAGATCCGAGATATATACCTCCTCTAGCTCCAAGGCAAACACACACTATGCCACGGACGAAGCTAGTGCAAAAGCGATCGCAGCAGTAACGGTTTCATCGCGACCATCGCACTCGAAAATTGTCTCAACCAACTCTGGATTGTCCATCGACGAGTCATCGAACGTAATCACAACGTACCAGAAAGAACGTTCAGGCACTAGTAGTGTTAATGATTATATCCATGAAGGTAATGATACCAGCGTTGTCGTTGGCGTTTATGAGGAATCTCCGACCTACTCCAGCTCCAAGGTAGGCACCGACGACGCTTCGTCCTCGTATATTCACGATCGTGATGAAAAGGTGACAATATCGAACGAATCGACAGAAATAGCACGTGCGGCCACGGAGGAGGCTAGTACAAAAACGGTCGGGACTGAGACGGTTTCATCCCTACCATCGCACTCGACATATGTCTCAGTTGATTCTGGTTCGTCGATTGGCGAGTCGTCGAACGTAGTTACTAGTAGTGTTAATGATGATATCACTGAGGGCAGTGACATCGCCATCGGTGTTGCAGAATATGAGGAGTCACTGGCCTACTCCAGCTCTGAGACAGACACCCACCAAGCTTCGTCCTCGTATGATCACGATCATGATGAAAAGGTGACAATATCGGAAGAATCGTCAGAAATATCACGTGCGGCAACGGAGGAGGCTAGTGCAAATACGGTATTGACTGAGACGGTTTCATCTCTACCATCGCACTCGACATTTGTCTCAGTTGATTCTGGTTCGTCCATTGGCGAGTTGTCGAACGTAGCTACTACGTACCAAGAAGAAGGATCAGACACTAGTAGTGTAGATTATGACATCACTAAGGGCAGTGACATCGGTGTTGCAGAATATGAGGAGTCGTCCATTGGCGAGTCGTCGAACGTAGTTACTACGTACCAAGAAGAAGGATCAGACACTACTAGTGTAGATTATGACATCACTAAGGGCAGTGACATCGGTGTTGCAGAATATGAGGAGTCCCTGGCCTACTCCAGCTCTGAGACAGACACTTACTCCAGCTCCGAGACAGACACCTTTGACGAATCTTCCTCGTATGTTTCTGGCTCGTCCATCAGTGAGTCGTCGAACGTCGTTACAACGTACCAGGATGAAAGAACAGACTCTAGCAGTGGCACGGATTATATTACCGACGGTGATGACATCGGCATTGCGGTTTATGAGGAGTCTCCCACATACACCAGCTCCAAAATGAACACTTACTCAAGCTCCAAGTCCTACGACGTTTCTGGCTCGTATGTTGAAAGTTTTGATTCCAAGGTGACAGCATCGAGTAGTGGCAAATCGGCGTTTAAGCGTAGTAAGCGGCCACATAGGGCGTCGTCGACCAAGGGGGGCCCATCGCAAAAGGTGATCCCTTCGGCCAAGGTGGCCCCGTTGGCCATGATGGTCCCGTCCGCCAAGGTGGCCCCGTAGTGCCTCCACATCCGACCACCCCCCACCACATGTCTTCCAATGGCATAGTTGCCACATTTATATTACCAGTGCTTAATGCAAGGGGCTGAGACAATTATATTATATGATTATATGATGTGTATAGAATTCTACATTGGGGGAACTGTCAACACAGGACTAGTGTAGCCAGTCATGCAGAATTTCTTCCAGTAGGCTGTTATGATGGTTTCGATCGAAGCAGACAAAGAAAGATACGCTAAGCAGCTTGAGCTTACTGATTTTCTGCTGACAAAACATTGGCCAACGCAAATGTTCTTCAACAATAAAATAATCATGCATGATAATAACAAAACTCTAACAAACTATGATTTGAAATCTGTTCTGATTAACCAGCAATTTAAATAAAATTCATATTCCTTACGAATAACGAAAATTTAGTACTTTGTGAGGGGACATGTAAACAGCTGTGAACTTTATGATGACAAGGTCGGTTAGGAACATATGGATACATTCGCTTTTCAACAATGAATGTTTTTGATCGTCGTAAACTACCATAAATATTGTATTGCCATTCATATCTTTTGTTGATAGTTAAGCCTTTTCATGCGTCGTGTGACCTCCGTCGACTTTTTGTTAATTTTTTTTTCATACATCAAGATTGCAACATGTTTCAAATGTAGATTTGTTTTATTGTTATAAGTGTAACAAATTGCAACACAATTCCATGATGTACTTGTAAATACAGCTAGGTTTACGCGTTTGAACACAATCTCTGTCAGCTAGTTCACACGTTTGTAGATATTGCTACTCAAGGACAGCACATCGACATAGGCGAACTGACAACATTAGGAGAACGATAGAATCTTCATGGTCAATATCGTATAAAATATCATCTGCATGGTATAGTGTGCCCTTGATACAATGCAATGTCCTTGCGGGACTTAACTCGAGGTGAATGGTTGGTTAGCTGGCGTTCGCCCCGTTCGATCTAGTGGTGCGAGTTCATTTTAAGCTCCTGTAGCTCTTCTTCCGAATCAACCGAATCTTGCTCATCATCCGAACCGTGCAAGGAAGGCGCCGGTGTGGTGTGTCCTAAAAGAATAAAGCACGTGTTAAAGGAATCAAGATGGAACCACCTTATGTTAATATATTGACTAACTGGATGAGCTAGGACTTGGTGGGGCACTGATCGGTCGCGGATATGTAAAGTCAGTGGCTCGCTTTAAGTATTCAGTCGACTCATCCACATAATCGGGATACACTCTTTGCAAAGCTTTCACTCTAGCTTGGCGGTAATACTGTGGAGAAAGTAAATTACAAAATTCGTTGCTATTCGAACTCACAACATGATCGCTACTCACAATTCCTAAATTTCTCCAATCCAAAAGATCGCTCAACCGCTCCGTACGATTGCGCTGGATGATACGTTGGCGACGGTTAAGTTTGGAAAACTCGAACATATACTTTGATAGCTGTTGTACGCTCTCTTCCAGCCCGACATGACGGCGATCGACGATATAGATACCGTAAGATTTAGGATCGGCCACGTGTTCGTGCATGAAGCATCCGAACCCAGACAGATTCGTAGTGATACTCGGTATTCCCATCACTGTACATTCGGCCGGTGTATATCCCCATGGTTCGTAGTAGGACGGAAAGACACCTAGATGGCAACCGCGTACGAATTCTTCATAGTCAAGCCCAAACAGTGGGTTGGTCGAGTTGAGGAACTCGGGATGGAACACAACCTTCACACGATCGTACTTGGTGTTGAAGAGGTGACACCGACGGATCGAGTCCAGTACCGGATCATTCCAATCATCGACCACGTTGTGCGTAGTAACGGGTGGATTGCCATCCCTTTGCAGTGCATACAGACAACGCTTGATCTTAACGATATCCTCTTTCGTCAGTATCTCAGTACCCTCGGGTAGCTGACCCTGGAGACACGTCTCGTACATTCGCTTCCCAATATCCTGCTGTATGCTGTTAATCGTGTCTCGCAACTGTTTTGTGACCGCATGACCGCGCAATGACTCCACGTTAAAGTTGTTAGTTTTAGCCGGAAAGATTAGAAATGCCACCACCGTTACGTCCGAGTTGTTCGACTTCAGCATGTGATTCAAACGAGCCAGCGCCTCGATGAAAATGTCCGCCCCCTTGTTTGTAAACTCGTACCGACCCGCTATGAACATGTACAGCGTCTTTTCAATATTGAAGTTAAAGTGTCCGTAAAAGTGACCCCGCGTAAACTCGTGTATCTTTTCCTTCGCCATCGCGTGCATGTTCTGAAACTCGTGGATAGCCGCAAACTTTTTCACATTCAGCCCGTTCGGTGTGATGATGTCCGGTTTGCGCTTCAACAGATGTTCCGCTTCGTAACCCGTGATCTCCGAAACAGTGGTGAACACGTGCGATAGATGTGAGGCAGCCCGCTCCAGACAGTACCGATGATAGATTTGGCGTTTCCCGGCTTCTTCATCCACGGGGAATTTGTCGAGATTGTTGTAGAAATCGGTATTGCCTGCACAGAGGTATCGTCCGAGTAGGGTGGCGTGCGTGGTGAAGACGGTTGCTACATCCACCTGACGTGTTCGAATTGCTATCAATCCGACACCCGCTTGCCATTCGTGGAAGTGTGCCACGATTCTTGGCGGTCCGTATTCATTCTCGTGCGAATATACCTCAGCGCAGCGTTTAAACTAGAATAGAGAAGCAAAAAAAAAACACAAAAATTGTAATGAACATTCAAACATCGCCAACGTGCGTCAGCTCACCTCATCAATGAAGGATGCAACTGTATATCCCAGAATGATCGCATCGTTACACTCAATGTCCAGATGTGGAATACCAATGTTAGATGAATCCCAGAGCTCCTGTTTGTAACCGTCCATTTTCCATGCCGCCGAACCGATGTCAAACAGGATAATCTGTGGATTGCCATCTACCAACCATCGCCCGCAGTGCACTTTATAGCCTTGATTACGCATCGCGGTGACAGCACGATAGAAGGGACCATTGCTGGGAAACTCGCAGGCTTCTACCTCGGTGCGTGCGGATGCTTCCTTGTATGGTCCAATCAAGCAGTATTGATCTCCCAGCTCCTCGGTCGAGACGAACGCCTTTGAGCGAATGACCGTGTATATGCCTCCAACTGTAACAAATTTCCACAAGTGTCAGTAACATTGGCTTCAGTCAGCATATCGTAAGTCTCCCTACCTTTATTAGCCACTTCCCACGCTATCTCGAATGTCCATCGGTTTTCCGTGTTAGCCGAATGACCCCGGTCCAGGAACTGCATCAGATCCGAGCTGGACTCGACGCGCGAATATCGACGACTCATGGCGCAAATTCTGCAACAACATCAACACAAGAAACAATCAACATTAATCACAGTTTACAGTCGAATATGCGAAGATCCACGGGACTTGTTTTGCGTCATATTTGGATCACAAGGTAACGCTTACGGGAACGAGAGCGACAAAGAGCAAGAGCAAGGGACAGATCAAGAATCTAGTACACAAGTCTATTTATAGTGGCATGAGAGACATTCGTGAATTCATGTCCACACCGTTTCCTGCACTCTACTGCATTATCTCATTCTATACGCCATGCTGGTGGTTGATGCGTGTGCCAAAGCTATAGAACTTGAGACCATCAATGGTTGAAGGTTATCAAACGACCTTGACATTGTCGTTTGACACCGTGACAATGTCAACGCTGGAAATCGCATGAAGAATTGAATGATAGGATCGTTGCATACACTACATATGGCGCCATCTAACCATCGCACGGACGTTGCGGTTATGTAAACATGCTGCCCATATCAACCGGCACCCCGGAGGATCAACATAATATACACTAAAAGGGTTTGCAAAACAACACTGCCCTGTCGTGGTTTATGGCGCCCGTTTGTTTAGTGTGCAAGGCCTCCTCGATGATTATGCGTGTATGATCGATCCATAGCACAAGATCGCGTACTAAAAAGTAGAGGTCACTCCACAGGCATCTTATGCAATGCACCACTTTTCGGTACGGGTCTCTGCAACGTTACATTCCACTCCAGAAAACCAGTTCTTCCACTTCATACTGAAGGGCGCCCGGGAGTGGAAAGCCGGTTCTGACAACTTTCTCAACCGTGCCGAGTATGTGCCGGTTTTTTTTGTTGGTAGTTTACATTTCCGTTTGTATGAAGACAATCATCCAAAACACCGGTCGGGCATTAAAGTACGGCGTACCGATAAGGCACGCTATATCTTATCGGCGTCGCTGACCTCGATGTTACGCTGGCACGTTACGGTCAGGGTTAGGGTTTCGATTCTATTTTATTCTCGTTGCGACGTCATCATCGGGAGGGAACGCTCGTAAAGATTCGCTCACCATCATCGTACACAATGGTGCGGATCTGCCAGGACACGGCCGAGGACATAAGGGAACGCCCGACGATAGGAACAGCTGGTTTGGCGGAACTGTGCTATGTTTCCGACAATGTATGCTAGAGAACGAGCGAGAGAGCAAACAGGAGAGCACAAACGGGAGAAAGCGAGAGCGCTCCCGAGAAAGATGTGGGTCGGGTGTATCGTAGACGGTCGGATTTGGCCGCCAAAGAACTCAGAGGAGAGTCGTTCGCTTTAATGTCAAATAAAGGTCAATGGCTAGCTGCTGCTGTTGCAACGAGATGACGGCGGGATAATCTGTGATCTGGACACGCACTACGTTCGGGATGGCTAAGTTTGACCCGGTACAGACGTACGCATTCATTGCCCACTGGACACGGGTTCGGGTTTCCGATTATCCGGCGACTGATCCGGTGTCCGATTACTTACACGGTCACGGTACGCAGAAATCTATAGGTGCACTGTTCACAATTGACAAGACGAAGAGGTAATCAATCCACGGTACCGATCTACACACATGTACACGTTCACACGCGCTTACACTCCCAGGACGGGACAATCTAGGTGATCTTGTAGCACGACCCGCGATATTGCGTCCGACTCCGGCAATCACCTCGAAGGAACTGTTTTCATCTCTCACAATCGATGCCGAATCACGTCGCTAGAGTTGCTTTTAGAACTACAAGTTGCAGGGGTGGGCGTATTACACTCGAAAGTACATTAGCTTTTCAAAATTAATTTCCCAACAAATATACATATATTTTTTATGAAAAATGTGAAATGAAAAACACTCAACAGTATGAATAAAATTTATTTTAAAATATCTTATTCAAATTCTATAATAAAAGCAATATTATTTTATTTTGTCCGAGAGATTTTATTCAAATTTTTCAATCTTCGCTGTTGTTCAGAAGCCATCCCTGTACTTTCGTGCGTTGGATGGGCGACGCAGAAATGGGAATCCAAAACGCATGCTTGCTCGCGAGAAAGAAAGTTTACGCATCTCACAGATAGCGCATGAAGAGGGTTGAAGAGCAAGCTGAGAATAGTCCCGATGTACGTGCCGGTATGGCGAGGAGAGAAATCACCCCTGAAATGACAACAAACCTGTTGGGAGAATATACGAGCAACGAAGAGAGCTTAGTAAAACGGAATATCAGCGAATTTCGCGTGGGAATCAACATCAATTATTTTTAAACGTAATACATAATATGTATCAGTGATCACCACGATATAAGCCAAGTTTGTTTTTTTTGCTTCGGATAACAATTGTAATAGAAATTGTTAAATTGTTTCCAATGGGTCAATTGTTTGCATTTGTGGCATAATTTTAGGAACACATTTATTAGGTACATATCTAGAAAGACAGTACTGCGACATGGGACAATTTCGGGGACTACAAGTACAGACTAAATAGTCCCTTCATGAATTGGAAACCTTGGACCAATTCTGAAGCTATTCAATCGCAATAGCAACTGCCGTAATCGCTTTGTTGGATTCACGTTCACGTGAATCTGTTGTTTGAAACGATCAACCGTTTGATCGGGATGTGTCCGTATAACATTGGTTGTCGAGAATGCTGAATGGTTATGTTGAGAAACAAACAATTCTTTCACAATCGGAAATGCATCACAACCAATGTGCAACAATTTACATGCAAGCTTGCATGCATCACGTGGTCCTTCATTTGTTTTGCTCGAATTGCGCATTCATAGCTATATTTGAAGGAAAAAAAAAATCCATTAAAGAGATGTATTTTTACAAAAGATCTCAATGTACATTTTTCCTTGTGTTTTGTATTTTATCTGTTAATGAAAACAATGTTATAAAACTCAAAGAGTCATTCTAGTATGCAGCATCACAGGCTGGGCAGGGAACTTGCGTGCAACATTTTTGTGATGAAATATTTCAATCCGACCGTTCAAAACGATCCAGTCAAATCCAAGCGGAAATGAGAATCGAACAACCACAAAAAAATACACTTGAACAACGAAACCAAACTCAGGTTCGTGTCTAGCTTGTATATTAAACCTTCTTAATATATTTTAAATTATTTTCCTTTACAGCCTTTACATTTTTCGCCCGTTCGCATAGTAAGGTGAATGCATCGTCCATCGCTTCGTCACGCCTTCGTTTCTTGAATCATTGGTATCGTCACGTGCTGCACGGGTTCGCCTTTTCGCGCCCTGCGCTTCAGCCGGTAGTAGCATATTTCGAAGAACCACGGTATCACGCAGAGTGCCATCACGAGCGTTAGACAGTGGAACGAAACGGTGTAGCTTCCGGTGACGTCACGGATGTAGCCCACTATCGGACCGATCGCAAACGTAATGTTTCCCTGCAGAAACATAAACAATCCATAGCCGGAAGGAAACCTGCAAACGGGCGGACAGGAAGCGTAAAGATAAGACTGTGCACATCAATCGAACCCGGAACTGGTTACCGTACCGTTCCTGGGGCAGATACTCGGAAAACACCAGCGGTAATGGAACGTGAATCCAGGTGCGGAGGAACCCCATGATGGCGGTTACGATGGCCATACCGTAAAAATCGAACACGCACAAAAATCCTGTAAAATCCCAAGATTGGAGTGTGTTAGCGTTAGAGCGATAATTGGAAAGAGAGTGAACAATTGCAAAAGCATCTGTGCCGATGGATTACAGAACGGTGGGATGCATGTTCTAGGGGAGGGTTTCGGGTGGATGGATTTTAAATAATTACCAAAACGTGCCACAATGGTAAAAAGTGCCCCAGCAAGATAGACGTAGCGGGCCTTAATGTTCAGGCATGTGCTGGAAATGGCCAGAAAGATGCGCGATATTAGATCCGCCCCGGCACCGATGGCGATGATTAGCGAAACGTCCGCCTGGAGCAGTAGAAGCGGAAGAAGAAGAAAAAAAACACAAAAATAGCACAAGAACAGGAAATAGATTAGGAACGAGATGCAAACGCAACAAAAAAAAACACACAAAACGACACCCAAATGGGTGTCCGATCAGTTGCCGATTCCTGGCGGAAAAAAGGCCGGTCATCCTGGGAATGGTGCGATGCCATGAATGCTATTAGTATTCACGGCCATGCGTCAACCACCGGCTGCGGTTCGGGAGGAAATTTAAATTGCATTCGCATGCCGCTCGCCATCCAGGGCAGGTTGGTTACGGGGTTTTGCAATATGCCGACGTGACCTACCTTGCTGAATGCCAGCATGAAGAGATACATTGGCTGCAAGGTGAAGAAGGCCAGATCCGAGTAGAGAGCGAACGAGATGCCGAGTACGATGTTGACGTAAATTGGATCCTTCAGCAGCGTCAGGTCAAGGAAGTCGACCAGTATTTGCCACTTGGTAGCCGGTTTGGTGTCACGTTCCGTGCTGTCACTAACGACCACTGGCCCGGACCAATTGCCCAGTCCCGGTATCGATGACGCCCGGCGGGAACCTCTCAGTTTGGTGTTCCGTTGACTGAGGCCCCGTCCAGCCGGCAGCTCCTGGAACTCATCGTCGGTCTTAGACTTTTCCTCCGTCATTGTCGTTGTGGGTACCGGACCGTACTCGACGCTGGAATTAGAATCCAGCGGTACACGCCGCATATGCCACTGGACCGGATGCATCACGAGCATGGCGACCAGTGTGTGGCTGTTTACCGCCGCCAGTACCGCCATACACCCCCTAAAGCCAAACGCATCCATGGACCGCTGGATGAAGATGGGATAGAACATGGTGCCGAGACCGATCAGGGTTTGGGCCACGCTCATCATCACTACCCGCTTCTCCACGAAGTAGGCGTTGAACGTCGTGTAGGACACCGGAATCATCAGCCCGAAACCAGCGCCTACAATACACAAACACACACAAGCGTCCGGATAATTAGACGGCAGATTCAACCGGCGTTCGTTTTCTCTCGCCCTCATACCTACCCTGAAAGACGGCGAAGGAGATCAGTAGCTCGTTGGTGGAGCGCACAAAGATGGTCATCATGCTGCCGATGATGTAGGACACGGCACCTATTAACCCAACGGTTCGGCAGGACGTTTTCTTCATCAGCGTGTTGGTGAACAGACCGGCGAAACTAAGCGCGCTGAAGAAACAACTGGTGATGAGCGCAATGGCACTCGTTTCCTCGCCCAGTTCCGTCAGGAAATCACCAAACATTAACCCGAATGAGGGTAGCGAACCGAGCGTCACGACGAACATCATCGCCATGCCTACGCCAACCAGCAAACCCCAGCCACCTTCGGGCGGTACGCGGCGGTACCGGACTTCGTGCACTACACTTGCGGCCATTTGCGGGATGCGTCACCTAACGCGCGAACGGATGCTACCGGTATTGTCTTGGCCGGGAGCACATTATCGCCCCTTTTTATCAACTCACCGACTCAGCTGGACGATGCATCGAAAACAGTTGCTTCGTCTGCACTTACTGTCGCCAACCTCCAGATGATCCTAAAAATAACACAGGTGTTGCCGGATGCCCTACGGTTTCGTGCAGGGCTTCGCACACGGGCAAACAGTAGCGGCGATGGATGGATTAGCTGCCCAACGTGTTACGGAACCGTGCGCGACCTTCCTAGTTGTGTGAGAATAGTGATAGCAAAGGGCTAGGGAGGAAACAAAAACTATTAAAAATACCATCACTACTAAAAGAGCTGCTTTGTAACGCATCACAAATGGAAAGTGTTGCAGTTGATTAAATGATAAGAAAAGGTTTACTACTCGAGGGGAAGATATGTATCTTGAAAGGTGTGATATGTTAGTTTATTTTTGTACGATTCAACGCACTGCGTTAGTTGCTACGAGAAGCCCAAACTAGAACAAAGATTGATAAGAAAGCTGAAATTAATACACCACACTAGGGAAACTGACAGTTTACTAGCTACACGCTAGTCGACATCGACCGTGGAATTGAGGTAAAGAAGTTTTATTACCATTGAAATTTCAAGTACAAGAAAATAGGCAAAAGCTTCAAGTATGTCGTAGCTTTTAAAAGTTTCCATTTAGGAATAAATAAAATCATAATCGAAAACCGGCGGTGGAAAGGCACGTGGTCGTCGAGTAACATGGCGAAACCATGGTCTAGCAATTGGCCTTTTCCTGATCGTCGGTTTCGTACGGCGTTGGTTTCGGAAACGCCTTAGCTTCGATGGCTTTCTGCGACGTGGTGTTCGTGTACGTCGCACAGAACGAAACTGTTTGGCACGCACTGCAGGGGTCCTTGTCCGTAACTTCCTCGTCAGCGTTGGTTTACTGCGAACGGATTTCACCGGGACATTTTGTTGTGCCACTGCACGGAATCGCTTACTACTGCTTGTTGTGGAAGATGTTTGCTTTTTGGGACGTCGTGTAGTTTGTGTTTTTTTCTTAGTGACAGTCACACTCTTTGTAACAGACATTTTAGTACGGAAACTTTTTGTTGGTACTGTACTAGAACGAACCGCTACGGTACTGGCCGAGTTCATAAAGGTACGATCAGGCAGACTGCGATGTCGAAGTTGAATTCCACCAAAAGGTGACGCCATAGGAGGGATGATAAGTGTTGTGTTTGTTGCTGAACGAGGCAAATCTTTTTTAAAAGCATCCATGGGAGACCGAACATAATGATACGCGATTCCAGATCCGCCATTGACTGGAGCTACCATTGCAGGAGTTTGGAACTGTGGACCAGGGTAAACGTTACTCAGCACGTAAGGTATGATGGGTTCGATGTGACTCGTTAATGGCGGTATTACCGTTCGATTAGAAGCTGAAGCAAATTAAGGTAAAGGAGGTTGATTGTTTGTTATGCACTATTTCAAATGCAGCCTATCTTAAACTTACCAGAGCTGTTCTTTGGAAAACCAATAAGACTTCCATAGTCGTAGTTGTAAGATGCTGGAAGCTTGTAGTCTAATTCGTTATAGGAATAAGAATATTCAGTCACTAAGTCAATACCCGGAGCCTTGATACGTGAAGTTGTACTTGTGGTTTCATTGCTGTTAGACGACGAGTTAAAGATCGGCTCTTCCTTTTTGCCATATGGCATACCAAAAATTAGCTCATTTTGTTCCGTGAAAGACAGTTCGTGCGATGTACCAGTAGTATTCAGTTCCGTCTCATTCCAGGTCGTCTCTGCAAAAGACTCCGTGCTGTAGGGCTCCTCAGACTGCGTCTACAAAGAGTGCCAAAACGATTGGATTGTTAAAGTCCAATGTACTTCTATATATTATACAAAAACGTACAGTGATGAGCTGCAGTTGGCAACCGAGCACCAGTCCACAAAAGTAAATGTACACACAGGAACGCATCGTAACTTACTATCGTGGTACGGCACCGAAAGGCTTTGAAATAATAAATATTCATATTCTTTGTACAACTATTGGGAATCACCTTCAACGGAGTAATAATGACCATTTAATAGGAAGATAATTTTTTCAATTGTCCACAACACCTTGACCAATTTGGACATATTTTCACGTTACGCGTTTTAAAAATAATTATCAATTTCACAGAATTTGGGAGGGGGGTTGGGAGGGTGTTTTACAACATGGAGCTTTCGTTCTATCTGTTTCAGTTTTTTTTCTCCCAGATAAGAACCATAAATACTGGGGAGGTGGTATACACGCGAAAATATAGTACAATTGCATCCTTAGGAATTCTTAAAATTGCAAGATCATATAGACTCCTGGTCCTCAGTCGTTACACTCTCCATTTCTCTCTTCCACCATTTTCGTATGATGAGAACGGATTTGTTTGCATATCCTGTTATTTGGTCAGAATTAATTGGCCTTACCGTACAAATTTTCTTAACTATCTAGTTATTTTTAATTTCCATTATTATGTGATATTAGAAAATATCTTAATCCGATATTGTACAACATCTTAGCCTAAATGCCAAATCACAAAAGAATGAACGGAAAATGACGCCCTCACTTACTCGTGTAAGTCTCCCATTGACGCTTTTCAGAGAACTGATCCTGTTACCATCTTTGTAGAGGTCAACCATCAGACACACAGGTGCCATGGGACAGCTTCGAAAGGACTATGTTAATTCTGCATTATACGCTAAAAGGTTCCAACCGAGTATGCCCGGGATAAGGCAAAGGACAAGGAGGAAATGCCTTGTGATAATAATGATAATTGTACTTCTTCAGCTACAGAGGCTGACAATACGGCCGAAGCCGTCATCATGAATTATAAAATACGCTAAAAGGTATTGAAATATCTTTTAAATAAATTTTAGCACAGTTTTGACTAAAAAGTGTTATCCTGTATATGTTTATACCTAGCCCCAAAATAAATCTCATCAATCCATAACTACCTATATGTTGTAAGCGCGCTCTCCGATGGTACCTGGCTAAAAAAAAACCAGGATTTTTGTTTAAGACGGGGCGGCCCGGTGGTGCATGTGAAAAACGGCGCCCGTCCACACGGCAGGGACCGGGTTCAAATCCCATCCGGACCGTCTCCCCGTAGCATGGACTGACTATCCTGCTACGTGGTAAAATAAGTCTTGATACGGCCAGGCCGTTCTAACCGAGCAAAAAAAAAAAAATTTTTTTTTGTTTAAGATGCATTATCAAAACTTTTTAAAACTATTGTTACACACGCTCCCCCTGCGTTACGAAATAATTGAATAATCCCTAACGTACAACATGAAGTGTTTGACACCGCTGACCAAAAAGCCTTTTTGCAGTAATGCGCCGAATGTATGCAATACGCGTAACACACGCAGTATGCTGAAGTTGAAAAATGGTGGTAGATATGTACAATAATATTTCATCTTGATTATGTTAAACATAGATTTTATGTTGAGAATAATAAAACTAAAAGTAAAATAATATTTAAATCAAACCAAAAGCACATCAATATTCCCGGTCGGAGGAGATATTTTTATAGCATTTGTAGAACGCGTCAAGGTTGTGTTTGAATTTTATTTTTCTTGTACTTTCATGAAGAGCCTTGCAGTGCTCTGGTACTTAAAAACCCAACCAACGGCCACCACCGGCCGTCTGGTGTAATAATAAAGAAAATAATGATATACTGTACCGGTAGAAGGATGAATCGAAAAGTTTCTGTGGCACATTTTGACGCCCATGCTTACAGTAGTGGTATTACGATAGGGATAAGAACGCACATAGATGTCTCGTATTTTTCGCGACATATAAATTAATTTTATTCTATTACCAATGAAGACACAGTCACACACTGTTCGACCCACCATTAACGACCGACCAGGACAGACAGTCCATCCGACGGACCTGTACGGTCACCGTCGCGCGAGAGCTCATTATCAGCGTAATCCGACTTTAATTTACTCTGAGCTCATTCATGATGACCTAGGCAATGGGGTGATCGAGGGGCATCCTGTACCTTTCCCGCCGCTGTTGGCCACGAGCGCTAGCGAACCGAAATTGCGGTTGTACGAGCACTTCTGGTGCGGAACTGCGTGGGTTTCCGGTGGCCGGGGTGTTTATGACAAATAAAGTTACAGTTTTCGCGAATGCTCGAATGCAGCGAAGATTGCAAAAAGGGCTTGGTTTGTTTACATACACAAAAAGAGGAAGCAATTGCGCTTCGCTTTAAGCCAGACGATGGAGAAATAACAAAAAAAAACTAAAGCGTAAATAAATGTTCGCTGCAACGGGGAAGCTTTTCATAGCCGCGATGCAACGTTGGTTCTTGTTGTGTTGTATGGTACCTTCCTTGGCGGTGAATTGCAATGCAAACGTAAAGTCATGGGAAGAGAACGCGAGAGCTTTGGGGTTTTGTTTTATAAATTTTCTTCGGTACGCGTGGGATTAATTTGAATAAACCGAAAATTGCCAACTAAACGATGGTTTGCGTTTGCTGCAATGCAGCCATGTACGATCGATTTGGTACCACTTCGGCACTCTATAGTTTTCAGTGAAACAACAGCAAAAAAAAGTTTAGTTTTTTTTGGATTGCAAATAAAATTGATTTATTTGTAATGGTCACTATCACAATGAATGAACAGAAGAAACATATTAGTGGTTAAAATTACATTTCTTTCAGAACTTAATTCCCATCGCTTAACGAACCATTCGCCATATTGAGCTGTCAAAACTTATCAGCCATTACTACAATATTGCGATGAAAGCAGTCCGTCTTGAGCATTCCCCTTTTCACACGAAACCCGATACAGACAAATGACTTGATCATCCCAGGAATGTCCGAGGGCTTTTTGTTTTGTTTTTATTTTTTGTTCCGAAAAAGACGTGTTGTACCTGATCATTAATGAAACGTATAATTTACTTCCTCCAGAATTGCACTACCAAAAACCACTTGGCATGCAATTTGAGAAAATAAGAAGCTTGTGCATGATAACATTAAAATATAGCATTGATGAAATTATTTGACACTCTGTACCAAACGCAGGAACTCAGATTTTTTTTTGTACGTTGGAACTCGGAAAAAGAAAATATGATATTTTGCGCGCATACACAGTAACAACGTGCGAAAGCCAAGGGTAAAACATAACACCGCAATGACAGTGGAAGCGTACAAAAATACGACTCGAAAACAAATGATTCCAGTGGGCAGAATAAATTAACCAGAAGCATGTAATCGATAGCTTGACCGGAAGGATGGGTCTTGCCAGTTTTTGTTTCGTTGGTTTTTTTTTTGGCCAGCAAAACGGGGGGAAAGGTAAAACACGCGACACTGCTTGTTTTGGGATTCGATTCAGCTTTATATCACACGGTACGGGCTCGTTTGCTGATTGCACAAATGGTTGTGGGAATACGGTTGCGGATACGGATACGGATGCGGATACGGATACCCATACGGTAGTACTGGCATGTTGGGATAGTACGATGGCCACGATCCTGCCATCGGTTGTTGGACAGGTGGTACAACTACGTAGCTAGTGTACGGTTGCATTGTATGCGGCTTTGGATCGGTCCCGGTCGGTGTATAGCTCGTCGGAGGCATCGTTACCGTGATCCAGGTGGGCTCCACAACTTGTGGTTTGACATTGGATTGAGACGATTCGCTGTCAGGCTGAGCGGCATTGTAGTCGTCTGCGGTAGAAGTCTCTCTTGCGTAGTCCTGTAAGTGCTGTAGAGAATACTTTCAGATGGAGATTGATCGGATTTAGGTGCAACACAACACTGTCCTATCTTACCACAGTTGGAGCACCCAGCACTGCGATCGGTAGCAGCACTGCTGTGAGTATAATGCACAAACGAAACATTTTATTAGAACGATCTTCACCCAACCAGCAACTGTTTAGAAGTGACTTGTAAAATAGATCATACTGCACTACCAGCTGCAAATATATATATAGTCGCCGATTTGCACTTCTAGAATACGATCGAAACCCTGATCGGGAACGAGGCTGAAGCTTATCGGCTAATGCGTACGTGAAACTAGTTCGATTGGCACGTGGCACACAAAGTTGCAAACGATGATAATAGAGCGAGTGAGTTTGTGATTGACTGGAATGTGAAAATAGTTTTGACGATCTTTTGTGTAAACTAATTCAAAGATCAAGTTCGAATCAGACATTCTACCATGAGTGTGTACCCTTTTACGATCCGAAAGCAGAATCTTGATTGATGACCGTGCCAATTTGAGTATTTGCACGTTACAAGGATGTTGACAAAATTATTTAATCCTATAGATTGCTTTACCACGATAAATCGTCATGCATGTTGTACCTATACATTATTTGTACGGCGTTCACTTACTTTAACGTCCAAATTTATGCAATTTGCTTTACATGCCTAGCCTTTTGGAGTTAGTTGGGCAACATATATCGTCTAATAATCTATTCTTTACTTATTGATTCCAATTGTGGATCAAAATGTCGATAAAACTATATTTGAAAAAAAACTCTTTAAACTAGGATTGGATTTTACGAAAAATATTACACATTACCATACTGAACCACAGCCCCAGTCGACCAAATCCTATTTGTCTAATCCTGTTTAGATTGTAAATCACCCGCGGCACATGGCGACTAACTCCCACCGCTCATTACTCAATCATACTGAAGAACACAACCGAAACACTTCAATGTGCGCACTCGAAACACATATTTATATGAACCGTGTGGCTCTGTACAAAGTCCCAAGAGATTGCCGGCTGAATGCCAAATATTCCTGGATGTATGTATGTGACTGTGTGTGTGTGTGTGAGAGAGAGTGGGTCTCAAACGTTATTTCTGACGACACGTCGGCCAACGATGGCGACATAAAATCATGTTTTCATGCATCGGAAGTCGCTTCGGGAGTTCCGGGCTGGGCTCGTACAGCCCACGAAGTACTCGTTTGTTTCCACAGTTTACGAGCCGTACCGGTTTCTGTTCTGTTGCTCCGTACCACCACAATTCCTTGGCTAAAAGGGTAGCAGTATTCTTAAGACATCTTACGTCTCTACCATCCTTCCTTCGCTTTTTGAGAAAAATAAGACGGGTGTAGTATAGAAAAAAAAGAAATACAAATAACTTCCAATCCCATGACGTTCGCACACGAAATGTTGTTTGGGAATCGGGAATATCCTTTTGCGCCAGACGTTATCGGAAGGAGCAGGTCCTAAAACTTTAACCTGAAAATCGACGCTTTGCTCTCCTACCACGGAAATATTTGCATTTGTGATGTTTTCAAATATGAGTAGTTGCTAGTATGCCAACTTTCCAGAGTCAGACCATTTGAACGATTTTCCGGTTGAACTCTGGTTTATTTCATTGGGATGAGTTAACATGTAAAAAAAGATAGTCGTTTATAGCATTTTTCATAGCGTTTATAGCATTCATAAAAAAAAACTTAGACACTCTAGGTCTCACTATATCATCACTATATCAAACTAGCGCCATCTGTAAGCAAATGCCAAGCAACTGATTTGCACACTCCATGGTCATTTACATACCCGATACCATAATCAAAATTAATTAGTTTAACAAACCCGAACTATTAATATCGATATCGGTTCATTCAAAAGGGAACCATTTAATCTGACAATTAAAATGCGTGTTACTATACCGTGCGGGTTTGTCGCAAGCTCAAACAAGCCTAAATCTGACCAAGAAAAAAAAAGCAGGAATTATTACACATGTAAATGACACGCAAGCAATCAATGGCATTCGATGAATGCGTTATATTGCCACCATCGACATGATTGAATTTTACAATCACAAAATCCGCTTCCCTCGCCGTACAACACCCGTAGCGATTCGCTTTCCATCCCCAAAAGCTACCTACAGCAGGAATTCAATCACAAACCGCCAATTCTTCTTCACAGCCATCGATGCATGTTCGTAAGCACTTGGAAAGAAAAAGTAAAATAAACCATCGAGAAATGAAATAAAATAAATGACGCACAACCATAAACAGATTTACAACCTCACCCGGTACTGGGAGGAAACGGTTCTGTTTGCTGTTGCCCCAATGGCAAGCTGATTCCACAACCGATTGGCACGTCGTAGTCGCCGAAAGTACACGTGAAGAAATCGTTAAACTTAACAACCAGAAGTCCACCAGTTCCTTCCATTTGGATCGATGCAGCGTTGGGTACAATTAAAAAATGGATATTCCCCTTCCCAAAAACTCCACGTTGGATGGGAAGTTCGATTCAAAGCATTTGGAATACGTTTTTTCGGATCGGCGCCTTACTACAGCGGGAAAATATCATACCGGCCGTCATAGCCGAATTGCGAATTACGCGCCCGAATTCTGGAAGAGTTTTGCTAAAATGTTTCTCGCTCTTTCTTTGTATAGCTTACAAAGCCACTGATTGCGCAACAAGTTCCATGCCGTCGGGCGTGGGCTGTTTGCTTTTATTGCTTGCCTTTTTCGATTTTGTATTTTTTTATTCACTGCTCCTCTACGGTTTGTTTCATTTTGCTCCCAACGCGAAGGGCCACTTTCATTATGCGCGATGGGAATTTATAAATTGTTGACTGAAAGCAAATATTCGCACCACCTACTATCCACCATTTCCGAGCATTGCCTTTTTGGTAAGGTTGGGCGGGAGGGAGGTAGAAGATCATAAAACATAACGACTGTGAAATTGGTCGATAATTAACGACTCGATCGTGCCATAAGACGGGCACGAAACTGCCATCGGGTGGAGAGTTTTGAACGCAGCATGAAAAGAAGTCATTTAAAACCGACACCGTCGGCCCGCGGTAGGCCGGTGACAAGGGACAAATTGGGAACGAACGCACTGTTGCAGTGTTGCCCGGTACGTCTTGGATAGCTGCTTAACCCTGCTGAGTGATTAAAGCCGAGACAGGAAGGTTGCACTTGGTACCAGATGCAGCCGAAAATTAGCTGACCACACGGCGGGGATGCACAAAATGAGCTTCACGCTACGGGGAACTGTAAACCGAGTGGTTATGGTTTCATCTTGTCAGCTACCCAACGAAATCGCCACCAAACAGGAAGTGGTAGTCGAGCAAGTGTTTGGACGGTGGAGCGCACTACAACGAAAACCTTGAGACATTACATTTTACCGCCCGAAAGCTTTGCCCGGATAAAGTCTAGAAACATTCAAGTTTTTCAAACCTTCCCTCCCCCAAAAGCGAATCGTTCATTACGGCCAATTAGTGGAACACATGTCAGCGATAAATTTCACGCCATTTTTACAATCTACAATTGTGAGCTGCGTTGCGCACCAGTACATTGGACGTTCCGCAGGAAGACACTGGATCGGACAACTTAACGACCACGGGAAAAACATTGCATACTGTTTGGCTGTTTGGAAACGGTTCGTCCAGAAATCGAACGTTTCCTGCGGGTGTTTGTTTGGTGATTGTAATCCGTGATGACGATCTCGTCCCCTGATTCCACCCGCTGAGTGACAAGTTTTATCACTGGACGAATAATTAAACTCGGCCGAAGCTTGGTTGAAATTCGGATGGCGCTATAAAACAAGCAAACCAGGCACGAGGTTTCTCGAGGATCACACGATCGTTCCTTTCCAAGCGAACAAAGTTATGGCACGATGTCGTCGCCTGGAGTGAAGGTCACCTCCATAAATCATGCACCATCCTAAGGTGGACGTTTCGTGACGAATTTCAACCCGAACCGGGTCGATATTGATTTTACTACGATCGTTCGATCGGTGATCATCTTCGTGGGAGAAATTGTATGTCATGGAGTCTTGGTTGACTGTCTGTCAACTGCGGAGAAGCAATATCTGTTCGAAGGCTCTTCTCTATTGGTAAGTTTTGAATCTTTTTGTTGTTGTTGTATGTTTTATTACTCTCTGCTCACGTGGAACATGGTTTTGGAGCCAATTTGTTTTTTATGGTACACCGGACTATAAATAAAAACTTCACCATTGATAACGGTGGACGCTGCGGCACCGGTCGGTGTCGTTAAAGATGATTAATTGCACGGACAGGAACGGATCGGTTAGCAGATGTGGTTCCTCATAATGTCATGGCGAACGCATCCATCCCGTCTCATAAACGTGCTTGAAATTGATTTTTCTGAGCCGGTATGCACACACACAAAAAAAACAAAAGCTTATTAATGCGTGTTGCTCATGCTTTTTGCTTAAAACACAAAGTAAATGAAATTGATGAACGGTTCCGTGAGCAGCAAACTGCATAAAAGCTAGCAATAAAGCACCACCGTGGTGGAAACATTTCTGATTTCGCTCCGTTGACGCATTGTTACACCCGGTGCAATTGTTTCACGATCTAGCGACCTCACCGATCGATGAGCGCATGAACAGCCCGGCTGGAGGTTAAATGTGAACGTTTTGCATCCCTTTTTCATTATCTCTCGGCGCGTACGCTGAAATCGAGTGCGTAGAGATACAAATAGCAACCTCACGAGATGCCCTGCAGGAACTGAACATCCACGGTGAAGTGGGTAATGAAATGTGTGTAATTAAATTTAGTAATCCATCCACACACGACCACAGACCGATCATCATATTTGTACATTATTTTCGATTGGCTGCATCCTTCCGGGGTTGGGGGGGCACATCACTTTAATGCTTATGCTACCGTGTGCAAACTGGAGCCCAACCCCTCACTAGCACTGATGATGCTAGTTGTTGAATGATCTACCATTCCTTCCCTATCCAGGTGTCCTGGAAGCCTCAAAACATTGGTCAACTTTTCTAGCACTATCATGCGGTTGGTACCACACACGGGGAGTTTGAGGTCGATTTAAGCTTCGTCCAGTACCCGGTTGATTGTGGCAAGCGGAAATTAACACACACACATACACACACACACACCCAAAAACCGAAATTAATAGTGGGCTGGTGCATTGTTTCTGCGGTGCTACCCACTTGAAGATGGATGGCCCCGTACCCATCGTACTGTTTGCATACGCATCCGTACCGCTGACCTAATGAATGGTTTTTGGAGTGTAATACATTCGGGCAAGGTATTCTTTCAGATTCCTACGCTTTATTGCACCGGTCTATCGAGTGCAGTGATGAATGTAGCCACTTGTATAGTATACATATTTACATATTAAGCATGCAGGAATGTGCACACTGCTGTTAATTTAAAGGGTTAATTAATTGGTTCTCCCTGGTGGAATATTTGCTAATGAAATCAGTGAAATAGCGTTTGAACTAGAAATGTTGCACACAGCAATTAAGCCCAACACGGGATAAATCACTGGTTGAGTTCGTCTGGGATGGGAAGATATTGTATTCATTTTAGTATCTGTCTTCTTAACCAACTAAAGTATAATAACTTCGAGCTAATTATTACCTCTAAAAGCTAACAGCTACACAATACTCAATAGATAGCTACTGTAATTAACGAATAGCAGGACTTCAACACTTTCAACGCTTCGTTCACCATTATTAAATAAATTTCCCATCCGCAAAACGAGAATGATGGTGGGATTCGCTTAAAGTTATTTACTACGAGCCTCAGGAATGGAATGTGACAATCGTGATCAAAGATTAAATGTTAAAATGGAAAATTGAATTAACTATAATCAATTTAAAAATGTCAAAGTATGGTTAATGAGTAACATTTGCGATTAACTGTCCCTTGCTTTTCCTCATCCTCTTGTATCCCGAGCATCAAGGTAGAAACAGGCGAATGACTCTTTTCGTTTTCATGAGCTGGTTCTCTCGCTCTCGCCAAAAATCTATCTCAAAAATGGGCCACCATTTCTGGCTTACTTAGACTTATTTTACCACGTAACCGGATAGTCAGTCCTTGCAACGGGGGAACGGTCCGGATGGGATTTGATCCCCGGTCCTGCTTTGTGGACCGGCGCCGTTCGTCACATACACCACCCGACCGTCCTAAAGAACTGGTTATGTCTTCCGAATGGCACCGAATGACCTCGTCCTGGCTCCGGATGACCTCGGGACTTCTCATGAACAAAGGAGTCCTGGTAGGGTCAAACTGAGATGGAGTGATGGCGTTGATGAGTTTGCCAGAAAGGCTGGAAAAAACGAATTGGACGGCGACGGTGTTTGACCGTGCGTTGCCTTCTACTTCTTAAAAAGAGTTTCGTTAAGCCAAGACCTCAATTCACGAAAGACAAAACGAAATATTATTAACCTGAAAGTGGAGTTTATTCAGAGTGAAAAGATTACGACTATGTTTTTGACTATTTGTGTGCATTATCTCCAGCAACTCATTCTTTCACTCTTTTGGAAGCAATATTATTTAGTAAATACTTAAACGCCATTCAAGCATATCCTATCCAAGCAAACAAAACTATAGTTCATAAATTAAATCGTTCACGCTAAGCGTAATACTTCTGCAACATGTTTAAGGCGGTCCTGTCACATCCAACAGGATGCCTAAGTCCTCTTAAAGATACTAAACAGAATATAAACGGGAAAGGGGGAAAAAAACAATACTGAGCCTCAAAACATGTCGTACGGAAATTTATTACCGTCAACAAGTCATTTCCTTCCTAAAATTAGACCTGATGCTCTCAGTGCTGATCGCTTGATGTGTCTTACATGCTTCAAAGCATGTGGTGCATACCTTATTCGTTTATGAACAGTTTTCACTTGGACAGTAGGAAGCTTTAGTTTAGCAAACTTTAATAGGCGGAAAACTGTGCCGACGATTTCGTTATGGTTAGTGGCGCTCCCTCTCTCACTAGCCACCGACTGTTCGCCTTTTTTCTTCTACGAATTCCCACTGCAAGCTTTAAAACCCGGGTTTAAAACCTCGAAAAAGTAAAAACCCCTTGGTGTAAAGTGTCCCGCAACACCCAAATCCGGGGAAATTGGTTCGTGATTTGTGGTGGTAATTAATCTTTGTTCCGAAGACCACAGTCTCGCAAACGCTGCTTGCGTTTTGCCCCTTTTGCACGGAGCTACGTGTCTACGCCGGTGACGGTTCCCTGTCCCATTTCCGTTGGTTCGTGGCGTTCTGGGTGTCTGGTCGGTTCTCGGTTGCCGCTTCCCCGAAACGTTGTGTTTTGTACCCCCGAAAAATGCTTATCCGGGTGTTGAAACGATGATATTTTATGGTAATTTTTCTGTCCGCTCACGATGACAGGGAAGGCGTGAATTGGTTCAAATTACAAACCGCCACACCAACCAGGCGACCGATCCGTTGTGTCGCACGAATCCGGCCCGATCGATCGCCGGTTGACGGGGGAGTTTTTCTCAATGTCTCACCAGCGCTAAAGAATCCGGTGACTTCGACGACCGGCAAACGACACACATGTGTGTGCGGCAACTTGCTTCCGTCCGGCCGGTTCGTTTTGTGGTGTATGTTGTTTCCTTTTCTTTTTTTTTGACTATGGCTTGTCTTCGTTTTTGCCTGCCGGAGAAACTGAACCCGACACCATATGATCCTAATGATGACATGTTGGAATTTTTTGGAACGCTGCACCGAAACGTACGTACTCCAGCAACAGCAGAAGATGTCACACGAGCTGTGTCAGCACTTGTGTTGAGAGTTTCAGACAATTTTTTTGTTGTTGTCTCCTTACTACTTTTATCAGATGATTTATCTCTGTTTCATTCCGTAACAAAAAAAAAGTTTACAAACTGCAATCAAACATTGCGGGATTGTGTGGGATTTAAATTGGTATGTCATCGTTTGTGTTGTTTTCTCCCGTTCGGCCAAGTCGCTAACCACTGAAACACATTCATAATGAAGCTCTGTTGTTAGAAAACAAACAGCGCTAAACTACATGGTAGTTTAATGTTTTGCTAGCAGCTACCACTACTAGACACGCTTGCTGTTTTTGACTTATGGTTGCGATTAAGCAAAATACCCAACTAGAAGGGGGGCCTAATGGTTTTGTCACCTTGCAATCCGTAAATGGGTGAACAGCATTAGGGTTATGCATATTTTAACGAAAAGTCGCCGAACGATTCACTGCCCAAAAGTGCCAACAAAACCGAACAACGAAAAGAACAACTTCATCAATAGCTTTCGTATGGTGCGTTGCGAACATGTCTAGCGATCAGATACGGATAGATTGTACCGGCCGGCATCGATTCAAGGGCACGTTAGCGAAACCAAACACCGCCCACACTTAAACGCCCGCCCGTGGGATGCTGTTGGGGTTGGACGATAAATTGCCGACAACATCTTTAAACAAGCTGATCAAAGCAGACGGTTTCGTTCCCAATGGGCGGAACCGATCGAATGCCGAGACGAACGGCGACGAGCAATCCTTTCGGGCTGTACAAGTGCAACTTCGACATCCCGCATGTTGACGCCATCGCACAGCACGGCCAATTTCATCTACGCTGCCTTATCGGTATTCGGTGTCTGTGTTGATACCGCGTGCAGGAGTAGAGTGGCACCGATGTGGCACGAGAAAATTAGCGGAAGATCAAAGGAACCACTTCTTGAACCGTTTGTTGTCTCGTATCGTCTCGTTTTGCCGGATTTACCTGCACTTGCACATCCACAGCACGGATAGTAGTTTTTTTTTGTTGTTGTGTGTGTACCTCCTGCAGGCGGCAGATGAAACGAAAGATCCGTAACGTGGCAAATGTGGAGCAATCCGTAAAAAAAATGGAGCAAAAAGTACTAGGATCATGAGCCAACCAAACCGATGCACGGTTGTTCGTTATCTAACCTTACCGGGCGATCGTACCGTGTCGGGATGTTGGTGTGCGGTGGGGGGCTTTTTCACACACAAACACACATGTGAAGATGCAGGATATCAATTTTCCGGTGTATGATGCAAAAAACTTTTCCGCCATATTCTACCATCATGTGACAAATCCTGTGACTAGCGGGGAATCGCCACGAGTACTTTAAGCTAGAATATGGAGGATCGATTTGTTCCTAGAAATTATTGTACACATTTTACTGAAGAACATTTGATAAATGGAATCGTTTTAGAAAATGAATAAAATCTTTTAGCAAGTGTAGCTTAAACTAGAAAATATTCTCTAAATGATTGTAAAACAACTCTCAAAATTCCCATCACTTCCAATTTTCAATAAGTTTCTTCGTAGGAAATCTTCTACACAAACGGCGATGCAGCAAAGGAGGATAACGCGGGATGGTTTTGATGGTTAGGATGTGTTTGGCCTTAGCTTCCGTTTCGATTAAACTCATACCGAGGGACGTGATTCGAAGCACCGAGTATCGGAAGCGCGCTTCCGACGAAAATGGCCCGTGTGGATTCGTGCAGCAGAAGCAACTGCTGTGCGGGTTGCTGATTGGCAAAAAAAGGTGGCGATCGTCACAGAAATAAAATAGAGAAGATATACAAAAAAACCGAAACTAGGTAGAAGCAGATATTCACAAAGAACCAACAGCATTCTGCTTCAAGGGTGGATCTAGGATTTAATGGTAAGAGTTTTGCAAAGGAAAAAAGCATCATTGTTTTGGGTTTTTTTTTGCTTTTCCTGTATCGTTTTTTGTTCTTCAATTTTCTTAAAATTTTGTGTGAAAGTTTCAGCAGACAGAACAAAATAGACAAGAATCTTCCGAAACGATCGCTCGTTTGTAGCTGTAGTATGCGCAGGTGGTGTTCATTTTGTTAAATCACAATAGTATGTTATGTGTTTGGTAAATTGTTTTCATGCTCCTTTATTTTTGTCTGCCTTCAAAGATTTTTAGATCAAGCATTTAATGAAAAGTGTGTGCACACGGGCATTTGTTTGAATTCTACGCCATCTGGTGAAAGTTTCACATCAAAGCGGAGATTTTTGTGCCTCTTTAGTTAGTGGCGACATTTAAGTGAGAGGGTTTATGAAAAACTTGTATTGAGTTAAATTAGTTGTTCGTATGTTAGGGTTTAGGTTTGGGTTTTCATTATTAGTAATACAAAAACTTGTAGCTTGGTGTTACTAAATAAATTTGCAATAATTTTATTTTATGTTGTAATCAACGTAGCAAATACAATTGATAATTGAAAATATGTTTTCTGTCTTCATCGGAGATTTAACTTCACGATGTGCGTATGATCGCCTACGAAATCCTTTCCAGAAAAGAGCACTTGGCAAAGACATTTTGATTAAAATTTAAAAAATATAGACCCTTATTGGATTTTATGATTGCTATTAATGTATTTAAAATATAATTTATCATTTAAAAAAATCCGGAAAAAATCTGCTCGCTAACCATACCTGGGAAATCGTTTCTTAATATAATTTGTAGATATTTCATGTTATTTTACGTGGAATAAAATATTTTTGAAAAATAAAACGTCTAAAAAATTAAAGATTACCAAAATATTGCTGACAGAAATTGATTTACATTTTTCGATAGGATCAGAAATAGAATTATTCTGTTTTCAGCGAACATTCACTTTTGTCTTCCAGAAGTAAAAGCTTTATTGGGATGAACATGCCAACAAGATTTATTGCGATCGATTGCGAACGATTAGATATCGAAAGATGCTTTTATTATAAATGCGTTTACAAGCATTTTCCATAAGGAACCTTTTTTCTTTCTTCATCTTTTTCACTGTCAGAACATGTTTACCAACTAACCGTATTCTTTTAAAATAACATGACCAATTTAAAAAAAATGAAGCCATTCCCGCCTACCTACGATCGTTAGAAAAACTTTTACCATTTGCACGTGATTGTTATGTATGTTGGATGAAGCTAGAAAAAAAGTAATTTCCAACTTGGATTACTTTTCTATTTAGGCAGTTGGAGTTGGTGGATAGTTTTGTCCAAATCGTTCGTTATATTATTATCACGCGAATCGTACGCGCACGAAACTTTTCACACCGTACGGTCTGCACTTTCAACGCCAACTCCAAGGCGGGAATCCATAAAGAGCTGAAGTTTTTTTTCCTTCATTCCTTTATATTCAAGTGTCTGAAGATCGTCATTGGAGGATACAAAAGAAAAAAAACCCGGCTCCAGTAAACCATCACTATGCAGCACATGATAAAAGGAAAAGTTTTTTTTGTAAAGGTAAAAGAGACATTAAAAAAATTGAAAGAAAAAGTAAACTATCGTAAAACGAAATAAAAACGAAGTGTAAACAGGCTTAAAACGTAAAAAGGTGACAACACGAAGAAAAGAAACGAACAATGGTTATAACAAGGACAACAACTGTAGTAACAGCACCCGATGGTCGACAGATTGTTTGCACCAGTTTGCTGAACAACAGTGATTTGTACTTTAATGTACCGGTGTGCCTCAGTAGTGCTTTGCAAGAAAAACGCACCAAATTGGACCAATATGCAACTGTGTGGTATGAGTTATGATAATTGGAAACTGAACCTGGCAGGCTGGCTTTTTTGTGTGTTTGCTTGCGCTACGTTAAAGTTCTTAGCCACAGAAAGTCACCAACAGGGGGGTGTTTGTAAAATAGCGCCAAAGCTCAAAAAAAGCACAAAGCCTACCTGTTTTTAATGTGGAACAAAAAATGGTAAACTTATACAAGAATAAAAACGCACACGTAAAACTTATAGCTCGTCAAAAAATGGAGGTCGAGTGACATGTTTTTTTTTGCGAAAGAACCTTTTGCTTTTGGCGACAAGGTATTTCGGTCCTTTCGAAACTTTTCCGCAAACTAATCTAATTTGGAATTTTTCATTCATTCATGAATTATTCAATCTTAACCGGGCCGGCATCAAGAAGCTCAACAGTGATGAACGCTGTTCGTTATTTTTTTTTGTATTTTATTCCTACCCTCCAAACTTGTCCAAAGTTGACCATGTCCAGTCACAGTGTCTTTTTTTTTTGTTTGCTTTATTTTCCGCCCAGTAAAAGCGACATGCGAACTTATTTGTTCCGTTGCCACATTAAACACACCGAAAGTGTCCGATTCACCTGTCCAAACTACAAGGGTGATTGTGAGTGAATCGTTCTTATTTTTTTTCTTTTCCCCAACTTTCCCTGCTGAAAGGATTGAAAGATTTGCACCCTTCCGATGGCTAGAGTCGAACCGTACACGTCGCAATTGGCCCAAAAGGATGCCATAATCGTAAATTTTAACCGGTTCGTACGCTTAGAGGCGTTGTTTTGTGTTTTGTGTTTCCACTTCTAATTGACCGGTCGTACTCAAAAGGTAGAGGCTGCTGGTCAACTAACGAACGTCCAAAACCCATCAATTGCTCCCTGAATGCAACAAATCGTAACATTTGTTCCGCCCAACCGAGTGAGAGCAAGTTTCATTAGGTTGAATAATGCAGCAGCCAGCATTATTAAATATTTTATGACTCATTTAAGTAGAAAATCATCCTAAATCGAGCAAAGAATACGCGATGAGTCCGTAGAACGTTGCTTCAGGGAATGGTTGCTTTTCCCCAATTTCTTTGCTACCGGTAGAAGAAAATGGTGACGAGAAACGATGGTGTCTATTGAGCTATTCACTACGGCACGAGCACGGAAGGCTAAAAGTTCATTGATAACTATTTTGGCACCAAACAACGAGGGAAAGAGGAGAACTCCCGAGGGGAATCTTTGCCGTTACTGTTGCATCAAACGACTTCAGAAAGCAGGGTATCCAGGATATCCCCGGGAAAACAACAAACTGTGATCGAAGGCATGAAAGAACACCAGACCCGGTGTTGATAAATGGTACCGGCACCATCAGACACCGAGCAGAAGGCAACACAATCGGTAAGGTTGCAAGTTTCTTCCGACTTTTTTAATATTTGATGAAACACTCCCATTCCCGTTCCCCACCGGCCTGTCCGTGAATCTAACAGGAGAGGGAGAAGAAGAAGGAAAAAAAGATTTACGAGATTTTTTGGCACCTCCCGGGAAAAGCAGCATGGCAGTAAGACAAAATACTCTTGTGAGTAATTTAGGATAAATTGAAGAAGAAAATGGGGTGTTTGTTTAGAGTTTTGTTACGGCCAACGGATTCGTGATGGAAGCGGGATAACGCAATGGAAATGTGTACCATTAGTGATAAGGGTGAATAAAACGTGGACTTACAACGAAACGAAATGAAAATATTACACACCGAGCACAGGATCAAATGGCCTACAACCCCCCGGGCGGTGTAGGGTTGGAAGTGTGTGTGGAAATAATTCAATTTTTGTCTCGAAAGTGCTACACTTAATCTTTGAACCGGGCAATGGTAAGATTTGTCCAAACAAATTACGTTTTGTTTGCCACACAAGCGAAACCCCAACGAAATCGCCCATCCTGGATGATAGCAAAAGCACATCATATTCAGGTTTTCGGAAAGGGAAGGAAAATTGTGTAGCTATGCACATCACATAGCTTTAATGAAACACTTTTTATCTGGCCTTTTATTTAGAATGTATAGCTTAAAACTGGAGGCACGTTTTGCTTCGCTCGAACACTCTCTCTCTACCTTTGAGTAGCTCATGATAAAGTGCTACAATATGTAAATTAGACTTGAAAACAAGAAAAAAAGAGGATCAAACCCATTACTTTAACGATAATGTAGTCTAATATACAGAGAGAAATGAAAAATTAATATGACTAGAGCGAACGAGATCTGCCGAGGAGTAGCACGGATAGGGAATAGGACAACTGGGAAGGAACAACACACTCGTCTAGACGATGCATATGCTAAATGGTGTTTTGGGTTTGAGTTTTGTTTTGCTCAAATAATAAATCAACCTTCTTCAGTCTGCCTTACGAGTGATCGAGACTCCAAGAGCTACTGCAGATTCTTCAGCAAAGGTCCTTGTTGTGTACAGCATATAGTAGCGTTCGTCAAAAAGTGACGTACGCAGATGATTGTGATGACCTCGGGGACAGACATAAACACGGCCCTGCATGTGGACAATAAATTACCAGACATTTTTAGCAATTTTAGTTCAAACAATTTGTGTCGGTTCGAAACATCCCAACTCCAAAGCGAGGAACCCCGTGAAGGACAAGAGTCGAAAGTGAAATCCTAAAAAACTAATGATGAACCATGAAAGATGTGACGCTAAGGGTAGAAAATAAAGGAACTTTTGGGACGTATTTAGTGCGTTGATGTTTATGTTCAGTTTCGGACCGACTGGATACCGTATGGTTTGACAATGTGATTTGTCCCTCTTCAGCTGCTTAGTGCACGAACGGTGAGGATAAGAGAACTAGTGATGGGCACTCGGAATCGGAACTACCTGGTTCCGATTCCGTGTTTGGAATCGGTTCCGATTCCGATTCCGCTTCTGGAATCGATTCCGACTCCGGAATCGATTCCGGAGTCGCTTCCGATTCCGGAATCGATTCCGGAGTCGGTTCCGATTCCTGAGTCGGTTCCGATTCCGGAGTCGGTTCCGATTCCGGAATCGATACCGGAGTCGATTCCGGAATCGGTTGCGGAATTTATTGTTTTTGTTTTCATTATTGTACTTCATTCCATGCGCGCTTTAGTAATGTCGCTTCCAATGTTAATGTATGTGAACATCAAAATCAAATTGTTGACAAGCGTTGTGGTAATAGTCCAGAAATAATCTGATTCAGCTAAGATTTTAATGGTATTAGTAATTTGAAGCCGAACCTTACTATATTTTTATCAATGGGAAATTAAATAATTTTAACTCAGATTTATAATGGTAAAAACTTTTATGATCTATTGTTGCTCACATACATAAACATTGGAAGCGACATTACTAAAGCGCGCATGGAATGATGTACAATAATAAAAACAAAAACAATCAATTCCGAAACCGATTCCGGAATCGACTCCGGTATCGATTCCGGAATCGGAACCGACTCCGGAATTGGAACCGACACCGGAATCGATTCCGGAATCGGAACCGATTCCGGAATCGATTCCGGAATTGGAACCGATTCCGATTCCGGAACCGATTCCGGAAAGTGATTCCGGACCTACTTTCCGGAATCGATTCCGAAAATTTTCGGAGCTAGCCGGAATCGATTCCGGCGAAAAATTCATTTTTCCCATCACTAAAGAGAACGAAACAAAAGGGATGGAATTTAGAATAAATCCGTCGAAAAAAGGTCCACAGGTCAGTTTTAATCCTATTTACGAAAATATTTATCGATTTTTGTTACGATTCTCCCTCTGTCTTGTAACATCCTTTTTAGACAATGGACCCGACAACCGACCTCGCTTGGTATATGCGTCTAATGGTGCAACAACATACATACTCACGGACCCAGGCATGACATTGGCGTGTGACGAAGGACAAACAAACATACACCGCATACAGCAAATGACAGTTTCTAGTGCCTGTGGTGACGGATGTTGGTCAATAAATAAACCGGTGCTACTCGCCAGGCAGAGGCGCATACGGCACAGGCAGCATAATTCCTACCATATGGCAGGCGCATAATCGAGAAGATTAACACCGATCGACCTTCACCGATTGCGGTAGTGCGTTTGGGGGGGGGATTGAACTGCTTGAATTCCCGTCATTGAATCTATTAGCCATCATTAATGTTCGAACGTCGAATCAATGTGTGCTAGCAGATACTGCAGATTCGATTTATTAACACCATCCCAACCCACGGCAGACGGTGGAAGAAGCGGTCCGGTCTGATACATCACCGTGTTGATGCTAATAATAATATTTTTGCACTTAATTGATCCTAATTGCGATTTCTAGCAGGTCGGATGGGCGGCACCCTGTGTGGCGGGAAGTGACAGATTAGAAATGCAAAACAGTAGCCTAATCCATTGTTCGGGGCGTTATGTTAATGGGATTAATATATATTGCTTGAGTGATAATGGTTGCAGTTGCGTTGGTCATCAAATTTTCAATGTTTGATCAATTCTAACAAATTTTATGTGACTTGTAATTGAGTTTTAGTTTCTTTAATTCAGGTGTTGATCGTCATTTAATTTATATTTGTAAAATTTATAATTCTATTACCTATAGCCCTATTGTAGGATCATGGTCGCCTAATTTAATATTCCCTGTTTGGTTCATATTATCCAAAATCTTATTGCAAATCTAGACTTCTTGAATCTCGTCGTCCGAACGGCATCATATGAACCTAGTTGACCTTTTTGTGAAAATTATTACAAACTGTAACTAACATATCCATACAATGTCAACAACCTTTGTAAACCGTAACAATTCGTTTTAAAGTTTAAATTTTTAGAAATGTAAATCCAATCAGTATACAATACGGAAGTCAATATGAAGTTGGACAATCTAATCTGCAGAAAAACAAATAAAATCCTGGTCTAACGGAAAAAAGGAACAGTTCTAAAATATGTTTTCCTCTTAACATTTTATTTTAAAATACCAAATCACCCACAGTCTTCTTCTAATCATAAACATCTGTTTTGTAAACTCTCTCTACAAACCTTTCATGTACTACATCCTTATCGTATGCTTCTAACCACCGCTTGCCCTACTCATCCTTACTACCCTGCGGGCCTGTTCACCTGTTTACAAAACCTGGACATTTTCATGTCATCTTAGACGGTGTAATCCCTATCAGAAATCATCAATGTTTTTGACATGTTTCAAGCTACGCCGGTGCGCACATTCCGTCAACGGTTAGGAAATGAAAAGTGACCCTTTCTAGCAGTTCATTCTCACCAACCGCTGCCGGCTTTTGTCAGTTGGATGATTGATAAAAAAAAGATGTAGATAAAAAAAATCGTATACAAGCACATTGTCAGCAGCGTCGTCCCTATTTTTTGTTTTTGTTTTTTTTTTTAGAAGAAGAAAACCCCCCAAAGAATACCCAAAAAGGATTTTTTTCATGCTTCTAGTCCCACGAGCGTGTGTCACTCGTTTAATCGATCATCCCTTCCACTTCACGGCCTGTCGAATGCCGAAAGGCCCGAGAGCCTTTAAATCCTCTTATAAGCCCAAATACTGCCGCAAATAGCAGCCGAATGTGCCTTCCCACTTGTAGTCATGTGCAGTATACGGCCGTGGAAGGAAGTAGGAAAAAAAGGATAATGCGTAAATAACGCTCCCAAATCACGTCAACCATTGGCAGGACATGTGCTGGGATGGTTGGTTGGTTCGAGTGCAAGATTCGTAATTTTTACGCTTCGCCAAGCCTGTCTAAGTCCAACCGGAAGTCAGGAACCGAATGCAAAATAAATAATACTGCGACGGAAATGAAACTGACGCAGAGGCTTAGTTGGATTCTGGGCAAATTTATTTTTTTAGCTCAAAAAATCTTAAGGGAAAAAAATCTTAAACTCTTCGCTTGGGAAAACTGAAAATTCAATTCAAAAGACATGTTGCAATATTTCACTATACAGGGAAGGAAACGTTCATCTTTATTAAATTTTATTCGTTACTAATAAGCTTGCCTCTACACATACCAAAAAAGCAATTTTTCACACGATGAGTTCTTAAAAGCAATGTCTAAACATAAATGTAGAGAAAAAAAGAACGGTACGTTCCTATTCATCACATCCCTTAACCAGGCAAGGGACCGAAAATAGGCTGCCAATAAAAGGCAATAAGTAGCGCCGCTAGAAGTGATTTTCATTTTGACGCTCGTTCACACAGAAAAAAAAACACATTTTCTACGGAGTCCATCGCGTAAATTCACTTAGTTCGCATACACGTTTGAATTTTACGTACCAACGAGGCACGTATTATGATTTTGCTTTCGAACAAATTTACTCATGGCACTGTTTGCCTTGGGACCGCCTGAATTTATGAAGACTCGATGGGACCCGACATGAAATTATTGCCTCAGATCCTTTGCCCCACTTATCCCCCCCATAGCATTGGAGCACGTCAACGAATTGGAGTGGAATATGCAGGCGGAAAAGCTGCTTGACGTATGTAGGATGAAAAAGAGTACTTCAACGAGCAAACTCATTCGAGCAAAGCCTAGACACATCACTCGCCAACGAGAAGGTAAAGTGTCCCCATCGAGCAGCAACTAAAAGCAGCGAAGGCTGCAGAGCAACAACAACTAAAAAAAAAGTCGGAAAACGATTGGCATTATAATATTGTATACCTATTGCAATAAGAAAAGCCGACCTGAAGAGGGCCACGGGACACAACACGCGTTGAAAAAGAAAACATCACTCATGCATACCACACGGTGAAGGTTCAATTTTCATCGCCAAAGATGCTTGTATGCTTTATTTGACACAATATTCCTTGTCCCATGGCATGGTTTCCTACTGCTGTGGAGACACGTGTCTAGTGGAGTGTAAATTTCGTAAATTGCGTACACAGAAAAATTGAACCTTTTTATTCACTTTTTTTTTGAATCCCACCACACACCACTAACAAATCTTGGCCCTTGTGGTTTTTTTGTTGTTGTGCGCTATTCCACCAAAAGCATACAATCAATATTGGAGTAATGTATTGGCTGTATTTTTTTTTGTCAAGAAGGGGAGAGGCTTAGTGATTGGTTGGATTGGAAGTGTGTACGTATTTTATTTATTATTGTGAACGGAAAATTGTTTGATTTGAAGTATAATTGTATTGAAGAAGATACCATCATCGAAAAAAAAATGTTGAGGAAAGTAATTCTTCACTTCGCCCAAAGCAAGTCAGTTCTGTTAGGTTTACATTAATCGAATGCAATTTAAAAAATATTTACACAACAACATAATGATGGTTTTCGATATTATACGGCACAATATTTGATGCCTAAATCCCACGTGTAATGATGGTTCATTCGTTTAATTTCGAAGCGTATTTTTTAATCAATTGCAGCGCGTCTACTCCCATGAGGGAGACACACGCTCCGTTCAAGGATTCTAAAACAAACAAATCCAGTTTGCTGCAAAAGCTTGTTGATGGGAAACAGCCGAACTATCAGGCAATGCGCTGTCGCTTTGATTGACACAAATGATGTTCGATTATTTGCTGAAGGATTCTTCGGTTTCGCTGCAAACTGCAACTGTAGCTTAGTGCAGGAAGTTTGTTGCCAACTGCAACGATCCTTACCAGCGCTAAACACAGTTACAAGGATCTTCTCCTGTCCCTGGATCTACGGTTTCGTATCGGTCCAATCCGTTGAAGGGATAAGCTGAAACGCACATCAACGATCGAACCTTGGCCCCTTTATGGACCGACCCGGCCGCGGGAATGGACAGGAGAGCTCATTAAAAGCGTACTGCCAAAGGGTGGGCGCCTTGTGTCGACGAGGCGTTGTGTCGTTGTTTTGCTTGTTTGCTATTTAGTGGAGCGCAAATATTTGAACAGATGCTACAGAAATACATCTACGTGCCAGGAAATCGATGCGGTGATATCTGTGCGGAACAGGGATACGGAATATTGAGGCAAGCACACAGTTTGCAATTTGCTCGCCGAGAGTCGTGTTGCGATGTTTGCCACGCTGTTGACACGGATGTCCTTTCGGTGTGTGTGTCTTCGGGTTTTCTCGCTTTTTCGGGCCCGGGAAGGGGTTTCCTTTTCTTCTTCTTCTTGGTTTTCCCCATCCTATTCTACACGCTAGCAGAGTAAAAATCGTATACCGAAATTGCTTTCGCGTGTCAAAGTCGCTACCGGGGGCGCGAGGCGCGTCTGTGTTCATTGGATGGGGTTAAATGTGTATTGTGTTGATGATCATTGGAAAACATGGCGTGATTTGCGTTTCGGCTGCGACATCGATTCGTTACGTGACGCCGTACGATTCTCATTTCCGCCACCGGGCACACGTTGATGTTTCGCTAGTGTTTCGCCTGGTGGATGTAGTTTGAGCGAGCGTGAAATGACATTCGAAATAGGAAATAGCTTAAACGCAACACCACATCGATGTGATAGCGGCTGGAACGGTTGTGTTTGATTAGCAAAATGAGCTTGAAGATTGGATGAGTATTTTTCTTATCAAGGAACGAAGGGATTTTTTATTTTATTATACTACACAGACACAAATTGTGGCAACATATTGCTTTAATTTCTTTAATCAATTGTAAAAGATTGGTTTTAGCATCCCTTCGGTTTACTAGAATGCACTGGAAAAAAAGGTTTTGTCGTTCGATGTCATTCTATTGTTTAAACGTGTATTGGGGGTTTTTTTTTTAATTTTTAAATGGAATATTTTGAAAGGTCATTTTGGATTCGTGCTAATATTTGGAGCATTGATTATTATCGCTTCGAATCTAAAAATTATTACCCGACACAAGTAAAGATCATATAACGATCATTAAGACCTTTCCGCTTTTCTGAAAGAGAGTCAAACAAAACCAACCAGCTTGGAACATAGTAAAATGAAAGACCAAAATCACGAAACCCTACCACCGGAAGGTGGATATCATCGAACGCAATAAATCGTCCTTGGCGAAGCGCACCGCAAAGCCAACGAAATGTACAGAATACTTCGATACGAAGTCTACCGGATACATTTCCTTGACACCTTTGCCTATTCTCTGGCAGTCTGTTTTTTTTTCTTCCTTGGGTGCGTTTCGCCTGATGAATGCGTTCAGCGTGTACCGGTGTTGCGTGAAAAGTGCGTATCATTTCCCGACAAACTTCAAGCCAACAAACAAACACAACAAACCGTACGGAATGAAGACGCCAGCAATACCGTTTGCGTTCTGTTTGGTTGAAAATTCTCGGTACAAACCAACGACAGGAAGGGATATCTTAGCGTCGTAATCTGGGTGACTTGGCACCTTTTCGGCACCTTTCCCATAAATTTGCCGTTTGCCGGAAAAAAAAGGAAAAAATAAATTACCACTCCTGTTCGGCCCGGGCCACAGGGCCAATGGACATGTGCGTGGAAAAGAAAGAATCCAAACGGTCAGTATTGCTACTATACCGGGAAGACTATACCCGGGACGAGTTGAAGGATCACAAACGGTTTTACCGGTACATGTCACTTAGGGGCTCGTTATGTTAACAACCTTACAACTTAATAGATCCTTCTCATACCTGTCCCAGCAGTGTAGCGATAGCGTGTATGTATCAGCACATTAAAAAGAACCGACGTGGTGCAACCATTCCTACTCTAACATTGTATGTGTGACTGCGTGCCAAGGGATTATTCCGACACCGATTCCTGAGGTCAACCAATGGCGAACCTTGGAGGTGATAGGTTTGCATGTTCGCTAGGTGTTTGCGCGTTCGACAGCTAGGTACGTAAAATTCCAACCTAAAATATGGCCTCCCATCAATGGAAAGATGTATGGGATTATTTTATTGCCAAGTCGAAAAGGCCACGACCTGCCACGGCTAGGATATGCCCGCTACCTGCCAAAGGAAAAGTCGGACGAGTCCTTTTCCATAAATTTTGCTGCCATGCATTATCTAAACGGCTCGCTAGTTCTAGGACTCGATGCCGGACCAGGAAATGCCGTCTCGCGGGAGATCTTCGCCAGGCCGATGAGCCAACGGTACCGGTGTTTCGGTTTGATCTAGCGTCCTTAACCTGACATAGGGACGCTCTTGAGGGTGAGAAAAATGTCGGCTATTGTGTTATTCCTGACGCCGGCACAACAGAGGCTATCCGTTCTCGTTACATTGTCAGTAGTTTGATAGAGATGCAGGTAGTCTGTTTGTAGATGGGGGATACTTCAATCGTTAATTAGTTGAGATTAGGGCGAGGTCTTCACACCAAGAATATGTTCTGTTTGTTGAACTTGAAGGAAAAATTTCTGGAACTATGAAGTTAAATATTTTGAGAGTATTTTTTTCCTATAAGGGTAGAAGCAATGTTAGTAATAGCTAGATGGAACAGATATAATTCTTTTTATGTTTCTCAACAATAGGTTAACGTCATGCGAAACAGAAGTTGTATTAGCATATCTAAGCGATTTATATTGAGTTTAATTAACACGTTGAATTTTGAATAGACTAGTGCACCTGTATCATTACCATCATTTCAAATAGTGAATCCACCATGAATCCAACCTCCAAAAATTCAATACAATAGCTCTAACTCCTCCTATTCAGCCAAACCAAAAGCCTTGAAACCATTGCCCCGAAAACGAAAATAAAGGTTTTAGCTGCCAACGCTTCCGTAACGTTAGAGCCGAAATTGTACATTTTATTGGGTACAGCCCATCCCTCTGGACGGGAACATAATTTTCTGCCCCGAAATGTTCCACTTCTGAGTAATCCCGCATGGTTTTTTTTGTTTTTCTGCCGTGTCCATTGGGAGCATTAAGAAAGCAGTCTAATTATATGTTACTTGAACCGATTCGAATCACATGGTGGTTCATCCTCAAAATAAAGATACACTTTTTGAAAAAAATCCTCCACCATGAAGGCAGAGTGAGTTAATATGTTCGACTACGAGAGGTAATTATTCAATTTAACGCAATAGCCCTTTTTTGCGAATGATGTCTTAATTAGGCCGGAACGGTTCGACGGGTTTGTGAGCAGAAAAGGGCATACGATACGTGCTAACTGAGGAATGAGGAACCATAAAACAATGACTTCTGTCTAGAAGAACGAGCAGCCGGTTGGTTTCTGTGTATGCGATGTAATGCGTTAAATGCACATGGTCACGGAAGCGAAATGAAGACATTAATCTGCGTGTGGAGCATGTCGATATACAAAGGTTCGTTGCTACTGGGAAGGTTAGAGGCTGTTGCTGACAATGATGATGGATGTCTTCATTTCGGGAGGGATGCGTCAAACCAATGCGTCTTAATTTTTGCAGCCGCCAACTGTCCACCCTGTCGACTTGTCACTGAGGTCATGAAAAATGTATCACCTCATAGGGATGATCTGTGTCAATGTCAGTCGCGTGTGGTATCTATTATTCAAACTATCCACATCACCACTGGCCCGTAGTCAAAACGGCGTGTGTCGGAATGTTGCTATTCACACACAAAAATGTCTCCGACTGAGCGCTGAGCGTCCGCAGACGAAAAATCCGCTTGAAATGCGCACTCACACATGTCATCTCGTTTCGAACTATGAAACCAGCGGTATGAATAATTTAAACTGATGACACTCCAGGAAGTCAACAGACGGTACCAGATTGGTTGCGCAGGAGGCAGCTGGTAGAACTGATCCTAGAGAATCTTCGGCTTTCCGTAACTACCGGGCTGTTGCTGGTTCAAGTGGGTGGCCTCCACCGTGGCGTCACCGTTCAAAAAGACTAGCGAGAACTAGAAGTTTTGGTCTCGGAAGCAAAACGAAACTTCTGATTGCGCATGTATAAAAAGAACACACAATTTCCCGGTAACGTTGTCGCGGGGTTGACATGGGTAGACATAAATGTTATGATTGACAGGTTGATTTAGTTAGCTATCCATTTGGCTGCCTCGTTACGCATAACGTTTTACCTTTCGTTGAGATCTTTTGTTTTTCTTCAGAACATAAACCATCCATCGGGTCGAAAAGTTTGATAAATATTTATAAACGAAGCTTTTATGCTTCAAAGATCCTTCTGATGTGGGACGGGGATTACCTGTAAAACCCGATCAGGATTTGAAACTATTTTGTGGAACCAGAGAATAGCATTTACAGACGAGCTCTACCTTAGCACCAATGTTAATTCATGGAATGGTAAAGTAAATTGACACTCGAATTGCCACAATAAGAAAACCGCATCGTAACTTTTAAACTTTCCGGACTGAATAGAACGGTAACTTTCTTCGGGAAGGACCATCCACCCAATGATGATGATGGGCAGTTCCTGATGGCGATACCACTGTCTCCCATGTTCCGAATGTCCCGATGTGAATGGGACCGTGTAATTAAGATGTGCAGTTGCGGGTTGTGCGAAACTTATTGCTGAAAACCGTCCCACAGAACTAGGGAAGATTGCAGCAGCAAACTTCCAGATGATAGTTCAATTTCATTTTGACAGATTATTTAATTACTTTGCGGTTGACTTGCTCACCCATGGCAGCTCACAGCTTGGACATTTCGTCCTCACCTCAGCTCGAGTGGACGAGCTGGAGGCCTGCTTGAAGCTGGCAGATGCAGCACGGCCAAGTCGTAAGGAATGGCACCTTAAATTGCTTCAGGTCATTAATTTTAATCTTCAACTCCCTTCACGCAAAATCGGACACGTCGGGCAAGGGAAATCGGTGGGTCGGCCGAGCATCTGTCGAATGTTTGTTCCGCCCCACGCAAAAACGGGATGCTTATTGAACGGTAACCGGATGCTTTGAAGCATCGATAGCTTTCCATCTCAACGGGGCGGAACCTGGACAGGAAATGTCATCTTGACTATCGCCCTGCTGGACAGTGCCGAGTTCCTTACCGGATGGCTGATACTCTACTTAAGGCACATCGCCAACCCTTGCCCAGAAACTAATTTACATTCCACTCTCATCCATGGTTGGCGTTACACTTCCTTACGTACACTTCATTTGAGTGCGGTTGGCCGTATTGCCGAAGCATGTTCTTCGAGATGCAATCTAAGATTGTCCGTCCGGACGGCCGCTCGTGTCCGGAAGAGTTGGTGCTCGGTGCAATCAACGCACTTTATTACTCGAAGGGTTAATTGAATAATAAGAGCTCAGGCAGACAAGTGTAATACATGTGCCGTGTTGTAAGATGGTCCGATATGTTCGGCCTAGTTCGTGAAGTGTAAGTTTCATCTTTGAGTACGAGTTTTGATCGAAATGCGCTTTGATCTTTACTCCACTGCATCGTCCCATCGGTTCCCCAATGTTTGACGTTTGATGTAAGCTGTATCGGTAGAGATTTAATTATGTTTTACCTCTCCAAATAATGATTGGGAAATGGGGTAGCGTATGGTGCATTATGAATAATTTTATTTGAAGTCGCTAGAAAAAGTCGAGCTTATCTGACGAGGTACTTAAAAGACATTAAAGGCTGTTGTATTGCATTCTAAGTGTGTTTATTACGATGTATCCAACGGTTGAATGTCTCTCTCAAGGATTTCAATAATCGGGTGAACATTTTCTTCATTTGTTTTACATAAATTCAACATCTTCGTTAGTGATCTTTTCTTTTCTTAGCATCATTAAATATTTTCCATTCGCCGAGCATTGAGAAGGGAAAGTGAATCTCAAAGAACAACAGTTAGGTTAACGTACGGCGCCATAAATACTTCGTGTCTCTGATCAAAACCCTGCCACCTATTAGCATGTGGGTTTTTGGTTGATACAAACGCACTGGAATTGAAGGGACAGCACAATCCATTGTGAACTCACCGGAGGGGGCCCACTCACCGGACACGATATCGCTTGTCCGAACCTCTAATAATGGTAGTAATAATGATAATAATATAACTCAAAGCTGCAAACCACCCGTTCTGTTCGGTGCGGAACGCATGGAGGGGTCGCTTGTTAAAGGCATCGGTTGCACGCCACGATCCCCATCTAGCTCCACCATTAGCGGGCAACCATTTTCCCTGTGGCTGGTGCATTACTGCACCACCGATACGCTCCAGAAATGAAACGGTGCATAAACATTCTAATAAAGTCATTATTATTTATTATGAACGATCACCGATTTCACTCAGTGTGTGTTCGTGTTTTCACCTGAACAGAGCTGAAATTGGACTCGTTGGAGTTGAGGATTGCTGGACAGTGCAACATTTGCATACCGATTGGTTTCCCACACTCGCACCCATCCCTAACCGTTGTACTGTGGGTGCACGTGCATTGGGAAAGACCTCGCAAACCAAACCGAAGTTTTCAATAGGTTTGGGTTTTGCTTGGTATTTCAGACGGAAACCCAGGCATCCCCAGTGCGGATGAACGATCGGACCCTGCCAGACTAGACTTGGTGAAAAGAGGTAGCATAGATCGCATAGACAGCAACACCATCCACAACACTCATTATGTGTCGATGCATTTTGCGTGACAAAATGAATTTTCCGGTAATTTGGTCAACCCGGGATGATGGAACTGAAAACGAAACTCCACCGTACCTTCGCTGTCTGTCCGGTTCAGGCAACGGGGCTCGAGTGTAAATTGGATTCTCTATCGGAGCGTTCTAGTCGTAATGTCCAAAAACCTCCAAACCCTTCCCATCACCCCCCCCCCAACACCCGATCCGGATTAGTGGGCGAGGACATTTGGCAGTGCATTCGGTCATGCAATACTAACGATGTTTGCGTGGGTGATGGAATTTATTATTTTTATACCCCATTTACACGCCATGCCACTTTTCAAAGCGGTTATTCAATTTTGTCCGCTCATTGTTTAGTTGAGGCTTTATGCAGGGGAGTTTTTTTGTTGTTGTTGTTGTAGTTGTTGCTGTTGCTTTCGGTTGTTATTATTTTATACCGATCAATTTCCGCGCGTTGCTGCAAATGCAGTTTATCGTGACCCAGCACACGTGGATGGTGCAATCAAATCAACACAAAAATGGCATTTCCGATTGTGTGGCACCGAGCGTGTGTACATGTGGAGAGAGCTAGAAAAAATATGCAGAGGTAAAGGTTTAGAACGGTTATTCAAATACGCAGCACATACAACAGCATTCCGCTAAGCTGCAAAAATGGGCAAATAATTGAATACGCCCCGGTACGTGTTCATCAATCGAAGGATAAACAGATCGTACCATTACAAAAATCGGTGTCCATTCAGCTTTCAGTGGCGCTGTTTTTACAGCTTATTTGCATATGAATAAGTTCACATAAGCGTTATAATATGCTTATGAAGCACTATTTTCAATACTGCCGATGAGGATTGTTTTGCTGGCATCACACTTCATAAATAAATGCGATACAGGCACTAGAAGTACGTAGCTTGTAAACAAATCATACAGTATGAAATAATGAGCTTACTGGTAAGTTGTTTTACAATTGTTTACTAGCTTTCTTGTAGGAACAGTCCCAGTATGCAAATAATTGCACCTTTTGCTAACTATAACATAACATGAATATAATGGAATACAATATTTGTTTTCCATTGCGCACTCTTTTTGCTCTTTTATTTGTTCTGATTTTTCCACTACGATTTAAGTTGTTTTTTCTTGTTTTCCAAATAATCTTTTTTAATTAGTTTTTACTTTTTTTGCTTTTCTCCACTGATTTTATCAATACATACTTTTGAATTTAAAAATTTCATCAATTTTCTCTTTTTTGTTTTTGTTTGGTTTTTGCTTCTTCTTCTTATATATTTTTAAGTGTTTCAGTTTACATATTTTCTTACGAAGTTTCTTTTAACTGATTTTAAAATTATATGTTTTCTACTAAACTTCATACACAGGCAGTTCTTTCTTTTTATGCTTCGTTCATTTTTTTTCTCACTGCTTCTACTATTAAATAAGCATTTCTTACTATATTTATCAAACTGGGTGTAATCAAATATGCTTCCAGTGGTATTAGCGTACCTTGATTAACCATACCATTCGACCTTTTCCATCGAACGTTGCGAGTAGGCAAACAACACATTCCACAAATCGATACCGAACGACTGCATCATTCAACCACGAAACCGTAAAAATCTTCACTAAGTTCCCTCCAGGGCAATCGGTGAGTACAAATTCACAAGCATATTCTTGTACCATTCTACTATAGGCCCGATCTTCGACTTTATGCTTGTGGTGGATGGTGTGCTAATGAACATGTGTACAAACCACGGACAAGGCCATCCGATGGCACCGCATGCAACATGATAAACGGACCAGTGAGGTAATCGTAACTTTGCAATCAACGAAACTGCCGCCAACTGCAACGCAAGGCCGAAAGGTTGTATCGTTGGGAAAAGATTCGCTTCGGAAGATGACACCCCGTGGGTACGCTTCTTGAAAGGGATATGAAGCTGATTGCAGCACACGGAAGATAAGAAACCACATCTCGTCTAAAGTTGTGAATTGCACGTAGCTAAACAATTGTGTTAATAATCGTTGGATAATTTATTTTATAGTGGAAGAATTTACCGACCTTTTTCGATGGGAAATAATCAAGTCATTGGCCGCGTGTGTCCTGCTTAAAATGTCCTTCAGCATCTTTAGTGCAACTATTACGGGGAAGAAAGAAACTGAAACTTTCAACACAGTGCCGGTACACACCAATCAACATCACACCGCGCAATTGTTGCACTCATTGTAAGGCAATCATCGCGCTACATAAATTTTGATGCTTCACCGCCACCCCATTTAGTTTGCCGGCTAGGAGTGCCGCTCGGTTTATCTGCGTACACACCGTGTTGCTTGCGTTCCCCATCCATCCACCGGTCACCATCAGCCATTTGGAACGTTGCCATTTGATGTCGTTTCCCGTTTCGCACCGGCACTGGCACCTATTGGGACGTGTACGTTTGCTGTGTCCCGTATCTTCGGTAACGCAAATGGCCGGCTAGTTAAAGGTAAGTAGTATCACATTCCACAAAGCAAATGCGGCGGTATGGTCTTTTCTGCGTGATCTCGTTAGTGTGCCATCATCTAGTCTGGCGTCTAATCGGTCGGGAACCTATCGCCTCCGGAAACACGGAGACGCGTGGGTGTTGGAACCGACCGCAAGGCGTTCTCGTGACCACAAAACGGGGCAATGCCTGGATGCCTTCTGGGTGGGTGTTAGGTGTACACACCAAACCAGTACTCGACATGTTCATTGGAGAAGGTTGTTTCAATTTAACGAAGCAAATCACCGCGACCGCGCATTGGGACAAAGCGGGAAGAGCAACTACAAAAAAAAGGCTGGTGGGTGATGTATTAGGGATGGAGGGGTTGGATCGGTTTGGCCTACATTTGCCCTTTTCCGTTAACCAAATAAATAATGATTAAGCCAGGGCGGTGAAGAATCGGTTGCTACCAATCAGGGCTAGACCTATTAAAACGTCCAATACAAGAATAGACTGGTGCGTGGGGTTTCAGTAGAGCTCAAATTTACAGTCTTCTCTTGGAAGTTCTTATTAATTTATTACGTAAAATTGCTATTAAAATAATGCTGTAGAAAAAAAAAACAAATTTTTATGTAATATTTCCTAGACGAAACTTTGCAGATATTAATATTTGTCCTGGGTAAATATCATAAGTACTCTTTTCCAACGACAATTTTAATGAACTTTCACTACAAGGTTGCATTATGTTATAGCATTTATAGCAACATAGTTTTCGAATGGATTTCCACACACCTTACCGGTGGAAACAAAAAATAGAAAACGAAACCAAACGAATACCTTCCAAAAAGCCGACCCACCGTGGATGAAACAGTGGCCATAATTTCTGTCCAAAAAACAAAAAACAAAAAATCCCCCAAACGACCATTTGCACAAACAGCGTGGATGGGAAAATTAATGTGCGAAATAATCATTCCACGTTACAACGACCATCAATCTCCGTACGACATGCGTGTGCAGGGGCGTGGGTTATGCGCACCACTGCACACCGGGAATGCAACACGAACCGTATTACACCCGGAAAGCCGGAAGAAACCGGAACAGGTGCAGGCGGTTGAAGGGGGCACACGGAACGGATCACCATTCGGAAATTGGTTCGTAAAGAAAGGAAGGAAAAATAAATAACCAAAAAACAACGACCCATCCAAAACTGGCAAAATGCGGAACTGGATGCCGATATCGGTTCCGGTTAGTGCGGAACATTGTTGTTGTGAGTATGTGTAGTAGTCGTAATAAAAAAAAACAGGAAGCAAGAAAATGGTCGGTGCAGTGAAAATGGCCCTCCGATGTGGCTACACATTTGCGGAAAGGATATGAAAATTCGGAACTCGCTAGTACAATAAGCAGTAAAAGTAGCAAGCTGTACTTAAAAAAGTAACACAAAAACACGCAGAACGATAACGCCTAGGCAACTAGTGCAACAACGATTCTGTTACACGGCCCGAGTGTTGGACACACACACATGGACAAAAAAACACTATACCAAAACCAAAAAATAGCATTAGCCCTCGTTTATTATTCACGGCTGTCGCAGTAGAACCAGTGCACAGCCATCACCCGTCCCATGTACATATATGCCCCCCAAAAAACAGTGCACGCCATTAGTAGGCAACCATTTTTGTGCTATCGAAATGTGTCGTCCTCCCTGTTGCCTTCATTAGTTTGCCGTGTGCAGGTGGTTCGCTTCCCAAAAAAGCGTGCAAACGCATCCAACGATGCAACCTTTTCCTTGTTTTTCTTTTTTCGAGCGATACATTTTTCAGGATCATACTCGACATCCTGGCGTGCGGGTATGCCACGGAAGCTCGGTAGGCTTTATTTAAAAATTCAGTAAACGTGACCTCCATGCCAGGAACTGCATCACACTTCCGGCCTGTGGCCTTGTGGTGTTGCAAAGTCCCCGGACTATCATTCATCGACGCATAACTTGCATACCGGGCAGACAACGAACGAGGTCAATATTTGATCGTAATGGTAGACATAATTCATGGAATGGTGTACAGTTTGATAATTCATGGTTGTTGGGAATTAAGGAGTAAAAATAGTTTTTAAAAATTATTCGATTTTATGGCTTACACCAATGACAGCAAAATGTGAATACTTTCAAAGGAAGACAATATAGTCAAGTAAGATAATAACTAAAAAACAAATGGTTTAATATAGTTAATTAAAGTTTTTAATATGTACGAAGTTGCTTGAATTTGTAACAAAAGATCCTTTCTGTAATCATTTGTATTATCCATGTAAGGAGAGACCTAGAAACTCAAAATTCAGTTGTGCTTGTAAGAGATCCTATTTCTGAAATTTATTATAGCAAAAAGATTCTCAGTAGGAATTTTTTCCTCAGATACGTGGAATTACAAATAAAAACACTACAAAGGCGAAAACTACAATTTTACAAAGTTCTTACTACTAAACACCTCAGTAATATCGAAGTGTACTGTTACGGAGTATAGAGTTATGTGACTGATATGGATTATAATCCAAATATTTATAATATTTATTTTTTGTTTTTGATTATTTCAAATTTTTCCTTCTAAATGACCATTTATTCAATAGCTGTAAAATACGTCTTCAGCATATCGACTTGGTACCATAAAAATTGACGGAACTTCTCTATTAAATGAACATAAAGAGACAAAGCCATAAATGTAATTCTGTAAGATTCGTAATGATGGTCTCTTCCTTCTGTAAAGTTTATTATTTATTAAGTAATTTTGAGCAAAACTTTGAATACATAAACTTGAAAAATTGAAAGAAATTCACTCTGATTTAATATTCATTACAAGATTGGAAAGCACTAACTACCGAGCACTGCCTAACATCATTTGAAACCTATTCAACTTTGATTGAAACGTTTGTGTCATTGCATTCAATTGAGCTGTCACTTGGTGCTGCTCATTTAGGGAAGTTACTTCACGTTGAAACGTTGATTTATTAAAGAAGCTACGATTCGCGGCTACGATGACTCCGTTGCTCTCTACTACTGTTTGCCGTTTGCGGCTATAAATGAAGCACAGTTCCAGTCATTAGAGCAAGACAAATCGGACCCATAATGCGTTTTCTTCGCAAACTTCATGCACCCTTTTACACTCGATCCCGGTCCACCGAAAGCAACACGGCAGTGCCGTAAATCAGTGCGCCGAACCCACCAAAACACACGCTGATGGACAACACTGCAAACTGCAGTAATGGTACATGGATGAGTTCGGACGCTGGATCCACATTAGAGCGGGCTCGATTTGTCAAAGTTGGGTATGGTAGTTGCAAAATCACGGACACTTTGTAGTACCGGCACATGATGCCCGAGATGAGATTTTACGGTCGCGAGACAAATAAATCATTCGTTAAATATTGTTTTGCTGGTGCGCTTTTTTTTTTGGCGGTAGTCATCGCTTTGCTACTGTATGCTGGGGTTCTGACACTGTAGTGTCTTTCCCTGCCCCGTACTCAGTCAAGCACTTGAGCACTCTGTGTAACTGGGCAAAATGGACCGTTCTACAGTTTTGGGTACGTTTTTTTTTTCGTCGCTTTCCTATATCCCGTGTCCCGAACGCAATATAAATCCTGCAAACGAAAGCGAAAACGAAACCCGGTGGAAAGAGTAATGACTTCGTTTGACAGGAGTAATTGAATAAATTATGATTGAAAGATTTTTATCACGGTGATAGATTACCTAGGACCCCCCTACTCCTCCTCCTCCTTCGGTACAACTTCTCCTGAGTCGTGCGAGAAAAAAAGGGGTTTCGGATATCAAACCAAAAAAAAAGAAAACATTTTTCGGCTGTTTGCTGTTTTCCGTTTTGTCACCACATCTACTGCCCATTTTTGGGGGGAGTTCGGGATTTGCTGATCTTTTTTTTTGCTTTACGCAGATTTGCGACAGCCGACTGCCGAATTGGAAGCTGTAATCCAATGCCTGCCTTACTGCAGTAAACTTCTTTTTTTTCTGTCGTATTCTGTTCGGCACAAAAGCAATCCGGTCGGACAAGGAAGGCGCGTTTGTTGTTTTGCGGCGCCATTTTAGGCAAGAATAGTCCAAACCGACAAACAACGGACCCGGGAATAGCCAGAGGTACCAGAAGGTGGTAGCAGTTTCTACGGAGGAAAATAAAGATTGATTATCGTGTTGCCCCGGGGCGAGCAAAGTGCTGGACAGGTGATGCTGTTATCGATAATCATAAATTTAGATCAAGATCAATAAAACAATAAAACGCTTTCAAGCCGATGACCGATGGTGGTACCTTTCAACGGTGCAAACCGTGCGGCGAGCACGTTTGTGAGTTGATGTGATTTGTAGAAGCAAAAGTATAAATTTTTCATTTCCAAAAGCATGAGCTGTGATTTAACAAGCGATCGAAAGAAATCGCCATTTTTCGTGCATTAATGATTTGATTGACTCATTCAATAAATAACACTCTACCAAGTCCACGAAACCTTTTTAAAAGCACCAAAAAGTACGAACGAACGCAAAGGAAAGTTGTTTTTTGATTTAAAAACAATCATAATCCGATCGGAAATTCGTGTGAGTACGTTGTTGGGATGAGAACAAATTGATCGTGTTATAAAAAAGTAGAACATGTTGTGTTTTACGCTGTTGTTTTTTTTTGTTACTTTCGATATCGAGCCGGGAGAGTAATAAATTTCCGAAAACAATCTTACTACATCGATACAAACACTCTGGCCCGGAGGGGCAACACTGAGCTGCACGTGGGTGTCTGAGTGTTTCGATATTTGATAAAGCGAACTAATAACGGCAACCGTGGCTACAGGTGGCTCTCACCTCCAGATAGATCGATTCTATGTTATTTGATTTGTTTCACATGTCTTCTGTATGCTTTTTAGTGTTTTCTCCAGACTGTTGGAAGGGTTTTCTATTCGTTTTGGAATCGAAGCGAATAGAATTTGAAACCTATTTACGTTGCCATTTGACTCATGATGAAATGATTAGATTATAGCTACAATATCGACCATCAGACATTAGGATCGGGACACGTTATTGGACACTGGAAACACGAATTTTGCGGTGCTTAGGGTTTGAAACATGGCGCCCATGTTAGAAAGCAGGATGAGATGCTTGTCTAGGGGGAAAAAAGTTGTAATATGAAACGTGAAAAATCGAATTTCTCTAGCAGTAAAAGCTATTTAACTAATGCAGAACCATTTATCGGGTTGTAAGATGAATCGATTGGAGATGAACGTTGTGCTGGATGTGAAATGATGATGAGGTTAAATTATCCTCTCAATTGGCAGTTATAGATGAGATTAAGGGAGAAATTATTCTTTTGATGTGTCATTTGCACTTGAACATGTTTCGTCCAGACTGATTTTGATGAAGTATTGCCATGACAAAAATTGCTAGATAAAAAGGATGATTAATGGGCAATTACGTTCATGAGCAAGTTCGTCAAAGAGGATGATAGGGAATCGAAAGTAATTAGAAAAATAATAGGAGTAACGCATGATCTCGTTCTTAAACGTTTGATCTAAGAATAAAAAAGGTTGTAAATCGAACCTCATACTAGAATATTGAGCCAAACGACACACACCAAAGACTACAGATCGCGATGTAACGTATATCAGTAAATCAGCGTTCGTCAGACCTTCATTCAATCCCTGTGATCAACTCCATCAAATGTGTACGCACTGCTCCAGATATCTAAGGATGTTAAATGACACACACTGGAACAATACCCAAAATTATTAAACATCGATCAGTAGAACATGTTAAATGGTAAAATTATATTGGTAAAATTATATTTAAATTATTCTTTTAAACTCTGACAGACGTAGTAAATGTTTTCGAATCACGCAGAATTCCATATTTTTTCGCTTGTTACCTTAGGGTTTCGATTATCTATAATTCTTTAATAAAAGAAAAATCTTTCTTGTAAAGAATTTAAAAAATACCGTACTAGATCTATGTCTCGTGTTTCGTGATATCAAATGATCGCCCAAAAATTTGCCTCATACAGTTATGATTGGGACACACTAAATAAAAAACTGTTGGCTCAAGCGAACAACGGATTTTCTTTTCTGCAGCGTATAAATAACTTAATTTCTCAGTTATTTACGAGTGCTTCCCTTACTCGGTTCACTGAACGAATAGTAACGGTGGCAACAATTGTTCTTTCGCTTTATAGAAACCGTTTTCACATCATAAAACAAACGATTAATGTTTTGCACCCATTAGAAGGAACCATCGTAAAAGAACATTCTGTTTTTAAGGTATTTTAGATAAGTTGTCTCGCAGGTGAAAACCCCATTCGGCGATCGGCTATCGTTCCAACATCACACGATCGCTTGAAAGATGTAAAGTGGCACCTTTTGCAAGCACCACCACACTATCATTACCGTCGTTTGATGGTTGACGCTAAAATTTATGACACAATGCTCTCCTCTGGAATGCGGGCGCTCGACCTAAGAACTTCAGCCATAATCAAATACCCACCGGATGGGATTGTAGTTTGTGTGTGTTTTTTTGTTTTCTTCAAAAAATGTTTTATTAGAAATAAAACAACAACGTCGCTGATGGTTGCGATAAAATAATAAAACCAAACGAAAAATGATGGTCCGAATTTTTCTAGACTCCCTTCACGCAGGGTAGGAAACAGACCTGCATAAACAAATAAGAACGTTCGAACTCGTTCGTTTTGAATGATGATTATAATCATTATAATAGGACACCTAACGCAAGATAAGATACCCCCACGGACATACCCGACCCGGCATCGAAGCGGACAGTTAATGGTCAACACCTGCTATGCCCTGAACCGGGCGACTCGAGACCCGCGGGAAACTCGAGAAGAAAATGACTCAATTTCAATGCATCCCCTCGCGCACCGGGTACGGGCCGATTTGTTGCAACTGCATTTCTTCGTTCGTGTTGGTGTCTGCCAGCATGATTTGTTTCACCGCTGAGCCACTGGGTGTATAATTATCTCTTCCGTGCACCAACAGCACCATTCCAAGCAGTGTACAAAAGAGCTACAAACGCATTTTTTGTATTGTGCTTCTATTTTTTGGTTTTTAGCGAGTATAACATCCTTCTTCCGGGCATCTTTTGCTGCACACAAGCGCCATTAACCTTTAGTTTGTTTTATTCCGAAGGTGCGAAGGGCAAAAACAGGACGCTGTTGCTGTTGTTTTTATTCGATCGTACGTTTCTGGACGGTGGAAAGCTGACGAGTCACTCATCGTCATTATCATCATCATTATCATCGAGTGTGTCGTTATCGTCCTTCCTGACAAAGGTATCCTTGCTTCCAACTTCCGTTTCGGGTAGACAATGTTTACTCAAGTGGAAAATAATCCCACACCGGTGTGTGTGCGAGTGTTTTAGCTGTTCCCTGCACAATCATACCTAAGAATAATCTGTTGAAAAGTGTTTGTCATTGTCTGTCCCAACACTGATATTGGGTACAAGACTGTTGCTGTTAGTTAGGGAAATGCGTCACCCCCTTTTTTGGGGATTGCTTAGTCCGAAAGATATTTGCATTTTAAACAACGCACTGAATCCTTTCAACCTTTGCCGATCCCGAACGCAGCGAAACAAACGCACACAGCATCGAGAACAACGCAAACAGCCGTTCTGGAATACGTAACGGTGGAACAGAAGCTAAAGCAAACTTTTTAATACCGGATCAAACATAAAAACACGAATGCGATTATCGTTTCGCTGATAGACTGCATGGGGCAGGGATTCTAAGGAAAATCGCCTAAAACTGGAAGCCCTTGGATTTGATGGGTTTCGTCGATTTTAAATGAGAATTTATGACTTCTAGCTTACTAGAATTACCGGGAATGGAAAATCGAGAAAAACCTTACGGTTGTTTATGCTGGTTGGAACGATTTAGGGTGAATAAAGACGTCAAGGGTTTGCGATATTCTAAGTCTCTTTTGTGATTTTAAGGGTAATGGCAGAAAAGCAAATAAAAAAATTGTATCATTGGATATTTTCAAGGATAAAAAAAGCTCTTGATTATCACTTTTACAAGATATTTAGTTCATCATTGCAACTTGAACACCTTGTGAAGTTTGCTTACTAAGAGAATTGACATTATTTTGAATTTGACCTATTGAACATTCTTGACTTAAAATGATCTCCAACAAAAGGCAATTCGTTTCGTAATGTTTCGTCCTTTTATCATATTGTTAAGGTAGATCAAGCTGTGTTTTATCAAACTTTTAATCCTAGAGACTCAGGACAACTAACCTCCGATTAGCCCTTTAACCAGCAGATTAACAGAAGATTTACCAACTATTATTTTTGGAAAACTTGGAATTGAAGCTACTTACTCTCAAATTTTTTCGTAGGTCATTTTTTGTACTCATATTCAAGAGTAGATGACAGGTGACTTTTTTACGTTTCCTATTTCAAAACAAAACTATTTTCTTTAATTAAATTATGAAATAATAGCAGTGTTGCAGAGTTCAAAAATGTAAGCGAATTTTATATAATTATAAACATTTAAATATTTCATTATTTGAAACCCAGAAATTTGAAATTTGAAAAGCTGAAATAAGGAGTATGGGAAGTCTGTATGATTTTGTAAAAAATAAACAACAAAAGAACAAAATCATTATTCATGTCTTTTCAATAAAAGCATCCCACTGCGAAGCCTTCAATGGATGCATTTTTCGCATGTTTAATCGACAAAGCTTGACAAACCAGCACTTTATTACCTTTAGTGCATCTTCACCATCATCATCCCCTCCCCAAAAAGCTACGTTTTGCATTTCACTCGCTTTGTCAGGTGAGCAAACCACAAAGCAAAAGGAGATGTTCTGCAACACTAGTCCGCGCAGTGTCCTACATCGTTAACGATCCATTTTTCGTTTGCTCGTTTGCATTTCAGCACCAAAAAGGTTCCGCGCGCGCTTCGTACCTCGATTAGGGCGCCTTCCACTAACCGAGCCAACCAAAGCCAACCGACACACGGTCCGAAAACACACAAATCGACAGAACAATAAATACAAATAAATTACATTAATTCCGTTTAAATAGCGCAATATACATATCATTTGGCTCCGGCGTTCCACGGTGTTTGAGGTCCTGCAGACAACACACCCGACAACGGGCGGACCTTTTTGGTGAGCCGCTTGCCTTTCGTCGACCTGTCCGGACCAGCGTGCTTGAATGTTACGAGCAGCTCAAGTCCAAAGTGACAGGAAGTCTGCCCATGCCGTGTCTGGTGCGCTCCGCTGCTCGACAGATTCTCATGCAAAACATTCTCATGCTCGCGTCTTTGCACTGTCAGTTCGCGCGTTCCCGCGAGCTGGTGTGCATTTGGCGCAGTTTTACATGCACCCCAGGCCGGGCGGCAAATGGCGCACACACACGCACATGGAAAACCTTGCTCGTAAACATAAATAAAAATACGAACGTTTTCAGCAAGTCAGCAACTCAATTTAGCGAGCACAAGAATAAGAGTGATTTAACATAACGACATAAATATTCCGGGACCGAATGTGACGATCGCGCTGCAATCCCCGTCGGACAAGCCGATGGCAACCGCACCGTGTCGGATGCGATGTGTCAGAATCGGAACGGATGCCGGATAACCCGGAGTGAGGTTTGGTTTCGCCTTTCCGAAATGCCAGCGAATGAGTTCGAAATTGTACAGATCAACCTATCAGTGGTACCATCTGTTTTTACGGCTGATATTGCTGATTGTATTTCACTTTTGATGCTAATGTTAACGAGATTAGCTAGTTAACCTTTTTTTTCAATCACACGTAAAGCATTTCTATATTTCTCACAACGTGTAACGTTTTAACAGAGTAGTGCAGTAGACTTTATAAAAATTTTATTTACTTTGCAGTTTTATTTCACTTAAACAAAACATTTTCATATCCTTGGAAGCTGTATTTGCTTACGGTTTTTTGTGTTTGTTTGCATTTCTTTTAATCCTTTTCAACCCTGTCCCCGACTCTGTAGAAAATAATGAAATTGAGCTTCAAACTTTATAAAATGCCATAAACAGCGTAGCAACACAGGATGCAAGAGAATGCAATTTTTGCAGAAAGATGCAAAAGAACACAATTTTTTGCTGAAAGATATAATTAAATAAGAGGAAAAAAGGTTGTGTAACACAATATAAAGATCATTGCTGTAGCAACTGAGCATGGATGGTTGAGGCAAAATACAAGGAAGAAATCACTTGTGAACATTGAGCCGTAATGTTTAAATTATAAAAATTTATGATATAATAACAAATTTTTGCTGTTAAACAAAATTCTTTAGTAAATCTTATAAAGCAGTAAATAAATAGGATGAGAAATAATTTTGTTTTTATAATCATTATGAAAGAAAAACCATCGTTTAAATCTTTCAAAGTGTTGTATAATGCATCCCAATCATTTTCACTAAAGGAAAATGCGTTCTAAAGTTTTGAATTCATGCGTAAATTGTTGTCTTTTAATGTAAAAATTGTGTAAAAATATATATTTCTCATTATACTCTTCTTAAAAGTATGTTCTCATTATACTCTTCTTTGTCCACCTTCATTCTGAAAAATGCTAGAAATTGAGAATATTGCAACTTTGCTAATTGTTTCGATAAGGCAAATTAGTTATAATATTTTTTATCCTACAACAACATAAAGCATATTTTCCGCTAAGCTGAACTATTGGTGTGTGTAATTTATTATTCTGATTACACAAAAATACATCAGTCCTCATACCACTAGCTAAAATGTTTTTTTACTGTTCCATTTTTATTTATGGACTTTCTTATCGATACCAAACCAGCTGTCTTCGAGTCGTTTTTTCCAACAACAAAAAAAATAATAACAATAAAACCCACCCCAATCGCCCAATCGATGGTGCCGTGAACTATACCAGCCTCCGAACATCCTGCATCCTGATAACGTAACATAATTAATAACGTTTATCACACGCCCGAACGCGCTCGGTCGGGCTTCACACGCCACTAAGGCAGTGTAAACCGAAGCGAAAGAAAGGAATAAATCGTTATCGGAAATGTGACAGATTTCACTTGCACCATATGGGGAAAGCCAACGGAGACAGCGCACCGACGAAGGCTGAAAAGGATATTGTTGGCAGGTTTGTTACGAGTTGGACCTTTTTTTTGCTCTTCTATTTTTTTTTTATTTCGTCTAACAAATGTCACGAAAAGTGGAAGAAACAGAAAGTGAGAGTCGAACTGCTACAAAATGGATACTAAATGGTTGCGCTGCGGTGAGTGGCAACACAATTGGTGGAAATTGGCATTCGTAATGGACTTTCATTTTTCACCATCGATTTTCCACTAGGCAGCGGGTACGAACACTGGCTTTCCGAAACGGCTCTTTACGAATATATGCCAACACCCCACAGATAAAAACCGCTTCCCAAAACGGCCAGGCAACCAGGGTTTCGTTATGCCAAACAACACCCTAATCCTTTCGGGATGGGGTTGGGTTAAGGCTGCGAACAAAACTAAAATTAAAGTGTCAAACATAATTCTCAATCATTGCATCATTTCATTTCACCATCAACCGAGGGTGCTTCACCATACCCTACCATGTGCACCATACAGTCCGGGTGTTTTGGGAAGATAAATAGCGGAGTGGTTTCCCGATCGGAAGTCAGTGTGTGTTTGGGAAAATCGTTTCATTCAGCGGATGCTGACGGTGCATGTGACGAGGAGAAGGAAAATGCTCTCTCGCTTCTTCGTCATCATCATCATCATCAGCATAAGCATCGACAGAAGAGGGATTGCGATGATCATGAACTTTGGTTAACGCATATCCCGAAAGCACATGCCAGTGTGAGCTAATCAAAAAATCAAGAAATAATAAATTACTATTTTCACCCTTCGTTTGCGAGATGGAATGCAAGCGTTTTTTCGCCCTTCTTTTATCCCTTTTTCCGTGCGCAAATGTTTGCCCTTCGTTTCCACGTGTTTCAGATTGGGTTTGTGTGTGTGTGTAGGTTGGCATTTTTCGGGACAATTTTCCACCGTACCGTGCGCCGGTAAAGGTTTAGAATATAGCATTTTTTGTTATTCTTCCACCCAGAAAAGAAGGAAAAACCTTATCGCTACCGTTTGTATCGCGGGGTCGGGAAATGAAATTATTCTTTCACTCCATTTATTGCATAGAAGCATTTTTCCCGCCCGAAACGGCCGAAAAGTGTCGGTACGGAAAGGCATGCAAGCGAGAGGGTGGAAAACTTTTCAAAATTCAAATCTAGCCAGACGAATGAAACAATAACATTATTACTAGTATCAGGAGATGTACCTACCGTGCCGTACGCTAATGGTAGTGCTGGTTCAGTTCTAGCATAAAACTTCCCCACACCTCTCCACTCCATCCCATCCCTTGCGCTACCGGAAACGATATTGGGTCGTCGTAATGTTTAGGGTGTTAGGTTTTGCGCCCCGCCTCATCTATCGCGCAACCTCTCGTGCACAGACACACTCGGAATAGAATACTTGTACACTTGTCCCTTTTCCCGTCATCTGCTTCCGTGCCCTTTTGCCCCTCACCACATACTCAAGCATATCCGGTTCGACACCTAGTCAATTTCACCGAAAGGACATTTGTTGAATGAGCCTCCTGAGGGTGAGAGTGTAATTTTGAACCGTGGAAGGGTGGTTTTTTCTCCTCTTTTCCTAGGTTCCTTTTTCCATCTAGTTTTGACATACTCACGCAAGTAGAGGGCGCTTTATCCGTCCCTCATCTCCCGTACCGTAAGAACAGCTTTGATTGTAGAGAATGTTTTTTTTTCGGCAATTTTTTGCTCATCTGTTTTGTGTGTCTCTTTTTTCATTTTTTTATTTTCCCCTCTTGCTAGTGATGGTTTGGTTTTTCAATCTTCCTTAGTCGGTTTATGAGGTTGTAGTTGATTTTTGCTGTGTTATTTTTTTCTTCTTCTTTCGTTTACCTCTTGTTTTTACCGTTACCGTTTCGGGGGTTTTTGCCTTAGTGAAAATGTAGCATTAGGTTCTCGTTTTGTTGTGCTTGCAGCATTGTGAATTCCATTTTTGGTTGTTTTATCTCTTTGTGGTTCACTGTTCACTGCCAGGCTTGGAAATTGCACCATTTCGGAAGGGGCGGGTAGAAAAAATGGGTTGCCTCGAAGAAGAAAATGTTATAATACGATTTTATGCTGTGCGTTTGTTGCCTTTTCGAGAGCAAAGATCAACTTACATGTTATTTTACAGCGCCGGTAAAGGTAGCAAAATGGGTTTACCTTTTTTTCTTTTTTTCATTTGTTATAGTATAAAGACAATCGTTTCCTGGTATATTCAAGAATGGATGTGGCGAATTAAATTTTATGAACTTATGAGAATAGGCAACTATAACATTATCGCAAAACAAATGGAAAACATATCCGAATAATATATTACGCTTATGATGTTCGGTTAGCTATGCAAATGTAAAGCTGAAGCGTCATAAGCATTACTGGAACAGCATTTCTTACGCAGTTAAAAATTCGACCTTTTTTATCTAGATAAAACAAAAATTGCAGAGAAGCCTAAACAGAACATCTTCGCTATATATAATTTGGGATTTATAAACTGAACATATTCTACAGACAATTTATTTTTTATTTGGTGGAAACAACTGTTAGTTTTCTATTATGAGTTGCTGAAAACAGCTTTTCCATCTATAAACAATTACTCTATTAGTTTTGCAAAGATTTGGATATTTTAAAACGAGTTGATTTGCTTCACAGCGCACCTTCACATTAAAAGAAAATTCTCAAAAACCGAACCCACAAACAACATCTTTAGAATACAAGAACGACACACGCAACCAAAGCCAACTGCTACCAGCAATTTGGTCCTCTTCGACAAACAATTGTGTAAATGATGCGTTCATCCGAAGAACCGCAAAAACCCCCCGGGGGCCACCACCACCAAGTACTGTGATTGGACTTTAGAGGATTCTTCACATCAAGTGTGTCCGCTTCAGGGCGTAATGCATAATAATTTGGTAACATGTGACCAAAGCCAATTTTGCCGAGGTGTCTGCCGGATGAGAGGATGGCAAGAGATTCATCCCTCGGGGCAGTACAGTTCGCCAAATCCGTACGATTGAAGTGCAAATTCACCCGTACCCAGCAGGGATTTTTTTTTGTTGGGTTGAAAGAATGCAGTTAAGGATCGAAACGGTAACTTCACAAGTGAGTAAGAAAAAATGTGAAATGGTCTTTTTAAGGAGAGATAATAAAAAAAAGTCGATGCTTGTTCTTGTCATCCGGCAAACAACTGATTACTTCCTTGCGTATTGATTCTATCCCGCGGCAATCTCGTGTTGGAGAGTTTATTAGTATGCGAAAACCATATCTCGAGGCCAGGTACTTCCGTATAAGAAGTCAAGGGGAATACGAAGCGAATTGCTTCTAGCTGCCAAATCATTGATGACAATACTCAACCAGCTTTACCGTGCGCCCCGAAGCACTCTAGTTTTCCCCCTACCTATTGTGGCGATTGTTGAGCAATTCCCATTCATCCCAGAAACGAGACCCTAAAGAACCAGACGGAAGCTGGGAACTAGATTTGCTAGCCCATTGTTTCCCGTGCGGTTGCTGATTGTTGACGTACCCTGATGGCTGATGGGTGCCCGTCAGTTGCTTCGCGGCATCGAAGAAGATTGATTTCTTTGCCCATATAAGCCGAACGTCTCTAGCGCATTCTGGAATGGTCAAACCCATTTTTAAAAGACAGCAACAACAGTGCGCCACTGTTTTAATATTCATTCCATTTGATACGAAACGAATCGAACACATTATTCATAAGACTCCGCAGCCATAATCTGCAAGAAAAAAAACAAAAACAGAAACACAACGACCACATCTTCTTAGCGCTAGTGGAAAACCAGTTCTCCTTTTCCAAAGTCCCTCGAGGACACGGTCGGCAAGCTGCCGTAGTTTATAATCCGTTCCGCCAAAACTCTTACGCTACGGTTTCGGTAGGGAGATAGCAGATATAAAAAAAGGGTAAGAAAAACGGCAACTACAAGAAAAAGATGTATTTATGATGAAAGCACTGATAAATGCAAATTTCATCTTCTTGCATCCACATTCTTCAAAGGAAATGGACGTGGTCGGGTCGAGCTTGTCTTGAGCGCTCGTTTATGCCATCTTAACCGCGGCAATATTGTGTAGCGAAACGGTGCGCTGGACCAATGGCTGTGCCTGTGCCCGGCCACTGAACTTTGGGAAAAAGCTTTCAAACCGGAGACGGATGGGCCGCTGACATGTTGAGCGGTGACGATGGCGATCGATTTTGCATTTTTCCCAAGCAGCTAGCCCGCTAGAATTCATGAGCTCTCGGTTTTCATCATCAGTGAGCAGCATCTGTGGAAGGGTGACGAACCAAAAGGCATTGTATGCAATATGAGGGTGAAGGTTTTTCCTTTTGCAGAATACATTTGTCTGTCTGTCGCAAAACGGGCAAAGGATGTTTCGTGCAGGACGCTGCAGCAAACAAGTTAATAAACAGGGCGCATAAAATTCCTGCCCATCTCCCAAAGGTATCGTGTTAAGAAACTAAACACGACGAAGGAGTAAAACAAAACAGCATCATCCCGCATGGTTCTGGGCCGATAGAACCAAGGCTCTTTTCTTGCTCGTCACATTCCACTACGAAATCGCTCTATATTCTACCAGGGAACGTACCCTCCTGGGGTTTGAATCTAATTGAATTTAAGGTTCGGCGCATTTTTATCACTCTCCACGATCCTGCCCCGTCTTCCGCACCGAAGCATTGCATCAAATCGCATCAACGGACGCCATAGTCCAAACGCAATCGGTCTGTTAATATTATGTTTATGCAATCCTCTTGAGGAATTTGAATAATTTATGAAAACAATAGCTAGTACAGATGGGAAGAAAGATGCTTTTCTTGCATTACTCCACATAAACGGGTTCTATGCTGAATGGAGTTGAAGTTGCTTCAGTTGTTATGCCGGTAAAGGGTGGATTTTTTTTATTTCGCATCACAGCTTCCCGGACAGTTCTAAATTAAATAATAATATTTAGTTCCATCTTGAGAATGTGTGAAATGAAATTTCCAAGCTCTAGACAATTCCAGAAAAAGACATCCGCAGTATTATCGGTAAGGGGTGTGATACTGTATTACGCAGTGAAACAAAAAGGTTAAAAATGATGTGAATAATAGATAATAATAAAAAAAAAAGTGGCGTAGTAAAAAGTATGTCGATAGAGATACCATAATTGGATTGGATGAATAGCGATATATTAATAAATCAACAATGTATCATCCTGAACTCACACTAAACAGATCTTTAATTGTAACAAATGTTTCTTTTTTTAACTATCGCAGTTTCATTACATTTATATACTTCTTAATCTTTTATATCTAAAAAAAACCGTTGGTTAATGTATAATCCTTTTAAACTCAATTCTGATGGCGTCATTCATATATTTTATTTGGCTCTTATTAGAATAAAAGAACACTCCGATTGTTAATTGACTTCTGCCTTCAATGATCTCAATGCCCAAAATGTAATCCTTCTACCAAGCCGATCCCTTTGTTGAGCATACTCGCAAAAACCCTATTATTAAAACCATCCAAAAGAATAACCATCCAACCGAAAACCATTCATCATAGCAAATGGCTTTCCGGACGTGGCGCTGGAACTATGGCGCGCATACACATGCGTGTCCCACCCACTAGAAACCCGTAACAGCTAACAAACCCACGAACAACGATCCCCCATCGCCATCCCAAAACAAGATCGTTTTAGTAATTACAACCGGAAGTGATCATATCGCAAGATCAAGCGATGCTTGTGCGTTGAATACAAACTGTTCAGAGTCTTAGACGGAACAGGTTCCCGTTGGTGCGGCAACCGCAAAACCGGCAAACTCATCGCCAACCATCAGCGATTATTTTCCGTTCTGGCACGGTTACCTTCCCTTCCACACGATTTTCCCCGAGAACCATCTAAATGGCTCAATTGGTTTTTGTCCGGTTCTGAACTGCTCCGCCAAGTCGACATCTCCTCTGGTTCTGGTGGTTGCCGGCTGTGAAAAGTAGACACCGCAAACCTGGCTGGTAACCAGCCAAAAAAAAAAACAAAACAAAAGAATTAACCTCAATTTCTTCCGTGGGCTCGTCACCGGGCCATCGTGGTGTCTTCTTTCGGAGGGCTGGGGATGAAAGAGCACATAAATTATCCACCGCGCGCTAGTGGGAAGCGATGGTGAGCAATAAGCACATGATGAGCATTAAGGAGACTGGCGTTACCTTGCAGTTGTGGACACCTTTCCCAAACAAAAAAAAAATACACAGACATTCCCTTACGGTCAAAAATATCATATTTGGAACCACCGCCCGGATGAGTAAGCAACATATAAAACGACAGTTTAATGTGGGAAAAACTGGACTCCACCAGGGGTCCCATACAACACACCCATGCCATGGCGGAAGGTGTGCGTTCGTTGAGGAATATCCGCGCCAAAAATCTAGCGCCTTGTGCTGTTTGCTACTCCTGTTGTTTTGTTTGGGGCGTTGGGAGCGTGTAGAGAAGCAACAATTATGCTTGCCGCGCACCACACGCGCTGTCGTCGCTGAGCGATGACGATGGCGGTGAGTTGATGGAAAACAAATTTGTTTGTTTTTGACCGTCATGCTTTTAAAGGAGTTCTGCGTGTGTTTGTGTTTTCAATGTAACTGAAGACGGCGAAGATGGCTTTCGCTACACGGTCAATATGTTTTCGGTGGTGAAATTGGAAAAAAACGCAATCACCATGCTGAGGGGAGTTTATGTGGTCCATTTGGGTTTCACTGCGAAGAAGCGGTTTCATTTACGTCTTGTTGATGATGGGACAGAAATACTCTTATGTGGCAATTTTAAAAGTGCAGCTCATAGCGATTGGACGAAGTGATCTTTATGTAAAATGTGTTTTGTTTTACATCTAGAGAAAAATGTAGCCATTTTGTGATCTTATACATCTGGGTTGAATTTGAACTTTAAGTCCTTAACATGAGGATTATTCACGCACTCATTCTCAACATCAAAGGGTCTGTCTAACGTCTGTCTAACCTTCCCCGAAGGAGAAGGATAGAGAAAACCCGTGAATTGTCTACTCGTAGTTGTTGCAATAACTACGCAGAAAAACCCTAAACAATTGGTTACTACACCTTCTTCTTCTCGACCATTTATGGCTTACCAGATTTGTTTTTACCTCGTAGCCAGATAGCCTATTCTTGCTTCGGGGAGACGGTCCGGATTAGATTTGATACTCGGTCCTATGTTGTGGAACTGGCGCCGTCTATCACATATACCACCCCAATAAAAGTAAACATTATATAAAATGCTCTCAAACATAAAATTAAACATTAAAGTGAGCTCTTCATGAACGTATCTCCATATTTTCAGATTCCTTTCCCAGCGTTTCAACTTTCCATATCGACCGACGGGTTTTCCTTAGAACATGTTTATTGTTATGCAAATAGTGTACCGTCCATTATTACACTTCTTCAAACATCATAATCCAGTTAGCAATGGCCGACCAGAGACCGGTTTCGTCCTTAAGCGTGAAAATGGAATAAAACAAAACCCCTCAAACTCACCACCTTCTCATTTAAACACTTACATTTTCACACCAACCACCAGCAACTAACGTTCAACGTTTGTATCCTGCACGGCAAGGCTACCTGTATATTCCAGGCCTGCCACGGTGTATCTATCTACCTGACCAACACTCCTAGACACCAGCAGTATATATCTCCCCGAAGGAGAAATGGAATGTACAATAGACATTCCTCACACCAGAGCAGCGTTAGCCCCACAAATAAAAAAAATACTCTAATAAGTTCACTGAACAGAAAAAGGGAAAGTTGATTCATGTTTCGTTTGCCTTCGTGTTGTTAACCTTCCATCCACTACCGATTGTCCTTTCAGACAGGTCAGAGACTCTCAGGACTACCCCCTTTTACATCCCGGTGAACTGTGTGTTTCGTACCATTTCCGCGATGGCTGACTTTACCCGGGCACCGGGCAAAACATTTGCATAACAATTCGCAGTCGTTATGCAGCGGCGGCGGCCGTCTTTGTGATATCATTCCGGGGCTTTACAGTTTTTGTTTGTACACAAAACACTAGCTTATTCTCATGGGGGTATAGGATAGCATTGTCTGTTTGTGCGAGAGTGAGTAACTCCTGTTTTTTGGGATGATCCTGGCGACGAGGAAATGCGAGATGATGGTGTACCATACCTCGTCCGTCGTCCTTCCCGAAGGGGTTTTTGGTTGAAAAAAAAAATTGTGGTCGACAATTTATGTTTTCTCACATCCCATTGTCTGGGTGATTGCGCAGCCGATTGTGCACTTGTGGTGTGCATTTAGGGTACACCCCATTGTCCCCAAGGCCACATAAACTGATGTGATGAGAAGTTTTGAAAGGAAATTTTGATTTAAGCATGATTGCATATATAGCAAAAAAGACCATAAATTTTTCAAAACACACAGTTTATAACAATAAGATTGTTGTTTGTTTGTTTTAAATACCAATTTAACACACATCTCTATCAAGCAACGACTTAGAAGAGTAAATTAATTTCATACCTTTCTTGATGATGCATTTAGAAGCATCGCATCAATTTACAAAATCACCTTCAACGTTCTTCCTCTTCTCTATTACAAAATCAGCTTTGAAAAGACAAGTTTATTCTGCACGATAAATGAAACACGATTAAGATCTTTTCTTGCCTTTTTGGTCACCTTTTCGCTACTGATAGTCGCCATTACGATCATTGTGGTTGATGGTTTTTTTGTTGTTGTTGCTTACCAGATGCCGTCTACCTCACTATCTTAATCTTGTCGCATAAGATGAGCGTCATTCAAGGTGCGTCACCGGAACCAAACGAACTCACTGGGCAGCACCCGGTGTAGAGGACTCATGACGACTTCTGAATTTTGGACAGAACACCGGCTCACATGATGCACGAACCGTTCGTTATCGGGAGATCGGGTTTGCAGACCAGTCAAACTAAATTAGCCGCATTCGGTTAGATGATCTCGGTTTGGTTTGCTACCCTTAAATAAAAAAGGCGAGCGAGACAAACAAAATAAACACACACACACACACGTACATACCATTGAGCGACGTGAGATCATCCAAATGTCATCCTGTGATCCTTCCAGGTTCGGGTTTGGTTTCATTCTCTCCACATCTTCTGGGCCAACAGCCATTAACTGTGAACGTAAACGAGGCGTTTCGAACCTGTTTACTAACGATCACCAAAGAAATGGCGTTCGGAACGCGAATACAAATAGCCTCATTACCTGGGAAATACACCGGCTTGCTGGTGCTTGCGGGTGCATGCAGCGAAACCTTTTCGGGGGGAATAAATTACACGCGATCCAATCGCAGATCGATACAATCGATTTGCTTGGGTTTTTTTTTTTCGGCGAGAGATTCGTTACTGCCAGATCAGCCGATAATCGAACCTATCGAAGGTTCCCGTCCTCTGTCAGACGACGAGTACACCGACTCTTCGCCTTCGGACGAGAGCACTATCGCGATCCCGATCACGTCCTAACATCTTCTTTCACACACTATTTAAGATCGCTTGATGATGGGTGTGTAGAAATACGTGGAATCGCTGGAATCGAGTACTTAACAAGTTAATTAGTCAAACTTGCTGCACCCGCGGACAAGGCTGATCCCGGCCAAATGGGAGGGGTGGCAAACTGAGGTGAGACACAACTTGATCGAAAGACCGTTCGGTAAAAGATTCCGCAAACTATACGCAAACCAAAAACTGAGCCGAAAGACCGTTTGGAGGGAGCTCATAAAACTGTACCAAAAATGCGATCGGAACCTGTTCGCGAAACCTCCCGGCCCGGTACAAGCGCAAGCGATGCGAGCTGCGAAATTAAGAAATAAAATTAAAATAAATTTGAGCACCTCGTTTAATGCGAGAACGTGGCCGAGACCTGGCAAACGCTAATGGGTTCGCTTTCAGCACGATGGAGTGATGGGTTGCTTTTGCTGACTTCCTCCGAAACTTACCACCCTTGTTGGAACCGGGGAAATGGAAAGATGGAAATGAGCCTCATTAGGCTGCTGTCCGGACTGTGCGTAAAGAGGTGGATGCCGGTGTGGAGGGGTGCTTTTTGTTTTATTTATTTCCCGCTTGCAAATGATTGCACTATGTCAAGCAATGTGTTAGCGGTAAGTGTTTGTAACATGTTCCAAAACAAGCTACCAAAACGCTAGCAGGCGCTGTGTTTCCTTACGGCTACCTACTATATTAGATTATCTTATTTGATTACACATTAGATGTTATTCGTTTTGAAAATTTTACCAAAAAATACTTTTAATGCAAAATTTATTTTAAACACACACTACGAAATGGAAAATGGCACGATCGTTGCAATAGATATTTCAACACAACGTTCAAGCGCCCATCACCACTTGTAGCAACATGTTTCACTTAATGCTAATTACCATGGGCATTTAAAAAAATGGAAATCCTTTCATGCCCTCACTTGCATTTACAGTTCCCATCAAACTTGAAGCCCTTGTAATCGGATTACCTTTTAATACCTGTCATCAACTGTGCCGACCCGGACTACCGCCTGCCGAGGTCGGTCACGGGGCAGAGCATTTTGCTTTTTTTTTGTGAAATATATTCGCTGAGTGTGAAGCACATTAAAAATGTTAAACACATTGCACCGGGAAGACACTCATTTTCTTGCCTTCGTATCGTTTATTACTATCTATCTCTTGGTCGGTTGGCCGAACCGAACGTACCGGCGTGAGGAAACTATTTGCAGTTTGGAACCGAACTGGAACGCATCAAAGGCAGAGCGCAAGAAATTTTTTGGTGAGGAGGGAAATTTCGTTCCACAAGCTGACGCTGTACGAACCGTTCCGGGATGCACTTTAGACTAACAATAAGTAGTCAGCCGAAAACACAAAAACCACCGTACGAACTAACCTGTCAAGATGGAAAAGCAGTTGCGTTGTAACTGGTGGGATGGAGCAAAATAAATACTGCCGCCCATTGACTGTAGCGTGAGGGCGCACGAAAGGGAGAAACGCCATTGAAATGTGATATTGCAGTGGTGTATCACATTTCCCGTGCAACACACTGTACCCGTGCCTAGAATGTGTTTTTTTCTCTCTCCTCTTTCTCCCCATTTTATGCTATGATTTCTCCCATGGCACATCCTTGTACGGTACATACTCCACATGGCTCCGGTTATTATACTTTAACTGCAGACAAAGAAGGGCTGCTTCTTACGCAGTTACCTAAGAAGATATTTTTAGGAGCACGGTACTTCAACCAAGGGACACATACACACCAGGCACGTGCACAATCCTTTCGGGTGGGCCGAACGGCCACAGCAGGTGTGTTTAATTTCTCCGATAATTAAGAACGTAAAACATAACGCCTTTTTAATGGTGGATTTCAAAAACTCAGACGAAAAGTGCATCCGGTGTATATGGGTGTGGGTACAATACTATTGCTGGGTGAAACTATTTAACAGCTGGTATGCTGCAGCAAACTCAGCGGACAGACTGTACGCTTTGGTGAGATATCTGCAATTTTAAGTGAAATTACGTTACTGCAACTGCTGTGCTGCGTTTAATGTGTCTGTCATGGAAATGTGTGGTATGCTTTGTGTGCATGCTGTTTGTTGGGAGAATAGACCAAAGGCTAACAAAGGTGGTTTTGATTAAATGCAAATATTAAATATTAAAACTAATGTTTGACTTTGTCGGCTGAAGGAGCTTTCTGCTTTTGAATTCTTAAAGTCCTTTCGCTAACTAGAAATTGCCTGTGAACTATGTAGATACTATTGAGGACATACATTCAACGATGACGACAAAGAATAGGTGGAGTCGAACCTGTCTTAAATCGGATTCAACCGTGGATGAAGGAAAGGAGCCTAAGATCGAGTTTTCTGGTCATACCACCAGGATCTGGTCCACTATGATCGGCTCAAGAAGAAGATTCAAGGGTGAAGATTACCGTAATCAAATCAATTGAAACATTTCTCAAAGGTATACAGACGCTATAGGGAACTAATCAGGACAACTCTGAACGATCTAGCCGGTCCGATCGTAATTACAAAAAAGACTCTAGAAATGCAATTGACAGTCCAAAATAGTAAGCTGTGAGTAGTACTGGACACTCCTACAGTGGAGATAGATAGACGATCAACGCACTATTAAAACAATCGTAGAAACAGTATTTTTTATGTTAACTGATAATAATTTTCAAGTGTTTTTTTTGTTCATACCCCTTCATATCCCTAGTTAATAAAATTTTAAAGTGTAATCGAAATAACTTATACGGGCAACAAATTTGTCTATGGATGACTTATCCAATTCAGTTGAATATAACAATTTTAATAATTTCTTACTTCCTTTCCCTCGGGGGTTGTGTTCATTCTACCGGATAATTTTAACGCTTTTGTAAGTTTACATTCAACCATTCCCTTCTCATTTCTCGTTCGTCATCAAGACATCAAAAATTTGAGATTGATCGAAAATGAACAGCAGACGCAGGCTATAGCCGAGCAGCTGTTCAGCAACATACTTTTGGGTGAGGTACGATTCCTGCGAAACAGTCCCTAACGGATCAACAAAAACAAAACAACAACAAAAAACACAAGCACCAGAATGAAAACGAAAACATTGTTTTAATAATTTAGTTTTATCTATTTTCCATGTCCCATTGGCTGAAACCGGAAAAAAGGGAGAATCAAACAAACTTTAATGACGAGCAAGGGCGCGCGAGCAGACGCGGGTGCTCATACATACGAACAACTGTCGCGGCGTTTATGATGGATCGGTGCGGACCACACCGATCGACCGGAATATATATGGTTGGAGGAGTACGGGTCCGTTCTAGATGACAGCAGGTCGCAGTTGTTGTGGAGAAAACCCCGCGTGTCTGAGTGCGAGCTTCGTAGACTAATCAACGTAGCGCTATGTGGAAGGGAAAACAGTGGTTCGACTTCACGTCGGCTGCACGCTTGATAGACACTACGGCCAAAAGACTGACATGTGTCATATTTCATTCACGTAACGTATTGTTTCGTGCTGGAATTGTGTGTACCCGCGTTCGTGGGCCACCGAACGAATCGTCGGGAATGTCTAATGAACACATATCTTCGCGCTAGTGACTTTCCTCCAAATAAACTTCCGAATGGAGAAAGATGGTCCAAACATTTGTCATAGTCACCGGCGGTAGCGTCGGTTCGGAATTCGGAAATTCAAAAGCAGCAAGAAGGAAATTTGCACAAACCGCATCAAATGTGAAATGTCGCCGGGAACGGGCGAGGAGGGTTGAGCGAAGCGAACTGGGAAACTCTGGTCCTGCCTGCTCCGTTGCGCAGTTGAACCGTAAATGAAATCGCACTGCAAACTGCGGAACGGTTGCGCAACCCGCCCTACAGCGGCGGCAATGCTATTTGTTGCCATTTGTTCGCAGCCGAAAAAGCGGTAGCGAGACATCGCAGCGAGACAAATGAAGAATTTATTATGCTCGAATATTTGACATTTTTCCGCCATCTTAGGTGCGGCTGATTGAGGGGTACCGTCAAGGGACAAGGTTAAATATTTCACTTACTTATTTAGAACCCGAGAGGGGAGGGGGCGTCCGTACACACTTTTTTCTTAGCATGTTTCACGTAGGGTCGTCGACGTATGCGAAGGTGTGCATGGTATTTGTGAATAAACAACAGAAGGAGCAAAAAAAACAACTAAATATATACGCCCCTTCACATCCTTTCTGTTCATCCCACTAACGATACGTCAGGATACGGCGCTTATCGCTTCGCGTCCTTACGGTCATTTAATCAAAGCCATAAATTACCGAGCCACTTCCTCCGAAATGATGAACCGGGGGATCCGTCCCAGTTGACTTCCTGTAGATGAGGTGGCCTGTACGCACGTGGTACGCAACGATCCGGAGGGTGAATGTGCTTTATTAAAAACTCAATTAAATAAACAGAACCTAACAAAAAAAACAACCAACCGTACATACAGTGTACCATTTATGCTTTCGTTTTTTTTTTGGTAAAAATATTTCTGCTATCCCGGTTGGTAAAGGTTTGGGCAATAAATTTTAGCACCGGTCAAGCCTTATCGGATGTACGTATGCGAGGGTTGTGCGTTATTTTCCGGACTCTAGCTGAAGCCTGTTTCGTTCACTGAAGCGTATCCATCAACCGAACACGTGAAACACGTGCGCGAGTTGGTTGAATTAGATTGGGCCCCGTTTAGGAAGTATATAATTAGCTAGCACAACTGACACTTTATTTTTTTGTTTTCTATTGTTTTTCGTGACTGTATGGATGGAACTCTAGAACAGTGAGAGGACTAGTTGTTATTTTGATGACAAGGATAATCAGGTATGTATAGTTCAGTTATATAAATTAATAATGATTTTAAATAATGCAAGAACTTAACACAACACTTTAAACGTATCTTCCGTACTACTTAGTATGGTTTAAGTTCTGCTATACCAACACTGTCGAAAAATTGTAAAAAAGAAATATTATTCAATCAAAACATTTAACACAGCAGAGATGGATGTACCGATTTGACACGATTCAGTAAATGCAATAAAACCTTTCTTCTCCATCTAGTACGACCTACAATGCTTTGATATATGTTTGCTACACGCTTCAATTTGACATTTCTTTTTGCGGGTAATTTAGCTCCACAATAGCTTCGGAACACATTTCCCGTGAGATCCTGCCAAGGACTTCATGTGTATTATGCTTTCGGTATAGTGTTGTGAAAGCGAGATTCCCTTACAAACACCCATTTCAACATTTTTTTTTGAAGGTGGAACTGTAACGAAACACGAAGAAAAAGTGCCGTTGGAATGTTGGCGTGTGCGCGCGTGTGAGTTATTACTTTTTCGCGAAACAAGAACTGCTTCACAGCAGTGTCTTTCCCTGTGGAGAAGCGGCTTGCTGTACCGAGACGAGCCGGCAATTGTTAGCTGTAGGATAAAGGCAGTATTGTATTTGGGTGTGTTTTGTAATGCTTCCGAAGCTAAAGACATGAATGTTCTGTCACAAATAAGCCACGTGATTCAATGATGGTTCGTAAAGCGGGATGCTTCAGTTGTTGGGGTAGTTCGTTTCGGAGTTTTTGATTGCTACGGTAGACAGACAGGATGCCTATTCTCATCTTACAAGACATTATTAGTGGTGAAGTTTCACATACTCGATCGTACGCTAAGTGTGTAATTTATTTAATACCATAATTTTTGCACTAACTCTTGCACATTTTGTACCGTGCAAGAATTCTTGTTTTCAAAATTGATTGGATATTCATGGCCCGCGGCGTTTCAGCTTATTCCACCGAAATAGTTGTTTACTATTGGTATTTTCCTATCAAAACGCACATGTTGATACAAATCAACATCAGTTTTGTGGGGAAATGCACCCAACCACCACTAGCCAGCGCACACGCCTTAGAACCATCGCTTAGGCAGCTTGCCACGAGTGCGCGATCGTCACCAGCATTCAGTTGGAAAAATACACCGAATGACCGCAAGCGCAAACAGCATTTCCCCTTTTACGGACACATGTCGGCTGCATGCGAATGCACAAATATTCAAATTTCATTAGCATTCAACGCGACCAAGAACAAATTTGCGGAATTCAGCGGTATGGTAAATAAAGAAAAAAAAAAGAAATACAAACGTCCGCATGATGGTGTCCAGCGAACCAAACAACCTTTTAGATGGAAAACACTAGGAACCCATTGTTGGCCGGTACCATGCTTTCTGCAGCCGTACGTAGCGGGTATACTAACCCTAACGAACAACTTTCCCGTGGCTGCAGAAGTTTCGAGGTGTGACCTCGTAGCCAGGCTGCCCCTGATGGTTCGTCAGACGGTGACCAACAAAAGGGGTCGCGGAAAGTTTAAAGCTGAATTTGGGAAAATCTAATTTTCTATTCCTATTCGCCAAACGATTGCTGTACGGACCGTCGTTGTGTGTGCGCTGTGGCGGTCAAGCTTTTGTGTGTCGCTACCTTTGCCTCAAACTGGCTGGACAGGTGTGCTCGCGGGCCGTGGATGTACCTCGCAGCGGAATACCAACCTGGCAAATATGGCCAAGTGACCAGAGGTTCGCGGATTGTAAGCAAATATTTGATTAGGGTACAATTTATTTGTCCATAAATAATAAACTTCAGCTATGTGGGGTTCCTTCGCTTCGTATGGCTGTGTTTTGCAACATGATGGAGAGCACACACACGAAAAAAATAGGCAGAATTGTCCATCGCTAACGAAGGTAATTTGATTGTTGTGCAAAACAATGGTTCAATGTGCTGTGTCTTTTTTTCTACACTTTTTTCAGGTGTTTGTTTTTGAAATCTTCGGATTATTTAAACTGGAATTATGGAAAATTAATATTAAAATTTGCAACACTTGGTACTAACCTGCTTTTTTTGCTGATGCTTTTTCAAGTAAATATACATAGAACATTAAAACCTCGATGAATCCTCGCAGTAAACCTCGATTCTAGTGACATCCTGTAAGCTTGACCATTTATCTTCTACTGGAGAGTTGTCTACAATCCACATGCTACTAGAGACTTGTTCAGCAAAAAAAAATGGACTCCCGCTCATAAGAGACACTTTGATCAAATCTCAGTGGGACATAAATATTTAACATTTCGAAACAATTAATTCCCCAACCACACTTTCATTTTCTCCAGTTCCAACACAAGAGTTTTTGTAATATCAAAGACTGAGTTTTGCTAGTTTATTAATTCGCATGGAAAGAATAAATACTTTTCCCAAAGACGGGAACTTCTTCACTTAAACGCTGAGTGAACCCTTCGAAGCTGAGTGGCTCAATAAGTAAACATAAAATTTATTTTGAACGTTGTTTTTACAACCTTCACAGAACGGTATTTGTTATGGAAATGAACAGAATTGGAAGAACAAATTCATATGAAAACATAGTCAATACTGTATCTCTGCTCGCAAACCATAAGACTCTTTCGCACAGATATTTATATTACAAAGCAATCCCCTTCCTTCGGAGGGTTTGCAAAGCGTAATCATCTCGCGGTTACTAATACCCTGACCTAATGCAATAGCACAACAAAACCGAAACAAAACAAAAAAAAACAACAGACAACGATAGAAAAGTTGCCCTTCGCAAAGCTGTTGTGTGCACTATAGTTTGCACTTGAAACCATGCTGCCAACAATCTCAAACCCCTATCACACTCCAGCAGTGTGCAAACAAAGCAATCTTCCTTGATGAAGCCCGCTTTCCCGTTTCCAACCCCACATTTGCTGCCCATTTGCTTGATGAGACTGGTGAAATTCCACGAAACCTTTGCTGCCATGAAAAGCGTCAAATGCAAAGGAAAAGCTCTTGGCCCGCGTCACAATCAAAAGTCTGCTCCTTATTCTTTCGATTGGCCCAATGTTCCGTGTACCACGAGAGGTGGAGATTGGCACAGCAAAAAAAAAAGGGGTAAAAAGTTGAGAAACTTCTCACTGTCCTGCTTCTGGAAGCTGTCAGTGGGGTTTGCGGCGGATGGAACACGGTGGTAAAGTTTCTATTTGAAAGTTGTAAAAGAAATGAAGAACGAGATGGCTCGGAAAAGATACTGTGTACGGAAAGTTTTGTAAATAATTCCCTACAAATTGCTGAATAATAATTCAAAAAAGATGTTTTACACCAGGCCGCATGGTACCGGTTGTCGGAAGCCTGAAGCCGGATATGCTTGCGGTGCTGTGGTGTTTCTCTTTAGCACTGATGCCATGCGGCTGGTTGACAATTACACTGCTGGTCATTATTCTAGATGCTGGATTGGTTTTCTAGAATCATTTAATTCACTTTTATTTTTAATAACATTTTGCGTTTATCCATGTGTATTTAAAGTTTGCAAAACCGTCATCCAATATATAGACTAGGCGCATATAACGGTTCGTTTTTTACAACACCAAGCACTGTAAATTTACTTTCAACACGCGAAAACTCTTACCCGTGGAAAATGAACGATATTTTCAGCCCGAAACTAAGCCACTACCGCACATCATGAACCGGAAAACTTTTGCTCCGACTGCAAATGCTTTGCGTGCTCATTGTTATGGTGCGTTTTGTTGTCTGCATGCCGTCGGAATTGCCATCCCGCTTTATTTCCGCACTCACGGCTAACGAATGCGAAAGGAATGCTGTTAATAGGAACCTTGCATCAGCAACTTGTCTTCGGTTTACTTATCGTACATTCTGTACCGCAAATTTTAGTCTTGACACATCGGTAAGGCACTAAAGAAGCAAGTGCGTTTATTTTTTTCCAATGAAATGTAGCCAGTAAATCCACCATATTACTATCAGCTGTACGGAAGATTCTGTATAACAAACTTTGCAATAACATCCTCTATTGATCTAATTCTAATATAAGTTAAGTGTTCCCACAGCTCGGTGTTTGATATGCGCTCTCAGCTAACTCCTTTTGAGTTCAAAAACATTATTGATGGTGTCTCATTAACTCCATGAACAAGATGTGATCACCATTAACATAAATCGACAGGTGGCTAACCTTGTTGTTGGACCAAATTCTTTATTTCACTTGCTGATCTTTTAATGGACGAAGTCGTGAATTGACTGTACGTAGTAGCAAGCTCCGTTAATATGCAGCAAAATACTTGGATACTATGAAGGAAAATAAAACCTATCTGAAAAAATCTCTTTTTTCGTTTGAACTTATTTAATTGACCATGAAATACGAATAATTTCCTCCAATTCAGCAGGTATAAAGCAAATGAAAATGGATTTTTAACCTTTTATCTGACTTCAATAGTGATTAAATTTGTTCTATTCAATTAATTCGTCAAACTTTAGAAAAAGTAAATAAAATTGTTATTAATTTCACTATATCGCTACCAAACAAATTAAACCAATCTCGTTATCACAAATTTGGAAGAAATTCCAAATTATCTTCATGAACAATCTCACGGATTTCGGATCAATTTATTCCAGAAGGACGATTACTTATTTGTCCTTCTATTTATCAGTTTGAGTACCCCTGCACCACTGACATACTTAACGAAACCGATCGCTTATCGGTTTATACTACATAGCGCAGTGCTTGAGCGAAGATACTCCTCCGTATTGACAGGACGTCATAACAATCAATGTTTACAAGAGTTCCACGTGTTTTCGCGGTCCGCGGCGAATATAAAAACACCGATTATTCTGTTATCGGACGCGCTATGTTTCGCTTTCACGTGATTTCATCCGTGTTTTGTGTTGTGTATGTTCTTAAGCAGCTGGCCTCGATAAAGTGGCAAGTGTTCTGTGAAGATTTAAGTGTTTCAACGGTGTGATCGTCTGTGTTGTGGGTTGTGCTGACCGGTTCATTTTTTGCAGTTGGCTTCCCTGCAGTGGGAAGTCCAACCGATGGTTTTCGGCAGTTCAGTTTTCGCAGCTGGCTTCTAGGCAGTGGAAAATGTTCCGGCAGCATACGACGAGCGGGTTGGTGTATGCGTGCCTCGAGCAATGGAGGCAAAGCCTACAGGGTTCTTAAGCGACCAACGGGCAGCTTGAGTCGATCGAAAGTTAACGCGCGGAAAATCGGTGATCGCGAGAATCCGGAAATATTGCGGAAATTAATAAATTCGACGTTCGAGTAATTCTTGCCCTGGCCAGTTTCATTCCGGGTGTGGTTGTGCGTGCTGGTTTAAATGTGTTTGTGCGAACGCATCATTATCAACAACTCTGTTAACGACTATCAGAAGGACCAGTGGAACGATGAAAGGCTCACAATATCATTAATCGGGGTAAGTTTCATCATTAAAATATCTCTTTTAGGGTAGCCCATCCGCTTCACCACCCAATACCGAATGCTAAACCAACAATAATAAACAAAATCGAAGCATGGATCGTTAAATTTGCTCAGCAATAATAACATCCTCTAGTACCTTGTAGATAGAACTAGTCGCCTGTGTACCGCTCCTCGGCTCGCCCAACCGTTTCTGGACAGCCGAAATTGATTTCGGCATGTTCGGTTGGCAGTTTTCATGGCAACCAAAATCGGAAAATAATCGACAGCCGGTGAAAATGGCAATGCGGCAGAAAAGGGTCTTCGTTTTCACTTCGTTACGTCGGACAAAACGCCGGAACAACCGCCAAAAACCGGTTTTGCCGTTGTTCGTTCAGGTGAAAAACGGAAGATAAATCATACGCTTCGGTGTAAAAACGGTGGCTGGGAAATACCTTTTTGCCGCCTGGAAAATCGATTCGTGTGTAACCGTGCAAGCTTTTCTGGAGGAGAAATTGAGCGTAGGCTATGTTTGTTTCGGTTGCCTTTTGTCAAGCGAGGGAAGGACCGAAAGTAAAACCAAACCATTGAAAACATCATTAGAAGCATGTTAGGTTGCGTGTTTGCATTTATGGTCTGTTTCAAAAGCTACAAACCCAAAACTCTTAAACATCGGTTGAAATACATTTTACAAGAAAGAAGTGAGGAAAAAAACTCCTACACAAAAAGAAAAATACACGCCACAAACGGCAGCGTACGAATCTAAGCTTCTTCCAGTCGGTGGAAACGGTTTTGAATTTTATGCACCAACAAACGCCACAATAAACACTACGCTCTATGTTGCATTTTACTCGAGCAGAAATGCACTTCTGTAGCAATGCAGTTGGGTTTTTCCTGCGGAGGTTTTTTTTCTTCCTTTCTCTCTGCATACAGTAACACACGCCAGCACACAATTTCCACAAAGCACACTTGCTTTCGGCAACAGTGGAAGAGTGCAGTGTGTTATGTCACCGTTTCGACGGTTTGTACGTAGTGCCCATGTTTACTGAAAACTCACTGACTCGTATCAAAGCCAGATTCCTTCAAATTCGACATCGTTGTCGTCGTTGAGCGTTTGCCATCTAAGTCAGCAAGTCAGCGGGAAACATCGTTGCGATTTCATGGTACATTGCTGATCCGTTACGTGTAAACATTCTTCTCAACTGCTTGCAAGACGTTACTGTTGTTCTTTGTGGGTTTGTTTTACTTTGCCAGCAATGCACTTAAAGCCTTATCAAGTTGATAACTAACCAGCATTACTGTAACATATTTTGTTGAGCTAGCTTTGACACAGTTCGATATGTTTTCAGAAAATAAATTACATTTCAGTAAAATAAAATTGAAAAAATAAATATAAAATTCCAATTTATTCCGTCGATAAAATAAATTTAAAATTCTAATGTATTCCTTTTATCTTGTGAAGCTATTTTATTCTATAATAAAACACAGCCAACTATCCATCGAAGAGAAAAAAATGACTAATCATCACTTGCTTTAAAATTCGTAGAACAATAATAAGCTTGCTTCTGAAGTGCGTACCAACATCCCATACCCATTCAATGCCAAAATGGGATATTTTTGTTTCCCTCGCTGATACAAAATATTTCAAGACTCTCGACTCATTCACAGAAGACCATGCTTGAAAGACAACAAAAATTACAACAAAAAAGGAGAGAAAAAAACACAGTCAACACTAATAAAAGTAAGGAGCAGATAAAGCAAAAGACACATCACTCCTCGCCGCGAATGTTTGAAGCCGACCGTTTTGAATCTTAATAAAAATAACTGCCCCGAACGAGGGGACCTCGAGATATCTGGGATGCCTTTTGGGAGCGTTCGTAAAGGGAAAAAAAAGCATTACCATCATCCTCCTTTGCACCAAGGGCCCAACAACACATTGGGACACTGCTGAAAGCGCCTTGAAGAAGCAACAACCCGAAGTCGACTTTGATCGAGTGTTGTCTACTTATGCTTTTGTCGAGTGTTGTTTATGCTGATTTGATGTGTGTATTCTTATGCTCCGTACATACGCGCACGAGTGACCGAAACAATCGCGGTACGAGAGCCCTCGTCATCGGGTCGAGGATGTGTTTCAAGACCAAACATGAGCACGGTAAAGGTTGGAAAAGGAAAATCCGCTAAACATAAGGTTCGGACCAGGGCACGGTCCGAAGAAAAAGGTGCCAAGGTGGCGGTTTGTTTGGATCGAAAGGACTCCGAAGCACATTGTGTGCATTCTTTGACGTCATAGAGAACAAACCCCCGAAACGTGTGGTGCAACGTGGATGGATGTAACAAGAAGGTTGAATGGGTTTTTTTCCCTCTGTTGGTCCTGCCGGAGAGACACAATGTATCAACAAAAACGAACGTTCGAGGAATCCAGAAAACGCAACCCCAGTGTGCCTCATTGTGTCCAGTGTCTCCGGGGGAAACACTCTCGGTTCGCTGCATACGCGAAAGAACCGGACAGTACGCAAGCGACGAACCTTTCCCGAATAATGACGATTCTACCTAATTTGAAATTTCCCACTTAAGAAACGCACGTTTTGACGGCACAGTTTGGAGATCCATTGGTTCGCGAGTCACCCATGCCTGCAAACCCGCGGTGGCCTTGCTGTTCGACCATAGGAAACCTTCCCATTTCAGCCCCGAACCGGGTGGGAAAATGCATTCCAAAGCCGTTGGTTGTTGCTTATTTTGCTTTTTAAATATATTTACATGTTATAAACTTTAGCCCAAACCAGACCCTTGGCATGTTTTAGGAACTCAGTTGTTTTTTGTTTCTTTCACTATGCTTTAGTTTACACCCCTTGCCAAACTCTCGTTAGAGCGTCCTCTTCGGCGGGGAGGGAAAGAAAAAAATATTTCTCTTAACATTCGTTTCGAGCTTGACTGAGTTTGAAGCGTTGCTAAATATACGACATGGACACTGGCCCATGTGGGGCAGTTCAGTTGTGGTTGTGGAGGCTCAAGTTATGCACTGAATTTATCACCTCGTTGCCAACAGCCAACAACAAAGGGCATTAAATTTCGTGCCGAGTGTGACCCGCCGACAGGTCCGACGGTGAAGAACGCACGTTGGAGAAATACACATCGAAAAAAAAAGCATCTTTTTTCGGTTCCTCCTAGCGAGACGGTATGAATAATAGACGCGCGTGAGGCAGATTCTTGGTGGAATATTTCAGCCTTGGTTTGTTGCTGTATGACTAATGAATGCACAAAGTGCCAACGACGTACGGGGATGCCGGTTTGAAGCGTGCTAGATTTTTGTTGTTGTTCGTTTACACAAATGTAAGAAAAATCGCCCAACTAATCGGATGTGTTTATTCATTTTTCATGCTAAATCATATCCATCACATGGTTTTGTTTATGAAGATATGTAAAGAGTGCGTTCCATTCGAATGCGGCCAGGCATGAACAAAGCGGAGGGGGGGGGGGGGGGGGGGGGGTGGGGGGGGGGTCTGGAACGATTAAATTTATGTTTTTTAATATTCGATTTTGCAAACAGTCAAGTCACAAATTTTTGGAGCATTATTGCTGGAACGGGTTATTCCATGTAAAGGTACCAATAGAGTTCTTCTTGCTCAGTAGCTTGATAACATGACACATTTTTAGTGCTTTCCCCCACGTGACAAATTCCACACGTCTGAGTGGTAGAGAAAGTTGTTTGAACCAAAAAAGAGAAGAAAAGATAAAAATCCACTTAAAACATTCCGGAAACACCGTATTCTCCTCTCGAGCGTCGCTTCAACTAACGAAGGATGAATTTAATATCCGTTACCACAACAGGTGACTATTATTGTAATTGAAGAATTCCAATTCCGGTACTGTTTTGCGTTGTGCGAAACGTTTTCATTTACGGCCGACTTCATTATTCAGCTTTTGCCCCAAAAAACACATCCATCCAGCTCGGAAGCACCTGCAGCTAGAGTACTGTGTGGAAGGTGATTCATCAAAATTCTTCATCCTACCGTGGTCAAAGAAAAATCCAGCTCGATCCAATCTGCAACGTTCCAAGGCAAGGAAGTTACGACGACGCTTAAATTCCCCAGCGTATCGTAACGGGAAGCGCACAAGGGATACGCACTAGAAACGCATCGCGTCCTTCAAAACCAGCCTGCCCAGGCAAACGTCAGTGACCTCGGGGAGATACCTTGCAACAAAATAAACCATACTTCCTATGCCCTGCTACTTCAGTTCGCCATTTCCCAAGCAACGCTTGAAGAAGCAAAAAAAAGAACGTCCCCCGTCGGAATAATAACCTGTAATTCTGGAGAGAATGACTGAAGGAGATGGAACGGTTGCCATGGATTTGTGCCGTTCCGTGTTCGGGTGTCCCGCTAGACATTAGACGTCACGTCCTTCGGAGACCCATTTCGGCCAGATGGCGTCTCGGTAAATGGCGACATCGCGTACATATCGTGGAACAACCTCCGCACAAAAGGCGAGATTTAAAATGTGTAACCATTGATGGCAAAAAAGGACTTCTCCGACGGAAGCCTATAATAAGTGGTGAGGAGAAATTTTGAGTTCTAAAATAGAAACGGAATACTTTTCTTGTTGTTGTGTTTTTTCGCTTCAGCCCATTCCATTCGGCTAGGCAAAATTCGCCTAGGTCGTAGGGATCGCCGTTGTTGTTTGCCAAGGGGGAAAATCTTATTAAGTTTTTCGCTAGGATTGTAATAAACTTGGTTGTTGCGCATTTTGGTTGCAGCTTCGCCTTTGCTCTGAGGGGTTCCGAACCATGCTGTAACTGAGCCAAACTGAGGGTTCGGGAAAGGTTGGTGTGGGGAAATTTCGTAGCAAAAGTTTTCCACATCGTAAGAATGTTTGCTACACAGTTGCCTGCGACAGAAAAGGTAGAAAGCAATTCCTCAAATGTACCAACGAGTAAATACTGGTACGAATGGGAGAGTTTATTTCAGCACCGTGACAAACATTCGGCCATTTTGCTTTCGCTTTTGGAACCGCACTGGATGGAGTCATTCGGTTTGGGAAATTATGTTTTCACTTTTACTTTTCAACGAACGGTAGTACAATGTTTATTATGTATTTTTGAAGGAAAAAAACACAACAATTCTAAACAGCAATGAGCGATACGATGGCTAATAATGAGTTTCCAAGGAAGACAAAGAAAATTGCTTCATGTGGCCGCATGGTGTAAAATGGCTTTGAACAGTATAACATTTTCATCAGCATTGGAAGTTATCAGCAGGAATAACTAATGCATATTAGGTATGTAATATACTAATTGTTTTTTTATTTTATGCACTTTGCCTTAAATACTGTCAGTTTGCCATATTAAAAGATCATGCAGTAATCTCACATCAATAGATAAAAAATGTTTTCTTCGAAACTTTCTTTGAATTGAAATAAAATATTTAAAATATAATTAAAAAATAGTACACGCTCTTTTACTATCACCAACTGCACACTACGCTGCACAGTATCCGCACTAACATCCAATCCTGGTCACGGCACCAATGTTTGGATCGTCTCTCGATCGAATGTTAGTAGCGGTGGTTATGAGTTCTGTACTATTTATTAGGCGTGTAGTCGCTTCGAGGATCTCCTACGTTGTGACGAGCTCTCACCGATTTGTCCGCTAGCAGAGCTACGCGCAACTATGCTACCCAAATAACAAATTCCATTATTCGATTATAAACCTTACAATATTATTATTGTTTAAAAATATATTATTAGTAAAATACTAAATTAAATAAATAATGTATCATCAAATGAAAATCGATTAACAAACATTTGAACTCTCTTAATCAGAGTGAAAATTTGAACATTGTTTAAAAAAAAAAAGGATGATGAACGTGGGAAATTGGTCAAAAATGATTCTTTTATTAAAGTACCGTTTTCCATAAAATTTGTTAAACTATTGTCCTTGTAGAAAACTTTATTATTTATTCCTCTTGAATCCCTTCAAACAAGAAAAATTTCTGTTTTCCATCAAAAACATTATAACTAATGCATTGCTTTTGATTCTTGATTGAAAACAACTACCATATATAACATCACTATGAAGTGAAAAATATAACACAAGAAAACTTAAATCTCTTTTTGCAATACACAAATGCAATATAATGAGCAAAGCGCAACAAGGAAAAACGCCTTCTCCATTCTACAGCGCTGGAACAGCAATCTTTCTTTTCCCATTTTCCACAATACACACACCACATGCGGAAGCCATATGCAGCAAACGGTAAATGTGCATTTGGCGAAGCCCGGGAAAAAAGGTACACTTCCACTGCAGGCAGACCACAGTTGCTTCTGGCGCGACACGATTCACGGAACCGATTCGTGGTTCGAAACAAAAAAAACGAGCAAAATCTCATCATTTCGTTTGGCCAAACGACTCTTTTTGGCTTGGGTAAAAATAGCGACCGAAGAGTTTGCCGTTGTTATGTATCAGGTACGAGCGCAAGCAAGCACGCGGGAACTTAAAAGTCGGCACACTCAACCAAAAAAAAAAAGCATGGCGCAAAAGAACACAGACACAAAGCAGATACAAATTAATGTTCGTTTTTGATGTCTTAATTATGAAGTTTCCCCGGGTTTAAGTGACTGACTTGGCTGGGTTGACTGACTGCCCTGATCGGCCCCGGGAATGGAGGGCCCCGTTTGCTTTGAACCGTTGTGGCTTCGATGGGGTTGGTTTACACCGGCAGCTTCGGGGTTCCATTCGCGTGATGGTACAAATATTTTTGAATAGTTACTTGTTAGAGACTTTAAAATTGTCCTTTTTGCCCTGTTTTCCCTTAATATCTACTGTTTGTAACTATAATTGATTGTAGTAAAAAGCTACAATATGAAGATGTATGAAGCTTTTTTTTTCTTCCAAAGCAAAAATTATTCGCATGGAAATGGTCCCAACCTTTAAGGGGGTGGAAATGGGACGATACTTTTAATGCAATGTTAATTACATTTTCTTTTACAAAGTCTAGCTACACACAATGGACCTATGGTTGTGTGTGCGCATGTTTGTAAGCGGCAGCAATCACTAGAAGGACTCCAGTGCTGCGACAAAAAAAAGCGCCTCAGGCTGCAACACTCAAGCAATGATGCACCTTCGCTGCACTGTATAATCCTTCTACTAGACACCACTTTTTCACTCCGGGACAGTTTTTTCTTTCCTTCTTCTTCTATATGCTGAACAACTCAACCCATCCGCGGGAACGGATGAGTTTGTGATGCAATTCGCATTACTTTGTATCGCTTTTTTTTTAGTTGGTTTGGTTTTTTGTTCTTATTTCCTCATCCTACCCGTAACCGTGGCCTAATGATGCTGCAAACGTGATGCGGCGGAAGTGCAATGAGTCGTGCCCAAACTCCTTGACGGGAGAGAAAAGATGGTTCTTACAAGGGAAGGGAGCGAGCGAAGGGTAGCTGGAAAATCGAGTTGATGAATCGTTACGATTCGTGAAATGACGGTTTACGGATTCACAACTTTTAGGCACCGCGACGACAACGACAACAACCGCACCATGAACCGCTACTCTCCTCAGCCGGCCGGGTTGTTAGCGAAATCGAGATCTTAACGATTCGGACAATTGTTTTACAGTTTTCATTTCGAGAGATTTCGCCTTATTTAGCTGGTGCATCGACACGGGTGGGGGGCGGGGAAAACCATGGATGAAACAGAAGAGACGGTAGACCGGCAATGTCTTCGCAGAAGCAGCGAAAAATAAAACCGTTCCGTGGAACCGTATTTTAATGCTGGCAAACTCGTGGCAACATTTCGCAAAAGGGGTTGGGGTTTTAGAGGGGTGGAAAAAGAGGGGGTTGAATTCTGGAGTACCAGTCGTGAAAGAAGTAAATGCTTTTTCGGGGATGCTTCAGGCAAGTGGCACTCTTGCGCGTTTTCCTGCAAACTGATTGCAGTTTAATGTTTGGTATCGTAGAAGGTTGGAAGCCCCCTCTTTAGCCGTTGCGCTGGCATGTTGCTAATAATGTTGTAATGTTTGCGACGCATTTTTTGTGGTTTAATTGGAAAAAGTCGCGAAAAGTTATTATATTATCTTTTTGTTTTTTTTTTCACTTTCAACATCAGATAATTTCAATTTAGAAACTTAAGTGTTAAAACCAAAATTATCTGTTTAAACTAGAAAAATTAAAGTTCAAAACTCAGTTGCTAAACTAACTTTTGAATAATGTTGCATTCCATTCCAAGATGAATCATCCTTTTCAGCGATGTAAATTTTGTGCCCAGCATAAGTATCAAGTCGATTATTGGTGTTAAACTCTTCTCACTAACTGATTCATTTTGCGCTCGGATACTTTACATCGCACCGAAAACGGTGGAAAAAGGACATACAACATGAGTACGGGTTTGTGCCATCGACGGTACTGTAGATCCATTTTTTGCACTTCTCATAAACATTAATCCTTCGGGTCGATTCAGCAAACATGTAATCAAGCAAATGGTCGTAAATATTCATAAGATGAGATTCTCACCGCACCCGTCAAATGGGTTTTGTTTCGAGGGCGCACACATCCAGGGCCCAGCCCAGCCCAGCGAGATTACGCCGAAAGTTGATCCTTTCCAATCAGCGATACACGGGCAGGACGCTGTGTGTCTGTACGAAAGGCCAACCGTTCTCAACTATCTTTAAGCACCGGATCTACATCAGGTGGGCAAGGTGTAATGTAACCCCGCCGGCGGTTGACAACCGCTGTGTGAAGTGGTTTCCAAATATCCCCCTCAAAACAGGAAGACAAAAAAAAGACATCCCTCGGACCAAAAATGCATCCCCGAAATGAAACACGGAGCAGATAGAGCAGACGAAGCCACGACGGAAGTTGGCCACGATGGGAAGCAATTTAAAATGCAAATTTTTGCACCACACAACAATTAAGTGTGATTATTCACATTTAACTGAAAACGCTCTCCGACCGGCCAACCCGGTTCCGTTGGTTTTGTGCAATGGCGCCCCGGCCATCAACCCAGGCCCCCAAAATGACAGTGCGCGCAATAATGACAGCGCGCGCGGTGAGAAACGATCCATATGCATTTGGTTTGGGGGGGGAGCAATTTTCTTGTCAAGAAACACTGAACGAAACAAACACCACGATTGCTACCCTTGACGACTCAATCAGAACGTACTGCGTGTAATGACGGTATGTGACCCTTCCCTTGTCTCAATTATAGGTGTGCGATCGATTGTGTGTGCGTGCGTTCCAATAGAAATTCCTGTCGAATCGAGGCAGATGGAATCAATGGGGGGAAAAAATCATCTTCTCACCTTTATAAGGATATAAAAAATGGGATAAGTATTGATGATTTTCATACCGAACCCAGTACACTTTGTAGGTGGATCGATCCTACACAATCGTCTCGTAACAGAGCCGCCATCGCCATGACATGTGTTATTACTCACATCTCCACTATAGGCAGCATCAGCAAGCAACAACAACGAAAAAAGAAAAACCTTATTCTGAAATGGTTTTCATGCCCACGAACAGCTTCAACCACATTGCCGTTTTGTGCTGAAGTAATAATAATGAAGCGTGAAAAAAAACCCGCGCGGCGACCCTTCAACAGTCGCCTGTTCCGGTGCTCTCTGTGGAGTCCGCTAAGCGATCAGCAAGCTCTCGGCTGCGTACACGTGCGTGATTTGTGTATGAATGCCAACACCACCGTTGCCATCATTCTCAACGTCGAGTTGCCGACAAGTGTTACCCGACAGTAGCAGCAACGAGTCCGGATGTCCTGTGCCCTGGCACACGACAGCGACATCCAGTCGAGTGGGTGTCGGTATTTGAATAATAAAAGATAATCATCGGCGATTAGTGGATCGTACTCGCATACGAAATTATGCTGTCCACGCGCACGATTTTCGCGTCCATCGTATGTCCGCCCTTGGCCCGTGTGGACCACGAGTGGCAAAAAAGGGGTTCTTGTAAAAGTGATTAAAATGAGACGCCGCCACCATTTTTCGGACACGGAATATTCGGGATTTTGGGAATGCCGGGGAACTCCCCGTGCACGGCACGTAAATCCGACCTGGTGTGGTTGGGCTCACACTCCGTACGGCTTAATGCGGAAAAATGCGCCCCCTCCCACAAAGCTGAAGCCTCTGGTCTCAATGGCCGCGGGTAGTTTGGGGCTTAGCTGGGTTTTAGCGGCCATGGATCAAAATCAGCACGGAGCGGTGTACGCAAATTATGATGCCGAAGACCGGAAGGGACGCAAGGTATGAATAGACAGTATTTACGCCCGCCGACAGCCTTAAATGTGTACACTTTCGAAATGATCCGATTAATGTTGATAGGATTTCACTGACAATGGGTTTTTCTGCTGCTACCGCTGCTGCTGCTGCTGGGTAACCATTCTAGCGGTCGGGGAGTTTACTGCTGCTGCTGGGCTAGGTTTTGGGGATGGAGAATGATTTACCCACACAGCTTACATAGTGCGTCGATATGAAACTGCAGCGTGTCCTTTTATTCTGTGGGATAAGCCAAACTTTCCCATCTTGTGTACGTAGCCATGTTGCGCCGTATGGATTAGTATGAAAGGACCTGATGGTTCTTTGAGGTATGAAGGTTGTAGAGGAATTTTCATACATTTAATATAACTTTTTATAACAAGTAACCTTTAGTTACAGCAACCTTTAGTAGGTGTTGTAGCAAATCACAATTCGCGTAGTCTATTAAAAGTACTTCATGAAAAGTTCCAAAATGGCGAAAACATTGAAGACTGAAGATAGCTGAACAATTCCAGAATTCCCAGATATGAGATTCGATGCATTGGAACTCTATACCATGATACCCCTTTCCAGTTAGCTTCAGATGTGATTACTAAGCCACGAATTACAAGCACCATAACTGCTGCTCCCTATAGACATCTTGGTCTTGGGTGTCTTCACGAAACATAAAACTAAACTAACCCGAAAAAACGGTTCGTGTCTCACCACATTTTCGTCGCACACTCATTCAATTAGCTGCTCCTTTAACGCTTTTATGAGACTGAAATATGAAATTAAAAATTCTCCCTCAATTAAACTATAACAAGATCACTTAAGCTGTTACTGATCCACATTCAAGTAGAAAAAAATGAACCTAAGTAACGAGCCACAAGTGAAGTAATAAACTGTGTCCACCAAAGCTAATCAAGCACTTTTGCCTTTCGCTTAACTCTACGCCATCATGGTTCAATTACATTTTTATCGACGGTTTTTGCTTCTTCATTCCCGCCTCCCGACTCCGCACAAGCTCTAATGAGCTGAAACTGCACTGGATCATAAAAATCAAATATTACTCAAACCGGCTACTTCTGCGTTCCGGCTGATACGAACCGTGCTTCGTAATCGATTTCAGCTGTTGATACTTGCCGTCTAACATCAAGTCGGCCCCCGGCGGCCACAAAACGTTTGCCGGAAGATTGAAAGATTTTATTTTGCAGCAAAAGAGAAGCGCCAGCGAAGAAGATGGTCGAGCTTAAAAATACCGAAAATGTCGATCAGAAAACCCCCCCGTACAGTCGGTGGCATCCGCCATGGTATCAGCACCGAGAAGCTAGAAAGATGGCTGCTGCCTGAAAATCACCCGGCAAGAAGGCGCAAAGAAAAATTGCGCGATGTTCGATTTTTTAATGCTTCTCCATCAAGCTTTTTATTTGCTCATCAATCTTAATTCATCCCTCCCTAATCGATGGACGAACCACATCGGATGGCCGAGCGGACGACCCCCGGTGTACACGATTCCGAACTACCGACGAGCGTCACGTTCCATTTCGAGCCCGCGGAACGGTATAAAATGCATTATCTATGTTTTTGCCTTCGCTCTAATTTTTATGTGATCTGCAGCACTTAGGAAAAAAAGGGCAGCGTGTCGGCAGCACTGAACCTGACAGCGACAGGACAGCCTCAGATGCCACAATTCCCAGCCACGTCCGTGGGACGGCATCTCCTCTACACCCATGGGAAAATAGAAAGTACCTCCGGCCAAGTCCGAAACACCGCTTGGGGGAAAGTGTGAGTTTTAGGACACTTGTTTTCCATTTGATTAACTTCAAAACCTACCGTGATTGTGTGCACAGGGTGGCACAAATCGCACCCCAAATGTACGGTTCGTTTCCTTTTCTGTTTGAGCGCTTCACTCCCTGCCTTTCCTGCCGCGTTGCTGTTACGCGGAGAGTGTTTATCGGAGGCGGTGCTGACCGTTCCGGTACGATGGTTGAACTTCCTGTCCTGGTTTAGGTTGATACGAAACTTAAAACCCTCCTACAGGCCCTTGAGCAAAGTTTTTCTTCCTCACATGAGGAGTCCTTGAATGATGTAATGTGCAGTACATTGACACTGGATATGACACGGCTTCTAGTGTGTAATCTACTTTCGGTGTTATAATTTTATCTAGTGAGGCAATGTACTGGGAGTGATAGATGGTAGAAATTGGAATTATTTATTAGATATTTCCCTTCAAGAATTTAAGGATTTTCCCTCAGTTTGGAGAACAAATTTTACATCAAAATATAAATTCCCAAAGGAAAATTAATACCAAGCATGTGAAACTAACTGATTTACATGTTTGTACAAATCCAATAATATTGGTTCTTCTTGAATTATTAAAAGCTCTCGAGTAATTTTGAGCAAAGATGCATATGTAAATATATTGAAAAATATTAAAATATATTTATATTATTATTATAAAAAGGGGTTAACTTAAAAAAAAAATACGTCACGAAGATTCAAAATCTATCGTTAGTTGTCTACCAAGAAAAGCTAACCAATTTCACCGGATAAGCTACGCCTCAACGGTGCGTTTGTCAAAATGATAGATGTAGAGCTTGCTTCAACTTAACACCACTCTTGCACACCTTCAACCATCCATTAAACGGTTTCCCAAGTCCCGTTCGGTCGGCATCCAAGCCCCCAAAAATGACCTTCGAGCCAAAAAAAAACAACACAAACTAACACCGGACGAAACGAAACAACAACCAAGAACAACCGCGTCTTCCTGGCGCGCCCTGAATAGAGATCAATTTTCTTCACCATTCCCCCGGTCCTTTTATCATTGTGCACGTTCAGAATTTTGACAGTTGATCTTTTGCCGAAAATAACTAGGCATGTGATCATCATTCGTCATAGGCCGCGGAATGCGCTGACGTGCGCTTCGCACCAATCGCAAACGTAGAATTTCGGCATAGCTGTACCACTTTCCACCACCTCGCGTGTGTGGGGTTGGAGGATGTCCACGGAGGGATGGAAAAAGTACACAATCGAACTAACAACAAAACCTTTGCACATGGACATTCGAATTTGGGTAGAAGGCGCTTTTACGGCCCGCTTCGAACGATCGATAATGTCTAGGGTACCGCGTCCGGGACTGTCCGGATTGGAAGACACAGGAAAACCGAAATGCCCCTTTCCCAAAAATGGTCCGTTTGATCACCGAGAAACACCAATTGTCGGGACATAGTCTAGCGCTGTGTTTTTTTCTTTTTTTGTTGTTTCCGCTGGCCTTCCCTTTAGATCAGTTCTTTTTTCTCTCTCTTATTCCCTCACTCTTTGCTTGCGTGTACCTGGTGGTGGTGGTGAAAAATGGTAATGATTGCCTTCCCGGCGTCATTAATCTTATTCTCATTCGAACTGTAATAATGGAGTGAAAAATGTCTTTATTAAGCTATCGAACTGGTGTTGCCCAATTGGGTCCTGCAACCGGTAGGCGGTAAGCCGGAGGTCGTGGTGCCCAAAAACCATCCCAATGTGTGGAAATGAATTCACAATAGGAAAAAGCATCACATCGTGTCAGAAAAATATTGATCAATTCCTGAACCCCGAACCCCGTGTATGGTGTGTTTAGAACGTGCCGCAGCTGAAACACGAACTACGAATTAGGGGGTTTCGGTTCAGGGATTCTACCTAACGCACACCTGGGATGTCTTAAATACCTGCGAGGTATTGTGGATTAAAGAGCAAAAAAAAAAACAACAACAACACATCATTTTGTCTGGCGAGACTCTAGGAAAGTTAATGAACAAAGCTTCAGTTATGGAAGCTAGAAATTACTTTTGAAGATCAATTCCTTTTTAGGACGGCGATTGGATCCAAAATACCTTACCAGGTGCGTACTGTATTCCATCAGCACGAAAGCAATCTGACCATGAAAGCAAAAATCCATAAATCGCTCTCGCTTCCAGTGCATTAACTTTCTAGCCAGCAACAACACGGGGTAGTTCTACCGGGCGCACTCGTCTTAGATAATTTCCCCGAGATGCGTCCGCGCGTGAACGATCGCAGCAATACGCGCCCGAACGGGCGAGAGATAAATTAAAGTTTACAACCCTATCTTATCTCATCAATTAAATTTTATCGCCCATTTTCATCGAACCGCAACCTTTCGTAATTCGCACCGACGATGGCGGTGGCCATCACAAGAAATGACTCACCGGCACGAACAGATCCGCCATTTGCCAATCACGTACGTGCTTTTGCGTGCACGAATACCTACCTCGTAGTCTACCGGTTGATGGATTATCTGTCGAGTTGCTTTCGTATAGTAGTTATCCGTACTGGCCGAAAGAGAATGGTGATGGGGGTGAGAGGGTTATGATATGAGACATTTACCGAGGCCGGGTGGGTGGAGTTGTTGTGGTTTGTTGCGAAGTAAAGTCATAAAATTTGCGTGAGATATACACCCAAACACCTAAACCTGGGGTGAAGGGAACGAGAACGATGGCAAATGTTTTAAGACACCTTCGAGGCTAGTTCAATAAATCCATGAAAAAAAAACTGGTCTCTTGCTCAATTGTCGATGCAGTCGAGACTTCGGCAGAATCGGTCGATGGAGACCAGTTTCGTGACAAGGTACGAGACTGCAGTCTGAATGCTGACGATGTCATTAAGTTTAATCGATCATGAATGCTAATATATACACCTTGCGCAATCACAGTAGGCAATGTCAGCGCGTCGGTACACCACCATCGGACAGGTTCTTGGCGGAATCGGAATTGTGTTTCGAGCATTTGCTCGATTAGAAGTCTATTTCGTATGGAGTCGTGTATATACCAATCAAAGTAAATAGTTTATGGCATTGATTACCAACGACTGTAAGCTAAACTCTTTTTAACGTTGGGGATTATCCGACTACTACACACAGCGGACATTGATATTCACTATATAATTTTGATCCACTGAACTATTTAGTAGGTCGTATTGATTAATTCAAGCGAAAATTTTATCTTCGGATTAGAGAATTATTGACTTATTTACTTAAGAAAACCATCATTATTATTTCTCACAATAGGTGTATATATTTATGTAAATACTCTTAATTGTATGATTAATTACGCGAACGTAAACGAACACGTTCGTAGAAGAAGACGACTGCATAATATATTCAAATGGTTCGACATGGGATACATTTTTGTGCTGGATTCTTGATAAAAACTCCCTAACATTTTCCACAAACACCACCCCGGCCCGGACAGTTGCTAGGAATGCAATGCCTCCCAAAACGCCCCACAAAACAAAACAGCTCAATCGGAACCTCCAAATCAACAGCTTCATCTTTCACCTTATCAACCCAGTTCCATCTTTAGCCTTTGATTGGGGGAACGTTCTTCACCACACGCACAGTATTTATGTGTTTCTCATTCTCATTACAAACGCAAGGCATCGATTTCGATGACTTTGCAAATGAGGAATGGTTTGAGTTTCCACCGTTTTGCCAGCGCGCACCATTCGCAGCAGGGTGTCCTAGAGCAGGCCTTCCAGGTGTGGTGGGGCGAGATAGAAAAATTAAACATAAACTTACACACAGACACGGCTATTCCACCTAGTCAAATTACCGTCGTTTGGAAGGACCACATTTTTCTGGACATAAAAATTCAAACGTCCAACCTGAATGTTGGTTGGAAAACTGAAATTCACCCCAAACCGAAGCATGTTGGAGGATGGCGGCTATTTGTTCTCCAAACTCCGAAACTATGCTTCGGAACATGTGAAAGAATGTGCATAAGCAATCTGTGGTGACTGCCAAACATTGGGCCTGACTGGTCGCCGATGGCCGACGACTACATGTGGAATTCGTCTGGTCGGCCCTGTACACCATAAATCAAATGTTTCGAACCGGTGGACATGAGGGGGGACAACAAAATATGTTAATATGATTTGCACTTTATTGTCCAACCTTAGCATGTCGATGGTGGAGAACCCGTGTTTCTGAGCGGCGGTGGTGAGGCCTTTTTGGGTGCAATAAATTGACTAATCAGCTGGGGTGTAGTTTTTCATTCTGCGGATATTTTCAGTGACGTGACTTCACAATGATCACCCGTTTGTTGAACCATCCGTCTCTAGTGTCGGGTTTCTGCATAGCACGAACGATCTTTAATTTGATTTTGATACAAATTTGCAATGATCCTGACACAACAGAGACAGAACACCACCCCAAGATATACGCCAAGAGAAACGTGTTCTAATCACCTATTCACCTTCAACGTTTGCTTTCTTTCGTTACGACGATGGCTCGCGAAACACAATAAAACGGCATGAGATATTCTGCTCCGACGCGGACCACAATTCATCGGATATTCTTCGCTTGTAACATCATAATCACAATCGTTATTGCGTTGTGCGAAGCCATTCATCGGCATCATCCCCTTCAAACGGTGTGACTTTTTCAATGGCCGATAATCGTTTCTCATCACAACAGACGATTATTAAGCTTTTGACGGCATCAAGCTTGGTCTCGTCGAGCTCTCTTGTGGATCGTTGCGAACAAGCGTGCCGATCTGCATGCACTTCAACTTACCCGAGAGTCTCACTCATCCGTAAGGGTTTAATAGCGGGGACGGTATGGAAGATAGCGATCGTTCCGGTTTTTGAAGAAGTGGATAGTTTTTCCCTGTCGCTAGAGCCCATCGTGAGCCCTCGTTCGGCAAAATGGTGCTGATGGGCCATGTATGCACGGATACAACAGCAAAGGGGGCAAGCAAATTATGAAGTTAAAAAGGCAGGATATCTTGTCGGTTAGAAAGGCCGTAGTTCGGCCCACGCGTCGTACGAAGACACCGTCGTGACCGGTGCGATGAGATTGTGCACAGCTTCAAGTGGCCATATGAGTCGCCTGTTTGTCATGTTGCAGCGGCATGTGGGTTGTAGCTGTCGTCTCAATCGATCGAACACTTTGTGTCACCAGAACTCCCTTCCCATTAAAGCCCTGCATCCGTATCTCAAGGGCATGTCTCGATCGGCCGGAATCGATCAAAAAACTCTACCGGTAAGCATAATGTTCCATTTTCACCGTCAGACGTTCCGGACTACCACCCACGCGGCTCATGGAAGGGCAAGGAGATCTATTTTTGTAATCATTTCTATCAACACCATCAGCACGAAGCGAGACAGGCCGTCTTTCGTCGACGTTTTGTGCTGCACTATCTGGTACCCTTGTTCTCTACATTCGAACCGTTCACGCTTCGATCGAATCTCCGCACAAACCCTCGACACGCTCATCCTGATACGGATCCAAACCTCGAACGGCAGAGTCCGAACTCGCTTTCGCGGGCACCACGGGACGCAATGCATTAGTAAAACTCATCCAGCTAACCCTTCTACCGTCCCGAAAAAAAACACCAAGAGAAAAGGAAGCACACAATGTTGCAATCTCACCGCCAGATTGTACACCTCGTCTACGAACTACGAACCTCCAAATGTGAGGCCTTCGTTAGGGGCCTAGTCGCTCCCGATCCCGGTGAGATATCGGATTCGGGTGGTGATTGACTTTGTCCAGCTGGCTGATGTACCGAGCGAGCCGAGGGTAAGGTCCTCCGCAGTGTGGCAGCTGTACCTTATCAACATATGGGCCGATCGGGACCGATGTTAGACATTGTAATTAGATTGTTGATTGATGATAGTACGCGGCAGGAAGCCGATGTTTATGGAGGATATCGTTACGTTGCTCTTTTACTATTCAAGTTCCACGATGGGAAAGGGAATTCCAACCCAACCGGTAAGAATGAAGTGGATGACTTTAATGTGAGTTTAATACTTGAATTTGTTGTGTAATTATCAGCAAACAATAAGTATTAATGTTAATGTTAAATTGGGTGTTGGATCAAAATAATATCATAGTCCAGACTTCGTAGTAGTTATGCTCCAAATCTCTTTTTATTTTGTTTTATTGAGCTGTGATTATAGTTGATAAATATTATACAACTGTAATATTAATCGGAGGCGATAGAGGACGCTAAAAATTCGATTTTGATCTAGGACATTGGACGAACAGAATTGAAAAATGTCTACCCGTTCAAGAAGGACGCGATTTTTAAGCTCCAAGGGTTTACCAAATTTGGTTAAAAAATCCATACTATAGACAGACATCCCCTAAAAATCTGTAGACGAAGGAATAGCAAAGAATCTCTTCGATCTTCCTGGTAGTTGAAGAAATTGAAAAATCAGTAAAAAGAAACAGTTTCTAGACAAGAATATATTTTTTGGCGTATTTTTCAGCCGATGCCAGTAGGTGATTGCATTTTTAGTAAAAAAAACGGCTTACAAAGCTTTGTTGGGAAAGCCTCAAACAGGAGGAACGTATACAACTTTGAGACCGAAACAGAGTGAATTGATCTCCACGAAAATGTCGAAACAAATGCTTACATTTTTATTTTGGTGCGATCACCTAACGCTCTGGTCAGCTGGTGTCGGCTGATCGGTATAATGTGATGGAATTTTTATTGAAGACATATGATTCAAAAAACATTTGTTTCATTCAATTATCATCGGCAATCAAAATTAGTGCAATTTGTATAATGTATCCGTTATTGCACAGGAAAAATGTGTTTTTTTTATCAAAAACTGGTTAAATTAGAAGCCATCTCATGTTACGACTAAAAGTACTTAAATACATCTTCCAATTCTACATTTTTGAATTAGACGTCATTAGACGAGTGTAAATAAGAAACAAAATTGTTGTTAAAATGGTCGATAAGTAGTGTTCTCAACAGCTTTTGTACTTCATCTGATATTACATAAAGCTGTAAAGCTTATTTTTCTATGAAGTCAAATATCTTTCAGAATAGCGAAAAAAAGGTGTTATGAAAGTGAGTTGTGAGTGTAATTCTTATTCGAAGCAACAACAAAAAAATTCTAGAGTTGTTGCACTCGAACCACTCAGACACTCCTGTTGTTTGAAAACATACAATAATGTATCATCTATCGATATCACACACAAACTTTTAACCCCAACTGCTCCCCTAGCGCAACGGTCGCAAAGAAAGGAAAACCATTAAAAAAAATCCCAATAATAATGGCCCATCCTGTGATTTAATGATCTGACCTGCAGCTGCAAATGGTTGTTGCGAATATGCTCATACACACGCGCTTTGCTGTGGCCTGTTTCTCCTGACCAGGTCCTTCTCCTTCAGCACATTCCTTCCTGTTTATTTCCAACATGCGGCACACATCACTCGCAGTGGATAGCGGCGGGGATTGCATGCTTGGGCCCTGGCCCGGTATGATTTTGCATCCCCATATCGCTGATTTATTAATAGGCATAAATATTTTAAATACAGTAAATCATCCGATAGCCTCCAGTGTCGGTGTCTCGTCTCGTTTGGGGTCGATTTTTTGCAAATAATATATACAATTTTATAAACCCATAACCCGGGCGTTTGATGCACTTTCCACTGCTTTCGATGCTTCACTTTCATCCAGCCATCCAGGGCTCCAGTGGATCCCTTGGCAGCACGTACCGATAATATGATGTTCCCATTTTTAATGAATTATTTTCTTCCCAGTGGCCTTTGGAAGAGCCCTTGTTTTTTTTGGTTGGTGCTGCTGTTCGACTGTGTGCTTGCCTAAAAGGTTGGCCGGGTCACGCGAGCTGAAGTTTGTCACATTTTCATCAATACATTCGTTTGCATTTAAATTTGATTTCGTTAAAAATGAACATGCGTTTGGTGCAACTTCGGATAACAAGCCGGTTGTTAAGGTGCATAAAAATAAAACACCCGTCAAGTATCATCTTCTAACGAGGGTTGATTTTTAAATAAATCACACGTTGGCCTTCACATCTGACGCTGACTCAACGAACGCCACAGTATCGATGAACGCGAAGATGGGGTACTTAATTAAACTCCATAAATGTATTGAAACGATTCAGTCACTAATGAATGAAACTCTCCACGTTGTGCTTTCTATAAGCAAAAAAAAAAACGAAAAAAGAAAACACTTTTTTTAAATGAAAAAAACGAAATACAAATGCCCAGTTTGCACATGCAACACGAAACAGTGCGATGTATGTATGTAGCAAACTAGCTTTGTTTATTTGTGTGCCTGTACGGTAACCGTTTGATGGTTGTGCGCGTGGATGCTGAACATTATAATGGTTGGAATAAAATTTGCATTTTAAAATGGCACAGAGGGGGTAAATATTTTAGGTGGTCCTGTTAAAAAATTCATTGCACTTGCACGAACCGAACCGAACACCCCGTCAGCGTACACCTTGCGGCTGCGTTGTTCCGGTAAGCTCGGAATGAAGTGAAGTGTTGAAATTGAACAAAATTACATACAGAGCCCGAAATACAGAGCGGGAAAGGGGATTGCAATGGTGACATACGTAAATCATGAAACAAATTGTTTGATTGCATTGATGAATTTAATGAGACAGGTTTGCTGCCGCTGCCGGTGTTGAGCGGAAATGTATTCATTGATATTTTGCTTTCAATCGTTGATTGATTGCTGTGCGCGGTTAAAGAAGGAAATTAATTTTTCATTTAAGATTTTTATTTTGTGTGCGATTGTTTTGGTTCAAATGATTATATTTCGTATTTTTATATTTTTATACTGAATTTTAAAATAACTACATAACTATAAGAAGGATTTATTAGTGGGTTTGCAAGTCTTCCCACAAAAATAATTTGTTTCTTGACTGTTTTAATCTCGATCGATCACCTGATAGAAGGTCAGACATGGAACCATTGTTCTCAAGAATGAATCGTCTCACTCATTGTCTGGCCTAGAACCCTACCGTGTTCCATGAATTTATGATGAACATTTTTGAACATATTTTGAATCTCGTTTTCGACCACAACGAATTCAAAGAAAAAAGAGCACCGTGGCGCCCAAAAACAGTCACTCAAGCTTCCTCTAAAACGGATGATGAATTATTGATCAATTATGCTTCGCTAATTGATGTGCGTGGAATGTCTAGTGTGGTCTGTTTAACCACGTTAGTTAAAGTTTTTTTTTTGGGAAGAAAAGATCAATCACGTAAAGCATACGAACCATTATTCCAACCACGTCACATTCCCTGACAACGGTTGCATTCCTGTGGTATATTTCACTAAACTCGAACGAAACGCAACCCCGCTGAAAACTCCTTAATGTGAGAGGAAGAATTTCAATATCGTTTCACTTTGTTTTCTCCTCACCGTAGCGCCATATTGAGTTATCACAAAAAAGGAAAACACAAAAAACCCGAGAAGCCGAAAAGGCGCGCTCGCATTAAGCTATTTTAATTTTCAAACCTTTTTTGCCGTTTGATGAGCGTTCGATTTAACGCTGATGGATTCTATCAGCATGCTACCCTCTTCCAACTTTTTTAGGTGTGCTTTTGTTTTACTGTGCGGCCACTCGTTACCATGATCTAACCCAAAACGACACAGATTGATAGATTTTGGGCGGTTTTTTTTGTTTGTTCACTTGCGAGTTGGAAATTCGAGCTCCACGAGCTTACGCCTATCGCGGTGCGCGGTTATTAAAATGATTTCCGAACATCGTAAATATCGGATTAGTGAATGTTAATTCCTGCCGTTAAAAGAAACACCGCCCGAAGGAGCGCAACCCCCTCAACGGGATCACAATCGTCTGCGTCTCTACAAAAGGGGGTGATGCGTTCCATTACGAGTTCCATTCATTGTTAGCGCGACGAGAGAAAATATTTATTTGTTTCGATTTGCTGCATGAAACATCGAAAACGTACAAAACTCAACGAGAAAAAAAATGTCCTAACAACAGTGATTGGAACTAATTTTTTAGCGGATTCATTAATTAATGACACACATTCACAGCACGGGCGATGCGTTTCTGTTTTATGTGATAGGGTGGTTAGACGGTTGTCTAGTGCTTCGTTATTCCAGGCTGCCATTTGCATGTTTATCGTGACATATTAAATGAAACTTTGTCTTCGGCCCCAGGGTGTGTATATGTGTGTTACGCTAAGGAGTTCTACCCTGGCGGCACCCGGGAGAAGGATATAAATTTGGGCAAGTTTATTATAATGACGCTGAAACCGCTTTATTTTAATAGCTTCACTCGCATGTTTTGGTGTGCGGAGTTCCCCCGGTGCGGCATTGGCTCATTTCCACACTCCACGCGAGCGCCTGGCCGGCTATTGATGAGTTTTAGTTGAAATTGATTTTTCCAAACGGACCGATACCGTTAGAGCATTAAATGTGTCATAAGGTAGTGTTGGCGTGGTTTAGTGTTGTGTTTTTGGGATTTATTGTAATGACGTGTTGAGTCATCGACAAACAGAAAGCTTATGCATTTCTTCCGCCAGAAAAAAATGTCGTTTGGAGGTTCAAATATCATTTCCGATTTCGAAGATTTTATGGGGAAGAGAGGATATATTTATAAAGGTTTATGTTTTAGGCTGTAATGAATATTTTTCTGAGACTTGCTATTTTCAAGTTCTTAGAGGTTAGCATAGCACAGCATGATCACTTAGTAATGGTTTAGCGCCACTTGATCAACCCAACAAGCTTATTCTTTTCTGGGTTATTTCATAGGGAAAGAAGGTCGTCCACCTTTCTAGAAAGTACTAGGAGATAAGTCAAAATACCTCAGTGCTAATCCGAATATCTGGTTTTAGATAGTTCTAGTACAATATATTACTTCAGTTTCACTCATCACTCACAAACCATCACAGAAGATGAGAACATTGAGATCCGTCGACAGTAAAGTTTAAGTACATACAATTTATTTACCATCTGAGATCATTCTTTCTAAGCAGGTCTCAGTTAGAACCCTAAATAGGAAGATTCGTTGATATTATCAATTCAATCCTCAAGATCTTTCTTTCTAAGAGGAGCCTGTTTCAGTTAAAACCGTAAATAGGAAGATTCGTTGATATTATCAATTCAATCCTCAAGATTTAGTCGGTTACTCTTCTATGCATATCTGTGGACATATATAAAGTGGTGTCCAAATTTATATGTTGACTGTATGAGGTAACCTCTCCACTCCAAACATCTGTAGCAACGATCGGAGCTGGGATTATATAGAACCTTCATAGTTCCAGTACTCACTTACACTTATGAGACTTGGACATAATTCAAAACTGACGAAATCCTTTTAGCCGCTTTTGAGAGGGAGATGTCCTGAAAGATTTGTGTGTCCTGTATGTGTGGGAGGAGAATGAAGGCCGCTATAATGACGATCTTTATTATTTCTACGATAACTTCACTATCGTACTGCGAATTAGACTTGCGAGTTTGCGGCGAGCTACTCATGTCATTCTAGTACAAGAGGGATACCTAGCTTGTAAAGTATTTTTGGGTATCCCGTTTGAACGTGAGCGATTTAGAGACCTTTGGCAGCATGCTAAGTCCAAGAATCAGTTTTAGCGCCTGATAAGTAAGTAAGATGTCTATAATACTCGCAAATAAAAAGACTTCGATGAAAGCATTTGAATGAATAATAACGAAAGATGGGTTATTATTGGTTGCTAAAAACGCTTCTACTCTGTTTCATTATTTTTAGATTAATTATAAACTCAACTTTAATTTGATCAATTTTACCTTAAATTTTCATCCAATAAACACCCAGAATCCCTTTGCTTACATCTACAATGTTGCAATGCTTGTCAAATTTAACGAAATGCAACATAAACCCAAGCTGAAACAAACAGCAAAATTAGCCGTCATTTCCGTTCGATAAATGATTAATGTCCCTTCAGCTGCAATATTAATGTTAAACCTAAACGTTCAACCCGCGTACACACGAACATTACGCCCGTTGCGCAACTGCACGATCACCACGTTCGCCACGAACGGATCAGTTTTACAGCGCTCCCCATTAATGGGGGTTCAGGTGTCAAATTAGATCAGTGCAAAATTATTTCAATTATGCAGCATGCACCTTCGATTTTACCGTGCCTATTTTACAGTAGAAAAAACAAGTTCACGTTTGAGCCTCCGAAAAAGTAGGCAAACGGCCGGGGGTACACGCAGTTGCAATCGTTTGCAGTCACCTCAACCTAACGAACCATAATGCAATCGCTCACCCGCCCATCGATACTGATCAAGCGGGTTTCTTCTCCGTTTGAATTCTCCCTACAGATCAGCTCAATTGAGACATTAATATGTGAGTGGTTAATAGAGTGCTCGATACCGACGGGTGTCGGTAATAGTGAGATTGCAGCCGTGGCTGAACTATTTGCAGCAAAACGGCTTGAGCCAACCTTCCTGCAATCCTCTTGTACTCGGGGTTGGTGGGGATTTTTTTTGTGCTCAATTTTATAAATGCCTTTGCCTATGTTTACGATCACGAACGCCCTCCACGAGCGGTGATCGTCCAATGATCACGTGCACGATTGCTAGTCCGGGGCCCTCCAGCGACTTGGTTGGAAAATGTTGCTTGCGAAGGCAAAAGACGTGTCAAAGGGGGGGGAGCAAACGGCTGTGGATGGTAGGAGCGCGCGTGATACTAACCGAGCTCTCGTGCAGAGAAAAACCTGGGAAACGTATTAATCTATCTGGATATGTGTAAATGCATAATATCTTTTATTATACATGCATGCTCCGGCCGGTTCGGCATTCGGCAATTGCATCGCTGTCTTCATGCTCGATGTTCGTTCTCACCGTAAGCGACGAAGGATTTACACTTTTTTTTTTGCTTTGCTTGTGCTGTTTGTTTCCCTTTTCAGCTGATTTCACTATTTCTTGCAATGCGAGGACTTCTCCGAATGGCAACTCGGAAGGAGTGGTTCTAAAAGGGGGTTGCATCGATGGAACAATTTAATCTCCATAAGTGCATCAAACTTCCCTACCTAGGCAGTTTTCTCAACACTCAAGTCTATACCAAGGGTTTGAATTTAGATAGATCTTGCTCATATTATTACATTCATAGGGTGTGTACGAAACCATTTGCAGTCACATAAAATTCGTTTTCAAACATTCAAATGTAGCTTCTATGCATTTTATTTATGATGAAAGAATCAAATAAATTCTCTACTCTAGAAGCTTAATATATTTTTGAACCCCCATGCACCGTCACTAATCACGAAGTAAGTTGTCCATTTTTTTTGATACATTTTCCATTTCTTCAACACCTCGAAGTAATCGGACCAGCATCGACCATTTAAACAGCTGCCAGCTTACTTTGAATTGCAAATTGCATGCATGTTTGGATTGCGCCTCGTCGAACTATCATCTCCCCCCGAGTGGGGGGCAATCGGCATTCGTTTGGAAATATTCAACGTTTGCCACAAAATTGCCAATGTGCAAAGGAAGCAAAAGAACGCTTCTGCCAATAGATATCTGCTTACACCTAAAAGATACCATTTTGCCATAAGAACACATAAGCTCGGCCGTACTGATGCTCCGTATTCTAGCTTACAAACAGCAAAACTTAACATTTCACAGCTTTTGGGGTGGAAACTTTTCACATACCCATTGCATAAGATGCAATAATTTTAACCGGCAAAGCACATGGCTCCAACAACAGCCCTCTTCGAATGGTTCGAACGTGCGTAGATGGGAAAAATGGAAATCAACCACTATCGGCTTTTGAAAAGTGCGTTTTCGTGTTGCTGCGAAAAGAACGGATGCGAAAAGCCGAGAACCAGAACCAGCCCCGGACCTCATGTTAAATGGATTCGTACAAAGTTGAACGTCGCTTTCGGCGAAGCGCCTATATTTTGCTCAATTTGTTTGTTTTTTTACGCTTATCGTACAGCACTGCCTTGAATTTGTTTACGGCTAAAGATTAACGAAAACAGTTTTAAACGGCCCGTCATTAATTCCAATCTGCTGATAAAAGTGAAAACCGTACAACACTTTGGTGAACTGTAGTGGTGAAAAAAAAGATTTACCACGATAAATTTAATTAGGAAAAATGTTACACATTTTTTAACGAAAAATTAACATCTAATAAACATGAAAACAATTTAATTTTCATTGAACTAGGTATAAATAAATGAATCATAAAAATATATTTAAAAAAAATAAAATTAAAATTTATTTATACTTACCTCTATATATTTTCAGTTTTACTTATCTATAAAATAAATTTAAAAATAAACAAAAAAATATGTCACATTTTGACCCATTCCGCTCTAATTCCCTGTTGACGTGTGGCTGATAATGGATTGTGCGAGCTCATTGCAAGCACTTTTTGAACTTCACATGAGAGAACCCATTTTCGTCAGCTGGAATAAAAAAAACATGTGCAACATCAAGTTATCTTTTCCTAGTTTTAACACTCACCATTGAAGCTTACTTAGCTTACCATTTTCCACCTAAAAAGCTTCTCCTAAAGAATGTGGCCCCTTCTGAACTCCGGACAAATGTTGCCCCTAAACTAGCACAAGAAGGAAAAAAAAATAAAACATTCGTACCTTTTCCAAATCAGGTTCACTTCAAATTGCAAACTCCAAATGTGCGCAACAAACGGGCTCCCGATATGTGAAGGCTTCCGTTCCCGGGGCCCCAAAAGGAAACAGAGATTGTTTGCCAGCGGATGGCAAAATGGGAAATGGTCAGGCGAAATGAATAAAATAGAAACATAAATTTTAAAGCACACACAGACACACTTCACCATGTGCTACCGCACATACCGAGACGAGTGGTTGCATCCAGGCCGTTCCAGGGCTTGTCGCAGAATATCTCTGGTTGCATAAATTGCTTTTAAGCAAGCCACAAGATGGCATTCGGCAGGGATGGAACGAATATTCCCTTTTTTGTGTTTTGCATAAGAAGAGATAGAAAACCCAGGCTAGTGTTTGGCACATAGCATATGTGTATGTGTGTGTGAAATGCACTCTATCTTTAGTGACAAAACGCGCGGGAGGAAAAGTGCATCCTTTGCTGAACAAACGAATCCACCACCGTACCACCAATATTACCCCCCAGTGTGGCTTTACACACTGTGTTTGCTGTCCGTGCGACAAATACACACTTTGTTATCACTAAACATATTTTATTGTACCGCTCCTGGAACAACTACCGATCTTCACCCTGTTGCCAACATTCCTGTCGCGTGGCTTAATGTAAAAATGTTTGTGCGGTACGAACCAATACCGAGATTGCCAATAGATCTGCATACATCCAACCAATCCGGTACGGAATTATTCCTTCCGAATCGTGCCACGTGTGCATCAAAATGTTGCAACTCGCGAACCCCCGTCTCCACCCGCTTTGACTGATAATTTATGCGTTTAATCGAACGAACCGTTCGCCCCATTTGTGGAATCTCGTCGCATTAACCGGAGTGCTAGTTTCAGGTGGTGGAGGTCCACAAAAGGGCGAAATGTATTCGAGCGGTAACGGGAGTTTCCCTATATCCTATTGTCTTGTCAAGTTGTCCCCAAATAGGGGTGGGGGCGTTGGAGGGGTTGTGGGGGTAGTTACTTTGCGTTATACCGAAAGCGATTATTTTTAATCATGTCCACCAATCTGCCAGTGCTGTTGTTGTTTGTTGTTTTGCTGGGATGCTTCAAGGCGAAATATAGCAAAAAGAGATAGAAAATATCCCTTCGTTCTAGGGATGCTGTCAAAGAACACCACTTATGAGCACGTTGCTGGGTTGCTGGTTCTAAGTTTTGCATCGAGAAAATTGTTGTGTCGAAGGAACAAACAATAACAACCTCAATTTGTTGCGATTATTTGTAACTGTGACAAAAATATACTATTTAAACATAAAATAAAATTTTCTATTGTGCCTCTTCTTCGTTTCAGTGAAGAATTCGTTTGATTTTATTTAACAAATAAATATGTACGTCTGCTATTGGCTTAATAAACGTAGCTAGCATTTATGCTTACATACTAAATACAAAAGAAATCTTTCTTTCCCGTCTAAAAAGGGCCTCCATTACGTGCAATTCACTTTTGGAGTCTTTGAAGTTCGGATATTTAAAAAATCACAATCAGGATTATTTTTTATTCATTTCAATTAGGACGGCCTGGCGGTATAACTGATCAAGGGTATTTTAAGTGTAGGAAAAAAGCGTCTGTTCAATGAAGCCATTGTTTGTATTTTCTAAGCATTTTATACAGGAAATAAAAGACGGCATTCTGTTATAAATTGAAATTTTTGTAACATAGGTAGAGATTGATAATACAGTAGTAATACGCCGATTATCCGTGCACATCGGGACTCAGTTCTTGCCGGAAAAGCGAACATCACGGATAATAGACACAACTCTTTTTATTGATAAATATTAGTGTTTAGTGTGTCATGAATGAACTTTTGTCTAAAGCTAGATGAAACTAAGAAGTTGCACTTTGCAAAATAAATTTATTGTATTTGGTCGAACTTGAGCAATTGTATTGTTCGCTATTGAGGTTTTTATTTCGATTATGCAATTAACATATCAATTCGCCTTTAGAACAGTCATTTCCGAGCTGCACGGATAATGGGACAGCCAGAAAAAAGATTCCCGTATAATCGGCGATCCACTGTCTTCAAATATTTTCATTATTAATATATTTGGAATTTTTATGCTGCTCTAAATATTTGGTTTTAAATGATGAAACACCGGTGAGTACCGAACACTCTTTTGTGCTCCGAATAGAAGCTTTTAAATCCATCATGTTTTAAGCTATTATATGTTTTCGGTCACGTACTCTGGTATGAGAGTTTAATATTCATCCACTAAAACACTCTCAATGCAATAGCTGAGGTAGTTTTCTTTGAGAAATTCACAACACTGACAATCTTTTCTGATTTCTGAGTTTATTTCAATCCTTGAAAAGGTTACAAAATACATCAAATCTCAATTTTCATTTCATTTCAATTTTCGTAGGTAACTTAATGTTAACAAAAAAGCAATAATTGTTTGCTATTCTAGTCAGATGATGTTGTCGTTCGATCCGAGCCGAATAAATAAATGTTTACCAATACTCTTTACTCTCCAGTGCATGCGATATTGAAACATACCACACAGCGTACTAAACGTGCCTCAACCACATGCCAAGATTCAGGAAATTGTTTTATTAGCAAACCCAAAACAACAACCCTTTTGTACGACAATGCATTCATCCCACGCATCTAGCAAAATGGAGTGGATTGTCTATTTTTACTATGGATTGCATAAATCACGCACCACCACAACACAATTGGCCACCCGGAATGATATGGAGAGCGAGAGAAACATCCTGGCACTGGGTTGTACCTATCACTAACGGATATCTTGTAATGTGTTTACACCGACCATAGGTCGCGATAAAGATCTCCCTATCCATGCTTGAATGTGTCCGGCCGGTTTTGTGCCTTGACACTATCCACCTAAGCTGGTGGTAGTAGAAAGGGATTTTCACGAAGGGGGAAAGCCTTTCCAATTAAATGCAACAAAGATGAAGCCGCCTACACAAAACGGCCCCATGTCTCCATGGGGAAAAAGAAACAATGCAGTTTGAATTACGTTTCCATCCGGCTCTCTGCTAGGAGGGGAACTTTGCATACTTTCCTAATTGTTCTCGATTTTCGTTTCGGACCGTTGCAATTCTCGATGCGACATGATGCAACGGTGTGCGCATTTTATGCAATCTTCACCGAAACCGAAATGGAAGAATCGCCTAACCCATACGCTCGGCATACGTTCAATTGTGCGCTGGCATACCAGAAGAAGTCCCAGCGCCCGCCATTGGCATTTGATATTGAATTGAATGGAATTATTTGTCTAATATAATAAATTATAGATCCCGAACTGCCGTTTTTGCCTCCGGCTTTCCGTAGTACGCAAGATTGTCATCCACGTACGCCAGCACAGAGCAGCACACACACACACACTTTTCCTGGCGGCTGGTGGAATGTTTACGCCTGCATACACGATTCCGAAACGCGACCGAATCGATGCTGGCAAATCTATGATAATGCATTGCCACATTCTTGCAAATCGCACCGACTTGTGCAGCCATCGTGTATAAACAAGGTTCCACCCTCTCTTTGCACCCTTTGCCCCACTCCACGAGCATTTTACAAACCAAGCTGTCGCCAATCAATGACATTCCTCAAACCCTCGCACCCAACCAGCCGGCCTTCCTTCCACTGTAACTGGTGCTAGCAGGACACAGAAAATGCCGCTGTTTTGTGATGAGATTGCCGACAAAATGTTCACATTGCCCTCACCCCGGCCGAAGCCCTACCAGCCCGAACTGTCGCATGCGTATCGCACTTACGGGGTTAGTAGGACTTGCCGCGGGTTGGAAATCTCCCGAGTGTAACTGCAACACCCATTGCACAAAACTGCATTCATAACTGTGCAAAAACGGGGAAGGGTTGGGGAGATAAAACCGTACCAGCACACATTTCTTGGAGTGCATTCTGCGTGGAGTGTCAGGTGGAGATCGTCCCATACCCAGCCGCCCTGTCGTCACTTTGTTGCGGAAGTGTCTCGTTCGTTACGCGCGATGTAAAGGATGCGCGGGTACGTTGGCAACGCTTGAAATTGATTGGAAAGCGTGTGCATTGGATTGCACAAAACGAGGAAGCACTATTTTCCATACATTATGGTCGCTTTTTGGGAAGTGTAAAGGGCACACTTCACGCAACCATTGGTACCATCGGTTCGAGTGCTTTGTTTCGCTGACATCAAGTAATCACTTACGATAGGAATTGGATGCTCGCGACTCGGTTGCCGTCTCATTATCCATCCACTCTGGGTGGGTGTACTGTGGGGTGCGAAGGATGCACTGGGTGCCGTCGGCGAATTCGTTGAGATTGAACTCGTATTAACGAATGAAGCTTAAATGAATTTCAAGTGATGAAAGGTACTAAAAAAAGTGGTGCATTAACGTATCAGTTTAATGAGTTTTGTGGAAAAAAATGAAAATAAATCGTTGCCTGTTTGACTTTCTAGGGGGAAAGCATCAATGGGAGAGGGTTGTCGAACTCATAGAATTATCGCTACTATTGCAGTAGTGATTATAAATTAAAAGCAATTTTTACAAATTGCTAAAGATGAAGTAATTAAATGCAATTATATTAAATTTATTATTGTTCGTCGAAATATTCGTTGAATAGAATAAAGATGTCATCTGACTTTATATTGAAGATTTTAAGACAAGAATCAAAATAATCAGAAATGGAATGGTGTAGACAGTAAGAGAAAAGCTCATGGACAGTACAGAAACGTTCATTGTTATAGACATAGTAAAATTCATTCAGGATACTGGCACAACGTTTCGTAAAACAGTAATAACCAAACAAATTTAATAAAGTTAGCTTTAAAAATCTGGGAACTCGTTAGGAAAATGAAGAAATGAGGCTGTCGAATCGGGTCGGATCGGATCTGAAGGAGTCGAAAATATTTCGTTCATAGAATTTAATAGAATATGAAAAAAATGAATCATTTGTATACAAAACTCCACCATTTTTGATGCATTGAAATTCCAGTTCAAAATGAAGTTATTTAAGCAAAAACTGCCCAACGATCAAACATTTTTGAAGGGAAATATTAAACTTTTTTTTTACCGATCTCAATTCTAGGAAAAAAGAAATTTTTCATTTTCTATTACCTCAAAACGAATGAACGAATAGCGGCCATGCCACTCAATCACAATCGTGACGTTTTGGCGAACAGCTCTCATTTTCCAGATCGAATTCCTTGCCATCGATCGATTGCACAATTCTTCACCGAACGTTGGCTGCTGGTAACATTTTTGCTACTTCATTTCAAAGCTTTCCAGACATTTTCTAAGGAATTGCTTCTATTATTTGCAACGCATACCTTCCATCCACGGGTACTCGAATCGGTTACAGCGGTTACAAGTCGATGAGCAAGACAGAAATGTCTGGGGTTTTTTGTGAAGTTCGCCTCGAAAGCATTCCTAAGCTGAAAAGGTAAGAATTTTCATTACCGGGGTAGTTTTGGTTGGGTTTTTTTTCCTGCGGACCCGGTGCATGAATTATTTTAATTATCGTGCATTCAGTTCGGTTCGGAAGGTCTATTTGCAATCAGCGGTTCTAAACCGAGGAGTAATGCAATTATGGTTTTTGGGTAGCGCGAGACTGCTAGCGATCGAATTCTTTGCACGCCACGGAAAGGGATGGGTTCATGGTACATTAAAGATATATTTCTTGTCTAATCATGGGCAATTTATTATGAATGTAATTGATTACATTGCGGACTATGAATTTGCAACGTTTAGGAAAATTAATTCTTGGAAGAAAAGTCAAAATACTTTGGTTAAATATTCAATAAATTAGAAAGTAAATTAAAAACCTCTAATTACCAAAAATATTCTAAAATATATCATAAAACAAATGTTTCATTTCATATTTTAGTTATCCCCTTTCGTTTTCCGCATGCATGCTCGTGTAATGACAGCTGCACCCATTAAAAAATCTTTTTTTCTTTCTTTCGTTCACAAACTTCAATTTTACCCCACTCCACCAAGCAAAACTCACAAAATGGTTTCTCTTGCCCCGTTTTTTTTTTGCGGTACCATTTGCAACATCGGAACGATTTGTGTGGCGCACCTGCTTCCGTTTGCAATTGCACAATGCAATGCAACGATTGGCTCGAGTGCATTGCAAGAAAAAAACAGACACACACGAACAATTCATCTGCCTAGCCCTTCCCAAAATTGAAATTCAAATGCACATTTTGCACGGCTGCTTGCAACCGGAAGAAAGCATCCCGCGTGGTGCTGCCTTACGCTTCCGGCAGTAAAATAATGAAGCAAACGGTCAGACCCTCGATCAAAACCGATCGAAACGGCATCGACCAATGGGGGCAGAGTGCGTTATTTTTTGGCAGAAAGGGCAACGCTCACCCGAAGGTAAACTTTACCACGCAGCTCCACAAATTCGGCACGGTTGCAACGCCTTTTTGCGCTCTTGGCCGGGCGCCCGAGTTTGACAACGATGGTGGGGTGAGCTTGACAGCTGGGACGGAACGGAACGCACATGATAAAGTTATTTATTGATTCTTTATTAAAATTAAGCAACCTCGAGACGCGACTGTGTCCAGATCGCCTTTCGCCCGAGATCGTACCGAGATAAATCAGCCGCTAAGGATGGTGCTGCGATCCTGCCGAACGGCGTCCATCGTTGAAGATGGCCGCAGCAATTAGATATGGCCGCCAATCGATCGGCACCGTACACGATCGAATCCCGATCGAACGGCTCCGTAACGAGCAAACCGCAGCAAATTGCATATCTTCCCTTTTGCCCTGGTTCCCGGCTTCGAGGACCTCGACGCTAGAAGTCTCTTGCCGAGTCTCTCTTTGTAGTCAGATTGCGGATCGCCAAATTGCAGACAAAGCGTGTTCGACTCGCAAGCCCTGCGGAAAGATCACGGTTACGGCGGTGAAGCGTGTTCGGTTCCGCAAACGATCTCGTAATCATCGTCCGTAATATCTGTAATTGGCCGCCGGCCACATTCCCGTAGCTGATGATTGAGTGTGGTTGACGGGCAGACGTTCCGTTTGGTTGTTTTGAAGTCCCCAAAGGTTTGCCTGCCCCTTTGCCGTGCATTCCAAACCACCCCGTTGACAGCCACCCGGTACCGGGTTCGGTTAAGTTGGAAGTTGTAAGCCGCCAATAATGACTTAATTTTGCACTGGCTGACGGTGTACCGGAGTACAGCCCCCCCGAAGACTCGCTGCGATTGCGGTCGATTGCGTGTTTCGTCTGACGTGAGCGGGCACTAAAGCACTTCGGACGAGTTTGAAAAGGGTGCATGGGGAGGATGGTTCGAAGATTTTCGGACTCCGGATAAGTAATGGCTTCATGACCGGCCACATCAATTCTTGCGCACGAGAAACGAGGCAATTGAATTACCTTTCGGAGATGGAGCTCATGAGGTGGTATTTTGGTAATTTAATCCCCACGCCTCATTACGCTCACGGTGGCAGACGGTACGGGAAGCGTGCACTTTGACGAGTGTTTTGTGAGTGTGTGTGTGTGTGTTTGTGTTTATTGGGAAGAAGAAACCAGAATCAGTTCCCGGAAAACTACATGCACTACAGATTTTATGAGCATACCGCAAATAACCACATGGTTTGGCTAAAAAACATTAATGTATGACTTTAAACGTAAAAGTTCTCAACAAGTTCCTGTAACCATTTTAATTAAATAACGCCGTGCGGATCCTCGTGATGCAACGCTGAGAAGATAATTACGTCAATAAAGATAAATGTTTGCCTAAAGCTCATTTTAAAATGATTACAGTTGCAAAGCAGTAGTTGCAGTAGAATAATTCAAAAGGAAATTTTTAAAGTTGTTTTTTTTTTCAAACCAATTCAGAGCCGAAAATGTGAAGATTTATTTGTGATTTATTCAATCGTTTATCACACTACGATGGCCGTTGGTTGCACCAACATTATACGATTCTTTAATGTCGAAAGACGCGTACTTTACGATAACAAATGCCAAACATAAAATTTGACATTAGATCTTTTCCATATGACACAAAATAAGAAACTCCACTTACTGGAAAAAAGTAGCATAATCTATGTATTTCCGAATTCTTGTAACTCGAGTACCTTGCAACTTGGAGAAACACAATTTTATTTCTTCTTTCTTTTTGTGGCACTAGAACTCCAAGAGATCTTGGCTAGTCATTACCGGCTCCAAGAGATCTTGACCAGTCATTTCTTGACATTATTTATCCGTAGCAGTTTCCAGTTCTACGTTCGAGGGTTTGGTCCAAATGGGATTTGATACCAGGTCCTGCCATGTAAAAACCTGTACCATCGCCCACACTGGGCTGCCTTTTTAGCATTTATCAATAGAATTTTATTTATCAAAAGAAGATTTCAACTTGAGCTAAGTTTACGCACATAATATATTGCTATGAAGCTGTACAAATATCTAGCTTTAGTACACTTTGAATGTATTAATTGTTGTATATTTGAAACATTCTTTAATTTTTCTCTCTCTATTTTAAACATTCAACAGATTTTGGACTCGATAGACGATTCTTCTGCACAGGAAAAAAGGTAAGTTATGCTTCATTTATCTAAATTAAAATCAAAAACCCTGTACCGTACGAAATACTAAATGAATAGAAATAAGTTCAGTACCATTCCACTCGACACCACATCAATCTTTTGCGGGAGCTTAATTAAATTTCTCAATCCTACAAAACCACGAATGAATGCATATATGATGCAGCTTCTTATGCATTTTCTGCTGCCACTCAAAGTGCTTACCCGTACGATTTGCAGTTAATTTTCAGCATAACTGCATCCTTCTACTACCACAATGCTCAAAGTTTAAGACATCAACACCAGTGTCGAAGCATCCCATCATGCTCCCGTCTCTATTCCAAGGAGGAATAGAATGTTAGCACTATTGTCGAAGGATTTTCGCTTTTTAGGGGAAGCAGCTTTCTCGTGACGGGGGTGAGTGTATTTGGTTTTACTTGAAATGGTTCTTAACAGACGTACAAACAAGCCCCGACTCGTTAGTTTTTACGGCGAAAACTTTGAATATTTAACGGGATAGAAATGGTGCTGCCCGGTCCGATTAAGGGCGAAGGACCATTCCCATACCGGGAAGGATGGAGAAGTGAAGGTAGGATTTGGCCAAATGGTTTCGCTCAAGTATTTGCCCAGGACTAGCTCCCGAACTTCCCGGGAAGCTTCCCACGGCACGGCGAATGTTTGGGTTTGAAAGCATTTGCTCGAAACAAGAACTGGTCCGATCTGGTAGAAGGATTCAGCCGAGCAATGTTCAACCATTCAATGTTCTCGCCTCGTTTTGAGGATGAAATTGGAACGGCCTTCAAGGGTTCGGACATGCTTTCGGACACAAAGCGGCATTGTAAATCCTTACGGTTCGGTTTTTAGAACCACTCCCGTTATTGAGCATTCCCAGGAACCCGGCACAAGATGGCGAGCAAAACTTGTTGGCACTGGTCCCGAATCCTTGTTCTACAAAACCTCCGTTTTTTGCACCAACCTACCAAACAATATACAAGGAAGATGGATTAAGCATTAGAGAATTAACACTTTCTTCCAAAGCACCACTTTCCACTTAATCGTCTTTCGGAACATCGGAATAGTAGCAGCGCTGTGCGAGGCAGAGGTTAGCAGGGTGAGCAGCAAGGTTCCTTCTAGCTTACGAAGAGAGTTTTGAGTCCGAAATAGTTCCAAAAACTCTTGCCTCTTGAGCTGGCAAACAAACTACGCTACGAAATAAAACACATTTGGAGGGCCGGTTCTTAGGTCTTTTCCGAACGGCTTCCGGTCCCTTCACAGCATCATCAACGGCTTATGCTTTTGAATGTTTCATTTTGAAACGGCGGCTCGCATCCATCTCCCGCCAACGGGAGAAGCTTAGCTTTTTGGGGTAGACGCGTTTGTGAAAGTGGCTTTTTTAGCCGCTGAATTATGCATTGACTACAATCGGTACCGGCGAAATGAAGTGGAACAGATGTTTCGAAAACAGCGTGCAGACGAAACATTATCGTGAGTAATCCCATGCTTATCTACTGTGGTGGAGGCCTCCCGAGGCAAGCGCAGAGCGGTTGGCAACACTGATGTACGAGTCGGTTTTCGCACGTTTTAGATGTAGGTTACTTAGAAAATGCTCATGTATCATTTATTTTCGAAGGTGCACTATTATTAGAACCCCTTCAAAGGGAACTTTGGAAAAGAAGCAGAACAAAAATGCTTTATTCTCAAAAAAAACCCTTTACTATTCTTCAATTTGCTAAAAACTGGAGAATTCTTTTGTCCATACTCTTCTTTCATCTCGACGGATTGTAATCATCTCGACATTCACTCATTTGTCAAGATAATTCACAATGTTTTCATCGTACTATTCGTTAGCTGACTGTTCCCGCTTAAAGCTTGTAGTAGAAGCAGCAAAAGCAACACCATCCATTCGCCAAAGGATGCGACACAAAAGCAATCTTATTAAACGTGCTGAATCACAACCGGCTTCGATGGCATAATTGCTGAGCTCTGGCTGATCACCGGCCCTGGGAGCAAATGGGCAAACCCAACGTACAACAAGATCGTCGTAGCAAAAATACGCGATGACCAGTAGCCTCCGAGCAAACGCAAGTGTTCATACAGATGCCACCAAACATGGACATGAGTGATGACGATACCCCAAACATCGATCAACTCCTATTCTTGGCAAAAGGTTTTCAAGAAACAAACTTCCCATCTCTGGGCCGAGTCTCTACACTGGAGTACGGGTGATGATCTTGACTGGGAACCTTATTTACGACACTTGCTATTCGCGGGTGCTCACCGGATTATCTACTACAATCCTTGCAGTTTCTCGCCTCGAATGGAGGCCCGCCACAACAGACACCTCACACACAGTGGTCTTGTAAGCGGGCCGGCAGATAACAAGCAGTAATCTTATTTTCAACCTTGTAAGTAGCTGCAAAGAAGTGGTCAACTAGATTAAGTCATTATCGTTCGGGCTCATTATTTAGCTCTTGCAAGGAGACCGGCCCCATTTGTTCGTTTCTGCCGTCGTACACGTCGTAACCGTAGAGGCCTCCGGGGACTACCGCCTGCCCGTATTCTCCCGCCATAGCGAGAATGCGACTGAAAAATGTGCCGGATAAGAGATGTTGTCTTATCGCGCCTCGAATTAAGCACCAGGTATGAAGTGGTGTTCTCAGCACCGCTTGGGTGGCTTCCATGGGGAATCTGAAGCGGTTCGGATAGGAACAAAACATAAAAAAAGGAAAGAAAACTGTACTAGTACTACACCAGCTCTACACCTCTCCAAATGCATCTCGACCAACGCCTCGAGCACTTGGGGTAGTACTTTTATCCAATTTTTTTTGCCCTCTCGCTCTCCGTTGTCTGCTTGTTGTTTTGTTTCCCTGCAGCCCCGTTGTTGGAGATGAAGAATTTCCGTCGCTTTTGTTTCCGAACTCGAACTGCCTCGCTTCTCATCTTTTGCCAATTCCGTTTACCTCTAGAAATCCTGGTTGGAAAGAGTCTTCGCGAGAATCGCGCAGAGTAATTGCTCCGTTCGCTGGTGCCTTCGGGAAGCTTTGCCGAACTTCCCCGTTCATTCCCTTTGGAACTGATGTACTTTTTTCTGTTTCTTCTCACCCAGTACATGTTTGGTGCGCCTGTTCGGCGTGTCGAGTTATTACTTGCTTCTTGGAGTAAGGGCTCTCCAAGATCCCCTGGTTTACCTCACCAAGCAAGGAAGGTATGTTGTGAGCATACTTTTTTTTCTTGCACTTTCGTTTCATTTTGCTTCCTTGAGGGTAAACCGTACATCGGATACGGGACCGTCTGTAGCAGCTTCTTGCGTGGCAAATTCCGAGCATGCGAAGAATGACGGAAGTATTTCGGAATTAACCGGAGTCTACTTTCTAGTGCCTAAAGGCTTGAGCAACTTTTATCCAAATCCGTTGCCTCATTTGGTTGATATTTTAATGTCTTGAGTAAGGTTCTTTAGTGCAACAAATAATCTAATTTTAACGATGTGAGTAAGCATCTGCTATACACATACACAATATTCTATGCAGAATGCTCAATGCCACTCCCGAAATGCATGCGCCTGATTAGTCCGATAAGCCACGAACTCCGACCAAAAGCTGTATGATGAAGCATGATCGCCATCGGCGAACGTGGCCTTCCTAGCGACGGACAGATAAGGATTGCCTTCCTTTGTGAAGTAGAAAAATTACTCACCCGATGTGTAATAACAATGTGAGACACGGGCGCGATAATAATGATAAATAATGTACGCCGTACACGGTCCCGGCCCTCATCGCTTCATCTTTTCTTTCCATCTGGTCACCCTCTCCCTCTCTATGGCATCTTGTTCGCGATCGGTGCGATTATCACGCGCCGCCTTACGATCACGAATGTGGTACCGTCCGCTTAATAGAGATATAAGCACGAAGAATGGAATCTTGGGGCGATAAAAAACGACGGCCAAGGAAGGGGTTTCCAGACGCTAGATGTCCGCTCGATCGCTTTTCTGCGGTGATCTTCGGTGATCTTGGGCGCGATATATGCTCGCCCAAAAGCAAGCTTTCTGCTAGCATCAGATGAACCCATTCGTGCATGATAACATGGTACCAAGCATACAGCCGGGGTTAAAATTTGACCAAACGAAACTCAATCAAAAACCCGCCTTCCTGCATAAAGGCTGTGGCTCATTCGTTCGAATGCGAGCAAAGAAAGTCACAAGATGGGGTGAAAAATAAAGCTTCCAAACGATTGCAAAACCTTCCACAGAGACGGTTGACTGTACTGTGTTTTTGGTGGCTTTTTTTTGACTTGGGGCGGAAAATTTTCAATTCATTTAGTTGTTGCCATTTTCTCTTCCCCCATCTCCTCACTCATAGTTTTAAACAGGCAGAACAAAAGGCAAACGATCTGGTATTTTGGAAGTATGCTTTTTGGACTGGAATTGTTTTGTGTTTTTTTCCGAAGCGTTAAAGCCAATATATTGTGGGTTTCTCCATTTCTCCAACTTTTTAATTTATCATTACATTTCCAATGGTTTTTGGGGAAGGTGGAACCCGCGTATGCGTAAAATGTATGACCTGAAGGCCACAGTTTCGTTACTGAACGTAATATTTCATCGTTTTTCTTTTTTCCTTTTCATCGATGACACTCACTTTACCTCGATGCGCCATTCTCAAACCGTGAGTTAATGTAGTTGGGTGCGTGAAGTGACCGCTTAAAGCCTCAATTGTTTTTCAAAGCAATAATTGAGGTCAAGCACAAAGGGTTAAGTTGCGATCGTAAAGAACGCAACAAAGCAGAACTGATAAGCAGAAAACAACGCGAAAAAAAACCCTGTAACGCATGATCATTATTGCTTGCGCCCCCTAGCGGTGAAGTGATACATAATACAAACCGGGAGTTTGGTGCCGAATTTTGCCGAAAATATTCATTGCGCACTTTTCGGTTAAAAGGTTGCCTAAAGGAAGTATGTGAAGTAATTGGACGTAATTTGATTCCATACTGACGGTTTGCACAATTTACTGCACACATGGTACGGTGCAGGCGTTCACCGGTGCCGGGCTGTTTGATGTAAAATTTATGCAACAAACATAATTACTCGTTTCCGTCAGTTTCGTATGCTATCGATTCGAGACTAGACAACTGCGCCGACGGCTGAAATTCTTGTTACGCTGTGTATGTACTGCCGAATTGAAAAAAAAAAATAAATTAATAACGCTAGCAAAATAATTACTCAACCCCGCCGTATGTATCACACATCAATTAAGAGACTTAGCAGCGTTATGATATAGCACAAATGGACGGCTGGTTCTATTTCTATAGCTTAGTATCATGTGTTCACCAACTCTAACCAACCATATACTAGGACAGAAGCATATAAATCAAACCGTTTCACGTATACACCCTGCCGTGCTCGATTCACAATCACTCCAGCAGCACAGAAGCACAGGCGTCGTGACACAGAACCGAAAACAAATTGCATGAAAAATGATACTTTTAATTTGTTTTTAATGAATTCATGCCTTATGATCGGTGTGCCTTGTGTGATGCCCGATCCAAAAACGGATGGCGCTCTACAACTTTGCTGTGGTAGGATAATTATGATGTGTTCGGGTTTCGTCGGAACGCATAAGTCACCTTCAAACCCACATCAAAAGTTTCCATTCGAAGCGGTGGTAGAGTGCAGGCAATAAAACACTAAACGAGAAAGGTGACGGGCGGACAAGAAAGGGTGAAAAGCAAAACAAAAAAAAAGCTAAAATGGTAAGGAGAAAAATCACTGCTTCACAGCTCTCGTGGAAAACCCTTTCAGAAGTCATAAATAACTACGCCTGCGTTCGGTATTGTGCCAAGCCTCATTGCCCCACGTTCAGCGCGATGAAAATCTCGGAAGCTGGCCAGAAAATGTCACCCAGTGAATAGAGCGGAAACTTGGCTCAACGTACGAAGGGGCGTGTTAATATGAACCGTAAGTGTTTTTTTGTTTGTTTTTTTTTCGAGAGAGAGAGAGAGATAGAGAGAGAGGAAAAAAGACAGAGATACAGACAGAGGAAAATCACAAACATCCTCCACACGTGGTATGATCTATATTGGCAGGGTGTTATGATTTATATGTTTATGTTTTAAGAAGCGAAGAAAATCATTTAAAAACACTCTATAATGAACGTTGGATGACGTTTCGGTTTTTTTGTTGTTGATTTCCCCCCATAATAGTGAGTCACAATCGTTGCACAACATAAGGAAATAATTTTTCTTTTCTTTAAACACATGTGTCATCCGTTGAAGATCAACAACAGCAAAAAAAAACTCCACCATTATAGATAATAAAGAAGAAATAAACAATTTGATACTTCACCACTGTCACCATAATAAGAATTTATGCCCTCACCAAACCCACAACAAAAACCAAACTCCATCATGTGTGTCCTTACGCAGCGTTGAACGTTCCACCGTCAGCCGAACGGAAGGATTGCTAACCGTGCACCCAACGACACCCGGTAGAAGGTAAAATATCACTTTTCATCGACATCGGGTGAAACCGGATGCGAGAGCCGGTTCAGGAAAACTGTTTTCCAAATTTTCCCACAAACCACAAACCCCCGCCGTGAAGTGACCTCCGGCCCGTGTACGGTCGTTCCATCTCAAACATCAACCGGATGTTGACAGGCGATTGTCAATGGTTTTGAGTAGTAAATCGTCACTGATGTATCGTTATTGGACGCTGCTGCGATCGCGCCGGGTTTTTTTTTTTATTTTCCTCTCTTGCCGTTTTAAGGAAATGTCGAAAGGCTGAAAATGAAAATTTACTCCCGGATTATTCGAACGCATCCGGATGGAAATCATGAGCCAATGTTTTGGGCCTAATGTTGTGGCGTTGTTTAGACCACCGGAATAGTTCGGGCGGGGTAAAAAAATGGAACACGAAACACCGCCTGCTGTAGATAGATAAGCGCACCGAAAGCCACGCAAATGCACACAGGGTGTGAGGGACTTAAAAGCATTTAGAGTTCAGGCTTGTCAGCTAGCCGACAGAAGCGGGATTATTGGTAGGGTTTACTTTGACAGGATGTCATAGAATGCATTAATTTAAATATGATCTTACTGTGGAGTCGATAGGTTGATGTTACTAAATCTTCCCGACAGTTGTAAGGACATTCACTTTGTGTCATAATGATTATTCATGAATTAGTACCTTTGAATAGGGTATTCATAAGAGGTAAATTGTGTTTAAAACTAGCAAACGACACAAAAGAAGAACAGGAACTCCTTCCCAGCATCATCGGATATGACACCAGAGCACATGTGCGATTCTTTCCGCCACTGTCAAACACCAGCCTGTATATGAAATTAAGTTGTCATATTACACACTGCCGATGAGACAACCGACCGACAGACGGACAGTCAGCTGAAATCAGATTAATTGAAGAAGCGCGAAAGCGACACTAAAGACGTACCGTTGAAATCGGCCAATTTCTTAAAATTAGCTACACACTACTCCACCACAAGTAGGTCTGGTGTCTTCCCATTGCGTTGACATCTGACATCGCTACCGCTACCACTCGTCACCTAATCCGGCCGGCGTTAAGTCACAATAATGAAAAGGAATTTTCCGACCAGGCGCGCAACCATTAACTGCGGTTTCCCAAACGCCAAGCGTGTGTGTGGATATGATGAAAGATAGACTCTCGGGTCACCAGCAAACCCCGCCAAGCTCGTCGGTGACAATTGGCGCGGATAGATTTCCCGCATGGGGAGCAAAAGATATCAACAAATTAAGGACTAATTATTTATGACATGTTTAACCGCTGCCGAGCACATGTTTTCCCGTTCGGTTCGATTCCCTTGTACCGCCACGATAAACTGTCCCAGAACGATTGGCCGATGTAGTAGCGTATGAGAAGCGCAATATGTTTGAATCTACCATTCCGAGGGCGTTCGAGTAATTTTTTTGTTGCTGTTGTGGAAAACGAAGGAGAAATTCCACCTCAGACAAAGACTTCAAAAATGCAATCGAAAAAAAATGGAAAAAAATGGAATGGACTCTAAAAATCACACAAAAAATCGTGCTTCATCAGATCATATGGTGGTGTGAATTAAAGGGCCTGCAGAACCAAAAAAAAGCGAAAAGAAGCATCCATTCACACCGCAACTCGAGTGGATGATTTTTATAAAAGAATCATAGCGTGGGCACGTTTTGTTGCGTTTGTCTGTTGGATTTTTTTGCTCCCGCCCGTTGTCGGTGGTGGGATTTTTTTATTTGGAAAAATAGTTTATTTTTACGACATATCAGTCTCGTTTTCGAGATGCAACGCAATAGCTCGGTGTGGTGATTTATTAGTAGCAGAAGGTGAGTTACAGTAGGGTTTTTTTTTTGGTTGAAGCTCCTTCTTCTCATTAGTCGACCGCAACTTTGAAACGTTACGATTAGTTGGAAAACGGAATTTGTTTGATCGTAGTTTCACGCCCTTTGTAGCGATTGATGTATCGGTGGTGTTGTTTAGAAAGGAATTTCAGTTTGATTGGCGTTTATTTGATGGAATGATCCAATTCGAACGGAAGTGGCGAACCGGATGTATATTTCGAGAGAAATTCTAAAATCCTACTTCACACCTTGTTTTCTGATTTCTGGCGTTGCATTCATTGGGATTTAACCACACACAAAAAAAAGTATTATGATTTTGCAACTATTTACAGCAAGCGCATTTTCTTTAAATCAAATTCTTCAAGAATAATTTAATTTCCATTTTTGTGTACTTTAATTGCAAACGGAGAACTACTAATTATTACTCAATTGTGCTCCACATATCCACTCATCTCAGCCCAATGGTCCTCCTTTACCAACCGACCATTTCAATCCATTACATTACGATTTATAATTTATCAGCTCACCATCATTAATTAATGTGGCTTCTGATGACGTTTCAATTATGTCTTCGTGGCCACATAATCAAAAATAAGCCCTCGAATGTCGTTCCAACCATCCTGGTGAAGGAATGTTCTCTCCCCCAATGCGCGCGCCGGTAGTTGTTTACTATGCCGCGTGTACATAAATATACACTCCCAGGGTACAAAGCGGGATATGGGACACGATTATCTTAGCAACTCTGATGGATGAACACGGCAGCAGTATTCGATAAAAAAGTCAACATCTTCATCTAGCCCGGTGCATGGTGAGAGCACACGTCATATGCAGTACGGCTTGTAATTAGCTTGCCGTGATAAATTAATTGTACGCTAGGCACATCGCAGCAACATCAAAGCAGCAATGCATTATGCAGACTGCTTTAGATAGTAGACCGCGCCATCTTTACGACATAGTTCTTGGTGGTGAGGCAGCAGCAGGCTGCTTTAATGATTGTCTTTTCATGTGTCGTTTTGCATGTGATCTGCAACGCTGTTGTCTTTCGTTGCCTGCCTGTGCCAATGTGCCGAGAAAGCGAACAAGGAGGGGGTCCGCGCACTCACTACAAACCTTGTGGCCGAGGTGCCCAGACAGCGATTGGATTAAAAACGCCCGAAGCCACGTCGGAAAAAGGTGGATCATAGAGACGGAACAAACGGAAGAATGCCGTCTTCGTATGGTATAAAGCGAATAAAAGAAATAATCCCAAACCGTAGTGATCAAAATTGAAATGATAAAGTTAAATGAACATAAGAATCAATAAAGGTAATAAATAATGTTTTACCCCTTGGTTTTCCTCATCCAAACTTCCCTGCCAGAATCGTTAGGTTACGATCGTACGAAGTGAAGATATGTTTTTTTTTCTTCTCTCCAGCAACACCACTTGTACCGACCTAAAGGACGAACATGATCACTCTCTTCCCACACGAACACGAGCGATGCTCGTACACGCACCAGCGTGCTCGAGCTTCTCTGCAAACAGTCATTTCTCACAGTCACCACAGACGCACAAACGCAACATAATTCATTCATGGACAACCCACAACCCAGCGAAGGCGACCCACCACCACCACTAGCAGGATATTCGCCCAAGGAAGCCTACGGGTCCGATTTCACCTTTCCCAGCTGGTCGAAAAGCGATTCCGTGTGTGCTTAATTGAAGTTTTACCCACCGAGTTTTTGGAGCCCTGGATACGATGGGTTAGCAGCGGTAGTAAACTTCAACTACCTTTAAAAGGCGTGGAGGCGCCATTCGGCAAAAGGCTCACACCCACAGCTCAATTTTCAACGATGGAGTTTTAGCCCCACTGCTGGAGCATTACGATCGTTAGCCGAATAAAAAGTCGAGGAAGGAGGAGGAGGAAGAGGGATGTACATTTATTGCTCCGGACTATAAACTTACAGGACTATCAAGGATACGATCTACACTCAAATCGAAACCCGTAAAACACTCTTAATGTTTGTTTAAACACCCTCTATTGAGCTGTTACCGGTTGTTTCCCTACCTTGAGTTTTGTTTTTCATCTGCCCCGTTACCGTCAGTAACTGCAACTAAATGGTTAACAGAAAAAAAACCCCAAAAAGAAATCCCCAACCCAGCCCTAGGGTCAAACCCAAAAACCCTGAAATGGACCAATAAATCTTTCTGCCACGAATACCAACCCCGGGTGGATGTGTCTTTGCATTCGCAGAGAAAAAGATTCTCACCGGTAACACAAAATTGGCCAATATCGTATGCAAGATTCAATCGTAGAGATTATTCTCTTCCTTGCCCTTTGGGGCATTAGTATACTCCTTTTACTGAACAGAAGAATAGCGTCGAATGTTTTTCTCCCTCACAATGTCAGAATCGCCTGTCAGGGTCATCACTGACTGGCGATTTGTACTCCGATGCATATCCGCACCATCACACGCGCTCTAGGTACAGAATGATGACGACGACGACGACGACAACGATGACATCGAAGGCCATCGGACATGCAAATACAATGCACCGGAGTGGCACATTCGTCATCCATCAGCATAGCCGAGGCACACTGATTTGCATAAAAACTATGAAATGTCACAGTTTATGTAGATGAGTGCAGTGGGTGCAGTTGCATCAGCCCTATCACACGATCGGTAACTGCTTTATCGTTTGGTTCGTTTATTCAATCAAACATAGCATTTCTTGCATGTTCCCAAGAGTGATCCACGATCCTTAAATGGAGACATTCTATTCTGTGTTTTTTTGCTAAAGAATTCCCTTTTTTTCCTTTGGTATATACCTTTTCCGCTACCGTTTCGTATGCATTCCAACGGAACGGCCAGACGATATGGTACAAGTATAATTAAACTCTTTCATCACCCACGAAAATAAAGGGGTTAGGAATGATGCTAAATTACTTGCGACCGCACCATAACATATGTGGCGCCATTTCGCTTTGACTTGCATTTTCCTCATTAAGCAAACGCGCTTCATCTGCTGCGGCGGTATTAGATTTCACCGATGAAAATTCTGCCCACTCCCTTGGCACCCCGGTTTCCTCCCGTCCGTCCACGACTAAAACACTAGCACATTAAAAGCCGTTGCCGCAGAAACAGGGGTTTGGCAAAGTCAAGAAGTTCAAGAAGCTGTGATTTGCGTCCTTCAAACAGAACAAACGAATTCGCTGCAAAACAGAACGGGTTGGTGGTTTAATTTAAAGTAAATCAAAGCCATGTGTGAGATGTGCAGAAAGAGTTTACCAGCGCGGCTCATTCATGTTTTATGACAGATTTTTTTTTCGGGTTTGTAGAAAATTTTATGCCGGCATGGAAGGATTGTGTGCTGTATCATGTGCCATTGCATAAATGACGTATTCGTTGAGCCAACAGAAGTAAGGAAAAAGGCATTCAAATGTATTTCATTTGAATTACGGTTTTAGTCACGATTGCAGACTCTCTTCATCTCAGGATTCAACTTTGAAAATTGTTGAAATTTTGAATATGGGACCTCAAACGAAGTTTTGAAAAGATATTTGTAGTTTGGTTCATCTGACCCATCAAGCATCTAGAATGCGACGACTTCTAATGAAATACTGTTGAGAAAACATTGGTATTATTCCTCCAATATGTGTCGACTAATTCTGAAGATTTATTTTAGGAAAACACTATACTAATGTTTGTGATATCTCTCAGATTGTTCCTGCCAACCGATGAACTATAGTAGACTATACCTATGATGAGGACTTCTGAAATATTAGACATTCTGAAATATTAGGGTCGGTGATCAAGCGATAAGATGTCGATCGTTGAAAGAATCGCGTTAAAATAAAAATATATCACACTAAGAGATCATCTTCTATACGTCAATTTAGATCCTGACATACGCTGATGATATCTCTCTTTCTCTCTCTCTCTCTCTCTCTCTCTCTCTCTCTCTCTCATTCGCTCTGTCTCTATTTCTCTCTGTCTCTCTTTCTCTTTCTCTCTCTCTCTCTCTCTCTCTTTCTCTCTCTCTCTCTCTCTCTCTCTCTGTCTCGTTGGTTTGACCACCCTTATCCCGGTCGTTATTCCGGCGTTTTCTAGCTTATTATTTTACTACGCAGCCGGATAGTTGCTACGTGGGGACGGTCCAGATGGGTCTTCATATCCAGTCCTGTCGCGTCATACCGGTGCCATTTATCACATTGCGGCTCTCCTAAATCGAGCAGACTTCACAAAACCTCTTGATTCGATTAACATTACGATAACCAAATTGATGGTAGAATAGTAGGTTGGAACTCAAATAATGGGAACTAATAATAGATTGAAACACGAAGACGATTACTCGTGAGCGGTTTTGAGTACTCCTACAGAAGGCCAAGAACCGCGAATCGAGACACACTTTTACCACAAGTACAAAAAACTAAAATGTTGTGGGTATTATACAACGGTGTTCTTGCTCACAACGAAATTGTTTTCATTTTCACGCGTCCTTTTTCACACCACAAAAAAACCATTGTTTGTAACCACAATCAAGCATTTATATTTAGCTCTGTGACACTTTTCATGTAAATATTAAAGCACCCAAACGAACGTCGAGTTGTACAAGCCATTAAACAAATACAAACTTGTGCATCATGCACTGCAAATAACGAAGTTACTTTGTTACTGTAATAAAGGTACAGCAGCACAGTGGCATTAGAGGAGAGAGCATAAAAGCTACGCACGGTTGCCATTTCTATCAGCGGAGACTTACACATCAAAACAAGGGATGTAGAAATTAATTTTAGACTAACGAAAAGCGCGCTAGCGAAACGTTTGCCGATGGATGATTATGAGTGAGTCGTGCCGCGTTTATAGTGTTTTGAAAAAGTTACACTTTGTTGTTTGAACGATCAGTTTTATGTGAATCAGTGAGTGTGAAACGTACGATTGGCACTGCATTATTAACAGATGCTTTACTGTTTTCAAACGGCATTCCGTGAAATCGCAAAACGACATTCCACAACCGTATCAAAGAGTTTACATTTTAAAATCACAGCATATGTGGTAGATAATCTCACTGTTTATATATTTATTTCACTCACCAGCCACAAACGTTTTGGTCCTTTCATCGAACATTCATCAACGTATTATGTTATTCAAATGCGTTTTTTTTCTTTACCATCAAAAGCACTTCACTTCACCAATAACAGAACGACCAATTCGATCTTTCTCAGAAGACTGGGTGCGCGATGCTGTTTTACCCCCCGAAGCCATAATTATCGTTACCAGACGACGACACGGGCGACGCCTGATTTATGCCGTGTGTAATTTTATCCTGTTAGCTTCCCAAAATAAAAAAAAAACGAAGCAAAGAAAACCAATGATTGCATTTTATTTCCCTTCCCCCCTCTTTTTTTCTTCCCTTTAATTTAGCCCTTTTTAGCTTCAAGCGCATCCTGGCTTTTTTGCTTCTTTTTTTTTTGGTACGGCTGATTGTGCCAAAATAAAAACCCAACCCCTCCACAATAGGTGTTTTGCAAATCACCGACGGAAAAACGTCCATAAATTAAAATTTGATATCACACTCGTTGAAATGCACACAACAAAACGGTGGGCCACGGTGTGCATGCTGCCTGCAACAAAACAAACAAACCGCTCCGATCGTCTTCCACCTTATGTGCATTCCCAACTGGTCAAACCGGTGAAGAAGACAATTGTCAAATTATCAATTTTTGCATTCGCAGCTTTTGCGCGACGCACCAAAAATTTATCTCCACTTCTATCCTTATATTGGCAACCGCTTTCTCGCCGTGTTTCTTGACTGTGTTTCGGGCGGTTTTTTTTTTGGATCAAGCCCGGTCCTGCTGAGGTTGGTTTTGTGGTGCGTTTCAACAGTTCGATTCTTGTGCGACGTTATCCGCACCTCCGCTCGGCGATGGGTAAGCGCCTAAATTAACGTCTAGCCACGGGGGACCGATTTTGCGGATCCATGCGCCAATCAGAAGTGCAGCAAAATTGCACTTTTCCAAACTGTAGTCAAGGTGCAGGACATCACGGTGCGGTTGGGTGTTTTATCTCTTGCCACATAAAAAAAACAACCATCCTTCGGTGTGCCGCTGTTAGCGCGGATCTCGTTCGCTTAAAGATTATTTATGTTTGCCTTCCCAAACCGAACGCAAATCAAACGAATGCGGTTGAGAAATGATACGCTGCAAGGAGCATTTTAATTGGTACATAGCACTGCATGTGGATACGGCAGTTTTTAAACACACCAACAATAAAAAAAACGTTCACTGATAACACTGCTAGAAGTTATAGCGTGTTTCAAACGTGAAAATGAAACCATTCTATTAAAACCCCGAAAGGCACACCGACCCAACTCTTTTGTACTTTGTGCAAGTGGATGTGCATAAATAGCATTGTTACTTTGCCGCACATCCAATTAAAAGCTTTACTGAGCTGGAAGCACCCGAGCTCAGTATCATCCTACCCGGTAAGCTCAGTTTCATATTCAACCCCTCAGTAATCCACTGTAGTAGTAGTAGTAGGGCTAACCATCACCAGAGTGCCTCAACCAATGTAGGTCTTCTTCAGACGCAATTTCCATCTAATTACAACGTGTAACTTTCAGCACTGCACTACCACTAGCTAAACACCCCACCGGAAATGGGTTCTAAGCTACGGGGAAAAACCAGATTCTTGCACCTTTTGCGAAGCTATTTTCCCTGCTCGGACTGATTCTAATGGGGGTTCCTAATTTTACCAGATCTACCGCTCCGGACTAAGTCCAGGATGCTTTATGCGCCAAACGATACCAAAGCTCATACTGAGCACTTACGAGAACTTATGTTGACTACACGGTACAGGCTCTTTTTTCCCTTCTTTTTCTCTTTCTCTTTTTCTCTCACACTTTGCCTATATCGCGCTGTGGCTTGGCCTCTTTTGTTAGGTTTAAAATTTAATCATCATCTTTTGTTATCTGAACCAGGAGAAAAACTGGACCGAGTGGTGACCTGCATCCAGTCTCTGAAGCATTCTGTCCCGATACTGATAGGCATCGTAAAGAAGCGGAACAGGTACTATCGCATGCAGTACATACAATGTTTTAATATGCATAAGTTGGAAAGAAAATCTCAATAATGCTATCAGATTCCTCGTAACGATCCTCGTTCCATTTCTTTGGAAGGAGACGTTTGCACCTTACACCTTCTTGAACGAGTTTTATGTCATGGCGTTGTCCATTTCCTTTGAAGAATTTAAGATGCCATTGTTCAGAAATTCAAATCGCTTTTCGTAATGTTCTTGGAAAATATGTTATGATTTACTTTATTTTCTTGGACGACATAGAATTCTTAGAATCTTGCACGCATTTCAATAGTAGTTGCTATAATTTTTAAAACTCATTTAAATCCTTGTACCTAGCAAACAGTTTTAATGTTAGACCTGATTTGGGAAGAACTTCCGGATAGTGACGGCAAGAGCTCAGAGTTCCTAGCGGTACCACACGAATCATCCCCATCTGGTTGAAGGCTACCATCACGATACATAGGAAAACACAACTCATTTCATTATTAGTTTACCAACATGAGTTCCCAAAGCCCGAATGGCGGAACACGGTGGTTGGTCGGAATATATGCGCTTACAACTACCGACGTTGTTCTTTCGCCGAAATGAGCGCCCCATTTTGCAAACAATACCATTCGGTACCAAAAAAGGAAACCGTGTTCTGAAAGCGGTCACAACAGGAACCAGGCTGGGTAGATGGTTTTGGTTAGGGGTCCATTTCATCCGACCCTGGTCAATGTATGTGGTGTGTAGCGTGCAGCAACGTGTAATATTACTACCAGCCGAGAATCCCAAACATGGGGTAGTGGTTTCTTGTGAAGTCAACACTGGCAGCCCAATGTTCTCTTCACCTTCTCTACACCAAAGTTTCACCGGTAGTAAAAGTGATGCCAACGCACAGGCTAGAACAAAAGTTCTGTGTGCTGATGTAAAACGCAACGAGCAAGTAATCAGGGTTTGTGAGATGCTTACGCGGGCGACACGACAGTGTGATGGGACGGGTACCGGCTAGTTCTCCAAATGAACGAAGCTTACAGATGAATCCCATCCAAAGAAAACAACCCTGGCCTGGTTTTTTGAGGGGGAGAGAAGATTCTAAACCGGGAGCATTTTCTTTGTCAAAAAGTTTCTGCTGATGAAGAGTGCAAGACGATGTCGGAACGTTGGCAAAACATGACAGGCGTCAGTACTATTATCGTTCGAGGGATATGGTGGTAGACGTGTGATATGGGGGTGTTTGAGGGAAATACCACCGTACATCATCTTTGATGTGAGCTGTTCAAGAAATGGATCCTGTTCATGCAAATGAAACACGAAAATACTCTCTCCGTATAGATATTCAGCAGGGCTGGGGTTGGTTTTCAACTTTTTGAGTGGATGTGAAAATTCGGGCTTATATAATTGATGGGTTCGATCCGTCGGAATGGTCGGTTTGTAACATTTTGACCTAACATCGTTTCGAATTTTATTTGAAGCAAATTTGTATATAAAGAAAAATTGGTTTAAAGAAAGAAAACACGCCTAAATGTATGCAATGTGCTCGACAAAATTACCTTAATTCTATCGAATGGTGTTCCATCCAAAAAACGATTACATTTAGGATTACATATTATCATTCCGTTGCTGTACCTTAAATACTAAAACGAAAATTTCCTCTTGAAAGACTTCGTTAGTAACCATTACAGTATCGTTTCGCCCAAAAATTCGACTATTCAATTCGGTACCGCTAGTTAGCACGCATTAATTGCTCTATTTGTGAAACCAAGCTGTTCCTTATCGTGGCTCTATTTTGCTAACCTTCTTCCACCGTGCGATGCTGATTGATGCAGCTAATAAAATCAGCACAAAAAAAAACACGCTACGACACCGGACAACATTTACCGCTGCAATGATTGTTTTAATTACAAAATTTAATTTTTCACCGTACCTCGAACCGTCGTACGAAAAAGGAAATCAATTAATTTTGTACCAATTGTGCAAGCTAAAACTTCTACATGTTGTTGATTTTCCTAGTTTTATTCCCACCCCGTTCCAATACGCGCGGCTCAGAAAATGCACATCGTAACATCACTGCAGCACCATCGGTGCAAGTTGTAGTTGTGCATCCGTGTGCATCCGTTTGCTTTCGCTTCGTTCCGTTTGTTTTTGCCCATTTGGCCTTTTATGCCTTTCGTCCTGGACGCAAGCAACGTGCGATTTGCGATCCGCTTTCGTTGACGAGATTAAATTGATTAAAATAGTTTCGCTGCAAATTAAAGCGAAAATTGTACAAACGTTTAGATAAGCGCAAGATCCCACGAGCTGGAGGTCGAGTGCACGGATGTGACCTACGACACGGTAAACGGTCGTGTGGCCCCCGGCGGGGTGGAATATGGGAAGGATAACACACAGACCGGGAGTAGCAAAACAGAAAAAAGCAGAAGGATGATTGCAGCAGCAAACGAATGCTGAGTCAATAGTAAACCCTTTTTAGGAGTGGAAGTCACCCACATGAAAGTCAGCAAACGAATCCCGATCCCGGTTTCGTTTGTCCACCTTTTAAAGCTATCGTAGCGTTCGGGACTAGCTCGGTCGCAGCCGGATTGGCAAGCGCCAAAGAAATGAAACGAACCGAGGCAATTATCAAAGAACTACTTTTCTTATCGGTTTTCGCCCAGTTTTGAGTGTTGGATATTTGGATATTTGCTAGGATATTTGCTCGCAAAAAGATTGTCGCATCGTTGTCGGGGTGCGTTTTTAGTTGATTAATTTTATTCCTCCGTGCTCTGATCTGCAAAACCAACCCCCGGTATACAGTTATCACGACAGCAAATCAATGCAAAGCATACGACGTGCTTCGAAAACTATCCAAACTGGCAATGGGGTTTACATTGGGGGGCCTGCGTCTGGAGGCTATGTGAAACAGCTTCTCCGACGCTGCGTCAGGTTGAGAAGTACCATTTCGATTTACTTAATGCATGTTTTGTTTTACGGAATTGGGACGGTGGACGGGTTTCCCTAGACGGTGAAGCGACGTTGTTGCACCAAGCAGAGCACAACCAATGGTGCGCGTGTGATGGCCCCTTTTCCCCGGGTCAGTCGGTCGGGAACGGGCCGAATAAACAGTTTGCATTATAAATTCTCCATAATTGAATTGAATTGAATAGAACGCAACTGCATTCGAGGTGTCAGTTGCCGTTGGTTTTATCGTCGTCGTCGTCGTCGTCCTGGTCCTCGTCGTTGTTGTTGTTTTGGGGGTCTTTTGGCTGCCATCGACTATCGTCATCGCTGGATCGAGCAGGTTGCAAGTTGATTGTAAAATGCACCCGGTAGCAATACGGAAGCAACAACACACATGCTCCACATGCTGACGGGTCTTCGATGCTGCTGCTGGTCGTGTAAAACCAACAGCAACACCTTGCACCGTGAAATAGGGGGCACCGGTGCATTTGCTTAATAGGACAAAAGCGTTTTCCCATTCCTTTTTCGAGCAGCAGCACTATCACCATTAGATTCCTTATTCTTGAGGCTGTGTCTTGAGAATTGTGCCGTGTGTTTGGTACGGATGAAAACTTCGCCGCATTCCACTGCAACTGATGGTGACGATGGGTATAGCTGAATCTCCTCCATGGTGTGAGACGCAACCTGCAGAATGGCAACGCCACATACACGGCTGTATAATTTTATTTCAATCACAATTAATGCTGTTGCTTACCTTTCAATCGTTTATTCTTTGTTGTTGGAAAATAGTGCTCTATTGTGTAACAAAACGGCCACGCTATATTCTTGAGTAAAATTATTTGTTTAACCCATTCAGTGTAATCGAACCAGAGCTAGTTTATATAAATTTAAATTTTCATATTGAATTAAATATATAAACAAAAATTAAAACAGATTTATTTATTATTCTCATACTTCGTTATTACGACATTATTTGTAATATATTCTTATTAAAAGTTCAAAACGTTATTATAGAACGATTTGCATAGTTATTGCCTACATTTAGGCGGAGATCTGAATTATTAAACTTAAGTAATTCTTAAGTTCTCTTTATTCTGCATACATTCCAGCACATACAAGCAAACCCAGTTAATGGTCATCCTCAAACAGAAATAAACAAAATTAATGAACATTATTTCCCATACCGATCGTTCAATACAATGAGATGGATACAGCTTCACCAGGTCCACCACCACCACCATTACCAACTGTCATGTCCATCCAATTAAATCAAGAGGCACTATTACTACCGTGCGCGAACCACAGAACCAATAAACCCGTCGATAACGCAATCATCGGTATTTTGGAATTGCAACAGCTTCCGTAACAGGGAGCAAACAAAAAAAACGGAAGAGCAAAAAAACACACACCGGCCCCCACTTTTTCCAGCCCGTCTGCTCACATAGCAACCGAAGAAAATGCAACCGAGGGCGGGTGGAGAAAAAAAAACAAAACAAAATAACACCCGAACCATCAGGTTGAAAATGAACAAAATCTCCCCTTTTTTCTGCTGCATTCAAACTCCGGGAGAGGAAGTGCCAAAATTTATTGATCCGCTTTGTTCGCGCTGTCAGTTCGGTTGCGCGAGTTGCAAATTTAATTTAAATTCCATTCCGCGTGCTTTTCGGTCCGGCACAGCCTGTACAAGTGCCAACCGAGAGGTACTGTTACCGATGGGTGGTTTTGATGGGTGAAAAACAGTAACATCAGGATTCGATGCGAGAATGTAGAAGCGGTGGGCAACGCTACACAATAAACCCAAACCAAACGAACCTATACCATACGGCTTTAACAAAATGTCAACAGAAAAAAGCAAACCTTCAAACAGGGTTGGAAAATCAGTACGCTTGTAAGGGGGGAGTGGGTTGAAGTGGGAGATTCGCATAAGCATAAAGTACCATCGCTTGCATACCAGTTTTTCCGTTCGCCATACTGTTGGGGAAAGATCAACCACCAAGAAAGTGTGAGAATAAAAAGGATCTTCACTTATCGATTTAAGCCACCAGCAGGAAAAGGGTGTGCATAAGAAGGTGAGATCATACCCCTCCTGCTCCTCCTTCGGTTCCACCCCACAAGTGCATCTAGTGTCAGGGTTGGTGGGGAGTTACACATCCATTTGTCGCGCGTTTCGTAGTTCGTACAACGCGAACAAAGATCACACGATGGCGATGCGTTAAAGCTTCGCTCTCTTCATTCACATCCCTCGCGGGGAAAGGCCATTATCATTCTTCGTACGGTAAGCGTCGTCTTACGTTGCCAATCGAAAGGAAGACCCCAATCGTACTTCCAATCGAAGAACCAATAGATGTTTGTGTCTGTGTGTTTATGCTTAGACTGGGATGCAGCTACATTGCGTGGTAAATGGGTGATGCACATGCACTACATCGGTAAGATGCCTTGGGCCGGGTGCCTTGGGAAATGCGCGGTCTCGTTAGTCACAAAGAAATAGTGCATTACATGTGCGATAATTCTTAACGACTTTACCGACTGAGTTCCGATAGTTGCAATTACTGACTCGGTGAAGGTGAATTTTTTTTAAAGTAAGTTATTTGCACACCAAAATTCTCACAAAAATAAGTATATAAAAAATAGAATGTAAAAGTAGATATAAAAATTTGAATAAAGACGTAGGTACATTATTTTCCAGTTTTTCCCACTTTCATACACTAGAGTACTGAAAGTACTTAAAATACTTTAAACCTCTTGGTGGATATCTTTTACATATCTTCAGCTACAAAGTGCACAGTGAACTCCACTCCGCTCCACTAAACGACAACTTAAAGACTCTCCCACCCAGACGTGTCCAAGCACCAAATGCACCAACATAAACGCACGTGGACCAGTAGTCCGGATCTGTCCAGATCAGTAAATACCACATCGCTTGTTCTACAATAATTCCATTTTAATATTGTCAATCGTAAAAGAATTGATCCGCACCACCACCTTCACTGTTCACCACTCACTCCAGTGGTGGGTTGTTCTCCTTTGTAAATGTGCTTTTAATTTCTGGCTTACTCACCTCAACCCTCCCCCAAAGGGTTTCATGTCTTCATGCTGTACCATCCGAACCTGGCAAAAGGGACATCTTGCCGGTTTTGCCAGTACTTTTAATGGTCTGTTACGTTACTCCCGACTGCAGAACATAATCTCATTATCTCACCGGGGTCGACATTGAGCGTCTTCTTCTCAATGCTTCACCGCTTCTTCCCTGTTCTTGGTGAGCAGAAGCTGCACACAAATAGTTGCACACGTTACAGCATGGTAGCACCACAGCAAAACTAGCTCAAGCGGCAAAGCGCTTTTGCCGACACCGAAATGATCGAGTACCATGGCAGGGTTGTGATTTCTTGTGATATTCTTGACTGCTTCCTACTAGTTAGGTGACGGACGGTTAGGCGAGGGGTGGGGTGGAGGCTTACTTAAGCTTTAGCAAATGAGAATAAATGAATTCCTGGCCTGTGGCTGTGTTAAGGGCCTCCCGCAGCGTGGTGGGAGTCGCAATTCAGCTTGGCATCTGCAGCTTGTCCAGCCACTACAAGTACGAGCAGAATCCTACACGTCCAATCGGTCCAATAGGTGTACGGTTAGGGACCGGTGGCCGCTCGTCGCATACACGTACTGCCGCTGTCAGTGGAAATAAATATCATTATTAGTTGCACCAGTTAGTTCCATGGAACTCCATCAAGGTTTCACCAGTGTCGCGGAAATAGCGACGAACTTAAACCTATGCTAATTAAGAGACAACACCGATACCACCGTCACCCTTTCTAGCTGCACGTTTCTGTTGGTCCGGGTCCTGCTGTAACGCTTTTGCCACCGGCACGATACGAATGGCACATCAGTAGAAGCACCATTTTCCGAACGGTTTTCCTCCTATTGGCCTTACCGCATTACCGGTCCGGTCCGTTTCCAAGGAGGTCTCGGTGTCACTTTACATTGGCACGTCGCATCTCACGTTCCGAGGCACGCTCGGATCAAAGCCAGTTACTTCAAATTAAACGGAATCAATCACCCCGTTACGCCGGTGTTTCCCGAACGGTTTGGCGAGTCGTTTGCCGTCGTACATACCGTTTTTAATGATACCACGGAAACGAACAGCGAGATCCTGCTCCGGTGGCTTGGTTCTTCTCGCGGGTGACTAATTATTTCAACATTGTTAGCCTTTTTTCCAAGGCGCCCAAATGTTTAACCGAGAACAATTGCAAAACGCGATGAAACAGAAATTACACTTACACGGAGAAAACCACCAGCGGTGAGGTTCCGTTTTTTTCTTCTGCTGCTAATGTCCTGCCGGTTTGCCTTCAGGTTGGCGGCTTCCTGCAAAAGATAATCAAGAAACAATAACGAATCCTTCCGAATCACGACTTTTGCTGCACCCACGGGTTTACGGTACAAAGTGTGCTTTGTTTTAATTAAACGGAACATGCTTTCGAGCATCGAAGCAAAACGGGACGAAACATTAAAGCTTTCTCGTGGGTGGTCGTGAAGTAGTAAAGCCACGGCTGCAAAGACAACCAACATAAATGCTCATTTGAATGTAATGTTGGTTCCAACTGGAGCATAAACTTGTGCGTTTGCTTTCTATTTTAAAAATTGCTTATTACACAAGTGCTTGTAGTGGCAAATTAGTAACTGATCTTGAGCAACCACTGAAGCATGGCTTCTGTCTGAACTTATCAGTTTGCAGCTACAACACTCGGTGCGCTTAATCCGATCCGATGAGTAATTACAAATCTTTCCTCCCTCCAACTAGTCCGAACACTGGGATAGATTTATTCAGCAATTGTAAATTATGAACGACTCGACAGAAGGACACACACACACGCCAGACTCTTGAAGTATTGAGTATCAGTACTAATGTTTCCCTTTTCTTTTTCCTCCATTCCTCCACCTTGGGAGGGTTGTGATTGCGGCCCCACATTCGTACGAGTTGCCCGCAAAAACTCATGCCGCAGATAAGATGTCCGGGTGTAGATAAAATGTGCAGAAAATAGCTCAATAAATCATGCCCCCATACGACATGACGTGTACATATTTATAAGACCTAGCTTTCCAGCTGCTGTGCTTGCGCTTGCCGCCCAGTGGCTATAGGGAGGGTGGGGGGGGGGGGGAACTCCTGGCGGTAGGCGTCCGGTTTGAATGATCATCCCGACTGCGGGAAACAAACGGCAATCCAACAGCACAATCATAGACACAGCCGTGCAAAATAAGACCGCACCTTTCGGACGGGGGAGGGAATCTTCATCACCCGAAAATGCTGAAGCTTTTTCCTCCGTTGGGTCGTAGAGGACGGGTTGGTATGTTTTGTGAAACATTCTCAAGTTACGCGGCGAAGGTTGATGTACAGCTTCAACCTTCAGAACGGACTCGACCCAAAACGCTGCATCAGGTACTCGCAACCTGATGTTGAACCTATTGGTTTGACCAAGAACCACCAAGGGACCGGCGGGGGGGGGGGGGGGGGGGGGGGGAAGCCAACGGAAAGCTACAAACGCTCTCCATGTGCTCGCACAGCATGCGACGTTGCGCACGGTGAGCGAATCGGCATCTGCTCCGGAAGCCTCCGGAACGTACATGCTAAAAATTCCGCCTCAACATCGGCGACGCGCATCAGCAACCCGGTGGTGGGAAGTTTATTAACTTCGATTACGCGTCCGTTGTGCATGCGGTGGATTGAAGGACCGTGAAATCCAATCGGTCTCCGGTCGACCGGTCGGCTAATGACCAGCATCACCAGCACCACCACCACTACCACCAGGCAACCATCACCTTTGCGGTAGGCCACTGTCTGCTCTAGTCCTCTAGACCACCAAATGGGAAGAACTTCAACGGGAATGCAGCCGGGGAATGCACAAACAAGAAACAAAAACATCACGATGCTTCGATGCCATGTTTCGATCCGTTGTCTGGCTTGGAAAAGATGCATTGAAATCAAAGTAGTGCTACGATAAGAATGTACAATCCAATTTACCGACCTGCGGGTTGCTTGAACAGAGCGAATCCGTAAGCTAATACCTTCGTACTCGATGCTTGCCTCTGTGGCACACTAGCGTACTAAATGGATATGTTAATTTAAGTGCCTAGTTCTTTGGGTGCCTGGCCGTGTTAATGGGACATAGACATACGGCTTGCGGATGCAAGTGTACACGTGGTGTCTTAAACTGGTTGTCAATTGTCGTTTTAAAAGTGCTTACAATATATCAGTGTACTGTTCCAAGCAAAAGGAATTAAATTGTGTAATGTCCTCAAGAGGAAGATAGTCTTATTTGTTTACTATTAAGTGATGATAGTTAATTAAATTACTACAGAAATACACGTTTCAAGACCGTTCTATCTGAATAAAAATAAATAATGAAATACATGTTTCATTAAAATAAGCTTAAAATATTGGGAAAACAAAGTATGAACCAAAAATGTAATCAACGTACAGCAACTTCAATTTAGTTGTTGTCTCTATATTGGTTTGGATCAATTACCTGATTGAGCAAGAGTGGCTTTCTGTTGCTGTCAACTTTGAGACTTATTAAAAATATTTTAAATCGTTTCAATTGATAAAAATAGTTTAATACATATCTTTAATAATAATTATTCAATAATAAAAAATAGTTTAATACATGTCTTTATGTGTAGTGTATGTGATAAACGGCGCCGGCTCACACGACAGGACTGGGGATCAAATCCCATCCGGACCGTCTCCCCGTAGCATAGACTGACTATCCTGCTACGTGGTAAAATAAGTCTTGATACGGCCAGACCGTTCTTAAGAAGTAAAAAAAATATAATTTGCAAAAACACCATGTTTTCATTCTGAGAAACTGATATGTTAGGTTTTTTGGGGGGTTCCTGTTTCGTTATCCTTTATGTCTTTTATTTTTTTTTTTATTTATTTATTCTAAATTAGTTACAGTGAGTTTAGTTCAACTGTTTACAATTAGTTCTAAAAACTCGGTTCTTGTAAAGATTAGTATGGTTTTTTTGGTCTACACGCGGTTGTGTAATTGTCATCCATTAAATAATACAAAAACCGGTTGAAAAATAATTATTTTAAGTATGAAAAATTAAACGACTTGACCATTTTATACACTCAACAATATTCCAAATCATTCGTATGGTAAACATGACGCAAGATATAACATCGTGAGATTTTATTCGTTTACTTCGTACAATAAAAAAAAAACCAACCAAGAATTAATTGAATGCATTATCTAATTGACAGTTTAAAGCGTAAAATACAATTAAAGCATTCAAATGTAAACAAAAAAAAAACACAAGACGATCCCCCAACCATGGCTAATATACTTTCATCCACCGTTCTTTCTATATCTTCACTAATAGCACCGGCAAAAGGCATCGTTCTTTTTTGCCGGGCGACCGTTCGGTGAAGTTATTTGAAACACACGACTAATGAAGTTTGCTCGATGACTTTATCCGTGCAATTTGTCAACGCAAGCAATAAAAACCGCTGACCGTTTGGCCGTGCTCGCAAATCGTTAGAGTCCAATAAAAATAATTAATCAAACATTCCATACGTTCCCAGGTTCCGGAACGGTTTCGGTACCATTTATCAGCTTCAACGGCGTGCATGCAAGGCCATCTTCGCATCACCGTTCCCATCCCATCCCCACTGGAGGCATCATTACCTAAGGTGCAGCAGGCAATCGGGATTTTCACCTTCTCCCTCTATGTTCCTCTCACATAGCTTCTACCACCCTTCACAGTGGTAACGAAGCTGAGCTTTCATGCTAACCCTTTCCGTTTTCCCTCTGCGTGACGCCACAGACTCCCACATTCCGTCAGCAAAAGAGCAAATCAGTGCTGAGCGTAGAGAAATAAGAAAAACACCATTTCTACTGCGGAAAGACAACAAAAGTAAAGGGGGAAAAAAACACACACATCCCTGTAAAACCCTCCCGGGAAAGTCGTGGGTTTTTTTACAAAGCACGAGTAGCAGCTTGCTTGGGTGGACAAACCGATTGGGTATCCGCGATTGGACGACAAAATGCAGCCGACCATTTCTGCAAACAATTTGTCAGACTGTGACTCCGGTTCTGCTCACGAAATCCACTCGACTCATCCACCCGTTCCGCATCCACTACACCACTGGATGGCGGTGACATCCAAACACATCCGCCGTGGGTTGCAGTGTGTCCGTGAAATCGCTCTTAGCCGCGAGTTCCCGAAAATGTCATCCACCAAAAACAACTGCACAGCAGTTTCTTCAATTACCGCCTCGATGCGCCTGGTGGAGATGCGAAAGGGCCATAGCAAGACAAACCAGGGGAGGGAAGAAAAAAAAACCAAGCAAAAGCTAAACAAAACAAACACACCGCACAAACTTTACCATCGGCGACGGTGTTCCGGTGCTTTTTTTTATCTTTATCGCGACCGAATCGTTGACGACCGTTGTTGTTTACTGTGGGCGACGATGAAGGGGTAATGGTGGATGGTGGCAGAAACCCGTGGGCACGATGGTCGATCATTTAAACCCAAACATGATCGTTAAAAATGAATTCGTGGATGTTGCAGCCCCTCCCGCTTTGTTGCCACCCCCTTAGAGGGAAAGGGTCCCGGGGTTGGTTCGGGTCCAGTAAGGCACGCTCGAACCAATCAAGTAATGTGCTGCACTGGAAAAGGAATCGATGTTTCACCGATTGTTCTGACTGATTGCAGTTCACACCGATCCACCAAGAGGTTTATTGGAGGAGAAAAACGATATTAAAGTGGAATATGATCCTTTTTTATATTGAAATTAATATTGTTACTCAAATATTAACGAATTCTAAGAAAGATCTAAAACTTTTGCACTTTAAAATTAAAGGACATTAACGCACTAATTATGCATTAACCTGTAGTAAATATTCTTAGAAATTGTTACTACAACTCAAGTACAATCCATTGTTACATCCTATTCATTCTCTCCATTCTCAGTAATCATGATTTACCATTCCCCCAACCAATACTGGTCCTTTTGCCGTTGCAAACCCACTATTTAGTAAATACCGATAAAAATAGGAATAATTACCGTGCCTTGTTCAAAGGTTGCATCCTAGGCATTGTTCCTAAACAATGCAATTGATTAATTGCACTGCAAATTCTTCTCCCAGCATCGGACACAAGAAAAGCAAGACCGTGATAAACAAGCCACAGGCCGGGAAATACACCGGGAGACACCGAAACTGCACCAAATGAAGACGGGCCTGCTGCTGCTGCTGAAGAAGTCCTCCGTATCAGTACGATTGCATCGCTACCAAGCAAACGGAAACCAAAACAAGCAATACACACAGCCCTGTCGTTCTGTCCGTTCGTTGGACCCGCAATGCCTCCCGGGTACACCATCAGCACCATCGAATGTCCGGTCCGGTCGGGAGTAAAATTATGTTGAGTAAATATCCACGATTTAGCGATTAATCATGACGAGACATATAGACTGTCCGTTTCGGTGACACATTATCGTTTACATGGACTCCGGTGAGGACTTCCATCCAGAAGCGATCGTCCAGCAAACAGAACAGTTAATCGGAAACTAGCGGGAAGTTGGGCGGAATGGGAAGATTTGGGAACTTTTCGCAGGAATTCTTGCTTCAACCTACACACGCAAGCACACAATTACTACGCCTTTGGTTGAGTTTGGTTTATTTTTTCAGGCACCCTTCTGGTAAGAATTCGTCAGTACGCCACACCAAATGAAGCAACCGAGAACCAGAAGGCAATGTGGCTTCTTTGTCACAAAAAATAAGCGACAGATATTTTAGAACAAAGAACGAAGGATTTTCCATTGAACGAAAACGGAAGGCACCGAATACCTCAAATTGTACCGACGAGTTTGCAGTGGAACATAAAGAAACGTGTACCTCCGTTGGATGGAAGATGTACCGAAGAAACCGAACGAGTACCTCCTATCCAGAAGTTCAATCGGATGCTTTCGCTGCTGTTTCACTATGACATTTGTACAGAAACGCTTGTCCCTCGGTTGCTGCAGCACGTCTTGGTATGGTTTTTCTCCGGAAGCATCCGTTCTTAATGGTGCTTGATACAAAACGACGGTGTGTCCCATCGTTACTGGCACTGGGAAAACCCTCCCGATTCGGACGATGGCGAAGAAATGAGTGATTTGTTTCTTTGCTTGTGCTTCATCTTCTTAGCCAGTGCGTGGAGTGGCTGATCATGTCCACCGGGGCAAGATCTTTTATCGAGCGACCTTTCGACGACCTGGTGCTTGGGGATATTGCTAGAGCGACCTGGGTTTCTGGCGCTGGAGATGTACTCATGCTCCCGGATCCTCTATTGACATGCATTTCTCGAACGGGTATTGTTTGGCAACTGACTTTGGGTTTATTTTTTTTAATTAATTCCAAGACATTGTCGACAGCTAGGAGATGTTTTTCGTTTCTCCCAAATCTTGTTTCTTTCTACCGCATACAAGTTCCCCTGTCGTTTGCTGGACATCAAATGAGACATTGCAATTTCAGCACCGTTTGTGGTACCATTTGTTTATTCTCCTTCACTGGGGCAACAAAATAACGTAATGCTTGTAAAATGCTTACTATGCATGATAAATATCTAACAACTTTATGATAATGACCCTATCCTCACCACCAGCAACGAACCTTTTGGTATTTCTGAGGTTTTTTTATGTGTTCTTAAATTACACACAGTTGTCGTTAGTTTCACAGAACATGAGTGTTGTCTTATTTGCATAAAACTTCCAGTGAAGATTATTACATCCTCTTCATGTTTCACTATTCATAACAAAACGATGCAATATTCACCACCATCCGTGTACAAACCACGTACAATCATCCGGCATTATAAAGCACTATTGCGGTTCTGTTCGGATGGGCAAAATTCCCGTATTTTGCCGGTGTGTTGAAACCCGGGCCCCGAAAACCGAAGGTGGGCGGTATGATGCACCCATTTTGTTTCTGACAGGACGAAAATTAAAGCTGAATCTACCGCAGCGCCTCATTTTCAACGCCCTGCCACGTTGGGTGAAGATTTTCGCACCCTGGCTTCCACGTTCCCATCCACTTCGTCCTCAGTCGGTCGGGCCTTTTTCGGACACCCGTTGGTAAAGGATTTTGGGGTTGCAAGTCTCTGGGGTGCATCAACGCGCGCTTGACAGCAGACATGAAATCGACCCGTAGAGATGATCACGAAACCCGACTGCACTGGCCTTGAGGTTTGGTGAGGTTCGGGATTTTGTACCACACTGACAGCCATCAACGCCCAGGCAGCCAGAGAGGCGTGTGATGACCGTAGCCTCCGGGCAAATCGTCGAACGCAATGCTGAAAAGAGAAACCGCGACTACAGCAGGGTGTCCTTCCCTTTTGAATACATCGGTTTGACTACAGCGGATTCCTTTCCAACCGTACCACACTGTCATGATAAGACAACCTCGTCCAAACTTGATCGCGAAGCCGCGGCTAATGTCTTATTCTTGGCGAAGACGTTCCAGACGTGTGTAACGGGATGGGAAGATGGCGAAGGGAAGTTTTCGAACCTTGGATTTTGGATTATTTCGTCAATGTGTGCTCATCAAATGGAACGATAAAATTAAACGCTTGCCTACGCCCAAAGGCTCGCGGCACCACTCGAGTGCAGCCGCGGATTGCGGATGCAGTCGCTTGTAATTGCATTTCAACAGCTGTCATCCAGTTGGACATCGGACAGCGGACGGAAATGTTTTGGCCGAAGCTTTATGTTTTTGTTTTTTTTTTGTTTCGTTTGGTGGGGAAGATCCTTTTTGGAAAAAAGTGGAACGATGTATAATTTTTTTCCGCGTGGTTGTAGAATTGAAGCGTATGGCTGATTGAAATGTTCTCTCTTGTGCGATCATTTTGTAAGCCGAATCAGCGTTCGTGTAAGGAGAAAAGCGTGAAATTTGCCGACCGTCAGTAATCCGCTCGGGGAAGATTCAATTTTGAAGGTTTTACTTTAAACCACATATTTCATGTGTCTGGGAGAGATTTGAATGTTTGATGTGAGTAGCCTATATGGTGGAATTATAAACTGGAAACAACAGTAATTGTTCTTTTATCCGAAAACAAGCGATGCCCATGGTTTTATGAATTCCAATAACCTAATTGACTCCTTGAGCTCGTGGAAAAATTCGAAATTCGAAGATATTAGTGGAATTTGGACTATCGAACACGAGCGAGGAACTTTCATTCGCATCAGAAGAAACTCAAGCCCACAAAAAAATCCGCGTCTATTTCAAAGTCATTACGAATTTCTCGGAGGACAGCTTCAAATAATGTCTTTAAATTTATTTTCCAGCAAAAGTCCTTTCAGTTCCTAATGGTATGACGCGCGACGCGATTCTTGAATGCTGCAGATCACTTTACACTTTGAAGCATAAATACTCATAACTGTTCACCTATTTTGAAGACATTTAAAAAAATCATTTTATTATCAAGCAGATTTTATAAACCCAATGGGCATAACGATAACATAAGCTAATACCTTGAATTACCAGACCTTAATTTATAAATAATAAAATATTTTACCTCAAATTTTCTACACATTTCATATTGCCCTTACTCCCTGAAATGGATTGCTAACTCTTTGTTAAAAACCACCAGCTATCAGTCGATCATTTCATTAAAAGCTTGACCTTTCAGCCACAGCCCGTAATGAGGCCAAAACATTTTCCTGGCTTTTTTTTACAAATGAATGTCAAATTTACCTTCTTTCGAAAACACCCGTCGCTCGGCAACCGGCGACATTGGACGGTGGACGTTTGTGTTTGAAAAACGCTGACTCTTACCAACAATCAGCTAAGCACCGTTGGTAACCGAGTGGAAAAGAATACCCAGAGATAAAGAAGAAACGCAGGAGGAAAAACAACTAAAAACCCCCGGGAAGATGAAATGAAGCAATTAAAAGTTTAATGCCAGACTATCGTCACTTTCATGGCAGAGAACCCCGAATAACGAAGCCGGGCCGAAGATAAACGGTTCACTTTTCACCGTTCCACCGTTTCTTGGTCTGGTGCTGTTATCACTTCACCGCCATCCGTAGCGACGTCCACCGTGGTACGGTGCCCGCGGGAGCAAAACATTCGAACACATTGCCCCACCAACGGTATCACTTGCCGTAGCATGAAGCATCCTAGGCCAGCTAGCCCGACCGGGATGATTCATTCTCAGCGCGGGCAAATAATTACTTTACGCTGTTAATTATGTATTCTGGACGGGCTGCACGTTGTTTCTGCCGTTACGGTGGTACAACCCTTTTCACCGGTGTTGTGCCGCAGGGACATGTTTCCGACCAGAGGGTGGAAATGTAATCTGTTTGCCCCAAACACACTGCCACACGACGTTCTAGCTACGGTGTTTCCAACCGATTGCGCTAACGATTGATTTTTATTCATTGACCGTTGATTTATGTTACGAGATCAATTCTAACAAGCGTTTGCTGGTCCGAAAGGTAGATTGGAACTTCATGCTGGTAAGGGTGGGCCACGGGTTAGTTTGTCAGCATCTTATAAGCGTACGTGATAAGACACGGAGCTTCACAATGAGAGCACTTCTTCGGGGTCACCGTAAGTCCTCTTGTAGACATCTAATGCCATTCTTCTTTGCTACCGTATTTTAAGCTTCTCACATGACACATAACTCCACTCATCAAAAGCGACAAGCAAGAGTGACTTGATAGAGCCTTCGGGTCGTAAATCTTTACTGCTGATGAGCAATCTTTGCTGACTCCCGGAGTTTAAACGATCCGCTTGTGCAAAACCGCTGTTCGGATGGATCTTTCTAGCATCGATAGTAAACCAGCAGCGACCAAAAAAAAAGTACAAAAATCCTTCACAAAGAAACAAACTGATCGGTGCGATTCACATTCAACTAACTGAGGGGGACATCAATCAAACAGATTCCCGAGAAATTCCTGAAAACGAGCGAAATATGTTTCAACAGCCCAGGCCTCTTGGTTGGCTGAGCGATCCTCCCAAGCATTCGCAGCTTAATTGCTCACCAGTGATCGTTTCCGATGACAACAGATACCAGGCAGGCTGAACGATCCGGGATTGTCCTGCGGTAGTTTGATTGATTGGCATTTATTAAAGCGCCGGACAACTTGATGTGGTTGTGGTGGAATTTCAGTGTGCAAAACTGAAACCCCTGATCTGACCAACCGACCCGATCCGAAAGATTGTGCGAGAAAGTTGTACTGATTAGTGGAATTGCCCGTTGATGGTTGGGACTTGTTTTAACGAGCGATCGCCACAGATGGAGGTGAGAGTGAATTTGCATACGACATAATTTTTGTTTTTTTGGTGCTTTGGTTAGCGCAAAAAAAAAACAACGATGAAGATCATAATATTTCACAACTTCAGCACGTAAGGATTTGGGAACTGGTACACAGAAAACAGTTCATTCAGAAGCTGTTGAGTTTATAATTTTGTTGCGATTTTTATCCTGCCGTTTCCCCAAGTTTATGCTATCAAATCAAAAAAAACACAACATCAAGCGTATCGTAACCATAATCAAGCCGGTTTTGGGACGGGATTCCTTTTGTGGACGCTGTTGAAAGCATTCTCGTTTGAATACAGATCCATCAAAACGGCACAACCACAAGGTACAGGAGAGTTCGATCGTAAATATTTTCTTCCCGCTCCTTTCCATTCCGTGGGCATGTTAGTTGAAATTTATTACATAAAATATTTGATGGTTCCATGTTCCGGCAACCCGCAAGCAATCTGAATTCAACGGACAGGCCGCGTAAGGGAATTTCTATCTTTAATTAGGCGCTATATTGTTGATCGATTATCGCAAAGCACACGATCTTGCGGCAGGACTCTCCCCAATGGTTCGTACCGTGATCGTGATGACAGGTCTCTTTTTTTTTCGCTGCCTATCCTTCACGTTTATTCACCTCTTGTTTGAATGACTTTTTTCTCCTTTGCTCCGTGACTGCTTAGCTTTAGTCACTTAATCTTTCAATCCATCTCTCTACGATCGCACGCTTCGCTACAATCTGCGCCGTCCATAGAGCACGAACGTTGCTGCAGTTCAGTGCTACGTACGCTTTTGGAAGGAAGGTGACAGTGTTACGAAAGCAATGCATTAAATATTATGCAAACCGGTCGATGCTGAAGGTGAAAGTCGTCAGTGTGAGTGTTTACTACGATCCGGGTGCTGTCAAATCAACCTCAACACTGTATGTGATTGAATCGCAACAGTGATCGAGCGAAGTTAAGTTTGACATCCCAGTTTTAGCAATACAACCATTAAAGCACAATAAACGATTACTATTCGCTTAGTGATTGCTTACCGTACCTGCTCATACTGCACGCGTTCAACGATCGCAAGAATTCCTCAAGAGAACTACGAAATCTAGCACCTCTAAAGCTGAATCCTCTCCACACGCGCAAAGCAAGTTGCAAAGACACAAGAGAAGATCTAAAACAAGAATATTACTAGAGATCATTATCATTCCATTTTGTCGTAATAGGCACTTTAGAAGCAGTCCGTTTTTAGGTCCATGTACTTTGCCTACCGCCCCGGTAACACTCCATCATCACTACTCCCTCCATAGATGGAGTACGTCTTCGAAGGAGTAGGAGGAGAAAGATCAGCTATTTGAATTTCGACTAATGACGCTACCCGCCCTTCAGCAGAACTCCGATCCGTGTATTTGTGGTCAGTGTCGTACAATCGACTGACCCCTAGCGCCTTATGCATCTATCCATCGTCTACTAATCTCAAGGCAAGGGTGGAGTCATGCCAGTTGGTTTCCATTCCAAATCGGTGGACGGTCAGCCACCGATTAATGGCCACATCATCGACACTCCGGCAGCGTCTCCGTCTCTTCTGCAGGCATCGTGAATGACGTGACATATTTTTTTTCCTCCTCCACGTTTACCGAGGGGTTTCGATAAACGTGGCCTTTCCACTGTGGCCAGTGTCTCCGGTACGGCAAACTTTCCGCCTAAGCGTGAGGTCATCACTGGAGGAGATTTATGAATTGGAACTGATAGCAACTTTCATTAGTCTTCATCAGGTTCATTAGGTGATTTGTTTTCCTCATTTTCATGGTGATACCACCGCCCAGGCGTGGGTTCCCGTCGTGGTGGACTGTTTTTTTTGGGGGGCAGGAGGCTGTGAATGTTTGCCTCGCGTTGTTGTTTGGCCCGCGAACGTGCGAACGAGCGATGAAACAATTTCCAAACTCCTCATGGTTGATGGTTAATGACAGTGCTATTCTACGGCCGTGGGTAACTGTTCATTTACATGTCCCGAATCCCGTAAGATGATGCCTCGATAATAATGATGGATCAGATCGGTTCGGTACCGAAGTCTTTAGTACACTTCCTTTCCAAGAGCCATGTTTATGGCCACAGTTTGTTTACTTACCTGATTGGGTATTGTTTGTGCTTAATCGCACCAATCAAGCGTGATGGTTGTGTACAGGAACAAAAATAGATAGAAGAAAAGCAGCAGATCATAACGCCACCAAGAATTGTTGGCTATTTAAAAAAAATCATGTCACTCACATAAACGTGAAACCTAAGACATCAACCCAGTGTGGTAACGCATAAAAATAATTTTCACCCAATGGAAAAGGTATACGACGGTACCAACCTCTAGCAGGAAACTGATTGCGTCAAGAGCTCCAATGTTCCCCGGTTGCAATCGGTTGTAGGAGTGGTTTTATCACCGGCAAGCAAATAAATCCACCAAATCGTTCCCCTTTACCCCATCGTCAACCTATTTCAACCGCAAATCGTTAGACCACCTTCCAAATGGGCGCATTTCATACTCTGGACCGAACCGAATACACCCTTGCATCAGTGCGACATACGACGACAACGATGGACATTTTAAGTGGTCGTATTTTTCGAAATAGTTTTCGCCATTCCACCACTAGCGTTCAGTTTTGTTTGCCTTTTTATACTGCATGCCCTTTGTCTTACCGTGCACGAATTCTCCCCCAACGGGAGAGGCAACGTGCAATCGAGCTGTGGAACGATTTCCACCGGCCGGAGACTCGGAGTCTTGGTGTCGTAAAGGATAACAGACTTTCACTCGATACAAAACGGCCAATCTGAAGTTTGTCACCCCGGCCGGTAGAACTGGGGTTGAGCATTACGGGAAACGTATTCGGGAAACAAAATATCGGGCTTCCCGACATGGCACAATCATGTACCATTAGGCCAGAAACAAAACAGTATGTTGTACTCGTATATTTAATTTAGTTATATACCGTCCGCTTCTCTTTCACCCGTCATAAAACGATGTAACATACTGCTTAGGGACGTTTGGTGCACGCCGCAAACGGACTATTAACTAACCTCTTTTTTTGCGTTAGCTTTGTTGCTCAAGTGCGGATTGGGGAGAAAGCTTTTTGTGATATCGTAGTACCTAAATTGCTAGGGTTTGTCTGGGGCGTACCGAATGCTATAGTGGGTAGGAAACAAAATGGATAGTTGTTGAGAGTTTTTCTTGGAAGAAATGTGACGGAGTGTACTACTCAAAATCTTCAACTGATGCTGTGTTTAACAGAATTGTATAGCTGCCAACTTGTTGATACTTATGAGCAAACTTTTTTGGCATAATAACGAATAGAACATCAAACTTCTTTCAAGTAAGTTGTTTATTGACAAGATTTATAAATAATATTTTTAAATTATATCAAAGCCACAAAAAAAACTTCAACATCTTATTCTATAGTATTTTCCCAATACACTATCGCCTGTTAAAACATCGTCTCCTTAAATTAAAGACACGATCGTCATAAATCTCCCGCCTGGAAGTGATTGGAACATAAAACGGAGTGGTGTATCGCGCATCCAGCCATACCACTGATCGTTCCATTCTTGGTGGATACGTAAAAATACAAGATAATTTGATAATTATGAAGCCCAAGTTCGTCGCAGCTCGCTCTGATGTCATCGGCCGTTGTTCAGTTCACGATCAGCTCGTCTAAAAGTAACCCCGCACTCCAGGAGAATCTACGGATAATAGCAGTCCCAGAAGAGAGATCCCGGAATATCTCTCCCCAAAAACTCGAAAACCTCTGGCTCACTTATTAATTATGCCAATCGCCGGCTCCGTTTGGCGACCATTCCGCCTTCTACACGCGGCCGAGGGGAGAGGTTTTAGACGATAAATTAAGCGACGAACCTCTCATTCCGTATACGAAGAAGAACCATGCCCGTGCGTCGCCTAAGAAAATAAATGTTTTGCATGTTTTCGGTTTCATCGATCGGAATCGGACCGTTGCCCTCCCATAAACACCTAACCCGTTTCTTAAAAAAAAACCGATCCACCCCACCAGCAGTTGGAGATCCGAACCGTTTCGAGGTTTTCCTTCCTCTTCTGTCTATTAACGGGGAAGTTAAAACAAAAAGAAACCAAATAAATAAAAAAAACAACCAAACATCTTCTGACCGAGGGGGGGTAAAAAACATCCTGTTCCCATCGAAAACACCGACCGACCGCTAGCGTCAAGTGAGATAAATTCACACTAATTTAGACATCATCACTAGGACGGAATTAAGTTGTCAAGTTTTACCTCTCGGATCGTTAGAACCTTGCTGCTTGTTTTTGTGGTTCTCCACCCTGAGATACCTTTTCCTTCCCTTAGGGCGAGGTTATTTCACACAGGTTGGCTTGTTAGGGCTTTAGCACCATTTGTATGTTCTTTTTATGTGCAAAAGATTGTAGTTCGTAGAAGAAAAGGTTTCTAACAGTATCACGAGGTTGCTTTATTATAAACCCAACATCAAAATGAAATGTAAAGGCTACGAAAACTACCTGCAAATGATTCTGGGTGTAAAACATTATATTTGTTAATAAAACCCTCAGTAAGATCCTAAGATGTACGGGGAAAAACTTCATCCCAACAATCAGCACTCACACACACACACACAGCTCTCGACATTTTGTTTCGGAGGATCTATCAAGATTTACCCACAGACAACTTCAATCCTCAGTCACCTGGCAACGAGTTGGCCAGTTCCACATCTTCGTTGGATGATATAAAATTTTAATTGGATCTGAACCACGTCTTCCAACAGCCTACCGACCAACATCGAATGGTGGGCTAGGTTTTCGTTAATGGTGAACGTTTCGTCCGTCACTCACTTCGAACCTGACGCGTACTTCAGAAAGTCCCCTTGGGATTTCGAATTTTCGGTGTACAACTACACACCATGCTGACCACTCAACAGACCAGCGTGTTTCTTAAGAAATGTTTGACGCGTTTTCTTATGTCTTCTGCAATCATTTGAATCGTTGCAACTCAAGCAGTGGCCGCAAAGATCCGACACTAATTAATCTGCTTTCCTCTGTAAGCTATCAGCGTAAAAGAGCATTCGAAGTGCGTATTTCGTATTTGGAATAAATTTCATCTTTATTATTACTGTAAACACAATATCGAGCCTTGTTCGGTTCGGCCTACTGTCCTGTCGAGAGATAAAAGTGGCACGAAACTAATCCTCCCCTATTGAGGCAAATAGTCGAATAAATCAGTCACGTACTTGCAACCTCATACGAAACAGATAACGATATCACGGTTCCGATAATTCCCGATAATGAGTTATCCTTCCTTTCTCAGCACCATTCCCCTGAATCCTTGATAATACTGGATGGAGAGAAAAAAACTCGGCAAAACTTTTGACCTTAACGCCTCACGGGACTGGTAAATCGAGCCGGTCCAAAAAGGCAATTGCAATCGAAACAGCAAAGTTCCTTCGCTCACGTAGCACAAATTAAACACAGGAAATTCCTAATACGTCTAATCAGCTTAGCTGAACCGGAGCAAAAACTTGTCCGTACGTCCATCACTTCCGCATACAAGGGGCGTACTGAGTAAACTCCCGGGAGTAAGTGATCCTGAAAGTTTCATGAAAGAGTTATTAAAACATAGGGTATATACTACGTACTTAAATGCTTCAAATTATCATAGAAAATCCGAAACCATAACGTCAGCAGGGAGAAATCGTACCTGATACCTGATTGCCAATATTTACGAGCATCGAAACAAAGGAATATAGCGATGGGTCGTCACGGATCATAAGATCGATACTTGAACGTACCACCAATTGACAGACGTCTGTGAGTGTCGAATGATCTCCATCCTTAGGAGAGACTCTCGTTGGAACCAATTTATTGCAGATGGTCTGATATTAATACCCTCCAACTTGCCACATTTCGTGTGGAGGAGGAGAAGAAAAGAAAAAGCGAACCCCAAGAGAGAAACACCAAGAACATCCTACCGTTTCGTTACTTCTAGTTACACCGCCAAAGAAGATGGCTCACAGGAGACGAACCTACCGGTTGGCGAACCGTACAAAAGTAATGGCCTGTTTACAGCGATCCCACACGGTGCCCCGAACACCACGGCGCATTATTATCGCCTGCAACAGCGTCAACGTTGTTTCGCGACCATCTGGCCAACGATGGAAACACACTCTTTCACCTAACCCTTTTTTCCGGCACGGGTTTTTGGTAGTACGTGTAACAGGCTTCCTTCCTCTGTGTATGTGTGTGCTTTTTTATGATGATACATAAAGGCTGATTATGTTTGGAGCTGGTCGCCCACTCGACGCATCCGGATGGGCTCCCTGCGGGGACCATTACCCGAGCCCGGCTTCTTGGCGTAAGAACCTTTGGGGCGAGCCACAGGTTTGTTCATTTCAAACCATCGGTGTCTTTTGCGGGTGGGTGAGAAAATTCCCTCTTCACTCTCGATCCGTACGGTCGTTTTCGTCATGTGGTGCTTGGCAAGAAAGGCAATTATTGTGGCACGCAAGGCTCATGTGTTTCGGGTGGTGTACCCCGGGCGCCTTTTTGCCGTAAGGATAGCTAGCGTACGACTGTGTGTGCATGTGAAGTTTGCTCCATGCCAGGCACACATTAACGATATTATAGTTCAAGATGTTCACCACGTACCAGAGCAGTGCCCGGATCCATATTTGTTGCTCAACCTGTGTGCAATATGAAACAATGTTTCGTAGTTGTTGCCAGAGCTGGTTGGTTCCTTTCATTTCTTTCTTCTGAGCCAAGCTTAATGCAACCAGCATGCTGTAGTTTTAGTTTTCTAATGCAAACAGAACCAGCGAAATATTCTCCCCAAACACATTTGTGCCATTTCGATCAAGAAGTAATGGTTTAAACCGGGCACCAAATACCTCACCTTGTTCTATCTAGCGTACGTTAAAGGAACCAAACCAAACGTGGAGCCACTTTTCGTTGACAGCGAACGCCAACGAACCCCCTTCAGCTCTGGAGATCCTAACCGGCTATTAAGAGCAACCCTACCTGGAGCCCCGGGCATCAAGGTCTCATAATGGTCCCCAGCAGGGGTTACTATTTCGCACTTTTGAAGCTCGTTTCATTTGCCAGGATGCAGTGTAACTGAAAAAAAACCGACGCATTCGTTCACCAACCCTGGGCATTGCTTTGCCACTAGTAGCACCAGAACCACATCTTCGGCGGGACGCTTCGTTACACGCCAGACATGCGTCATAATTCATTTCGTATATTATGTCATTAGTTGAAATAAATAGCCATAAATTACACGTGCAATAATAAGCACGTTTAGTGTTGGTGCTACGCGTACCTAACGTTGCAGACGAATGCATCTTTTCAGCCAGAAGCTAGGAACAGGCAACGTACGAGAGCTCCACCAGCGTCCTTCATCATCACCACTATGCGACTGAGAGCTTTTGTTTAATGTTGTGTGGATTTTATGTTTCCACGCGCTTCGCCACCAGACACGGCACCAAGATCTTCAAACCGATGATGACTGATAAAGCAACGCTAAACTGGCACATCTCGAAGGCCACGGGAACGGGAAGATCCGAACCATCATTTCTGATATTGAAGTTCTTTTTCGTTTGACTTAAGCGCTGCCAGAGTGGAATCTGTGCGGAATTTTCCCCGCTACATTTTTTTTTCGCATGGGAAACATTTCGTTTTCTCCATCGCAACGACCCCACGGTGGTACTTCAAAACAATCGCTCCATAATTCATAATCCCGTCGAAAGCAACTCATTGACTCGCCTCACAAAACAGCAAAACACAACCATCGAACCGACGTAAAAAGCGATAAATTATGACGAAGTAATAACATTTTTATTGTATCGGCACTTTTTCACCCGATCACGGGACGAGGGGAATTGAGAATCCGTACCAGAAAACTCACCCCAAAACGGGGCGGGGGAAGAAAGAAATACAGTTTCCTGAAACTGGAATGATAAACCATCGAAATAAATCGAGAATTTTACCACACTGGTGAGCGAATTTTTCCCTCCATTGCAAGTCCGCATTGGTTCGCTCTTCCGTCGGGCCACACATCAATCAAAACTCGAAGTTGTCACCAAAAACCTACTAACGATTATTTATGGAGTCGCTCGGTCGCGCCGGTACGTGCAGGCATTACCCCCGATGCTGGTGCGATGGAGATAAATAATGAACCGGCAGCCGTTGTCCATGGGATGGCGAAGATCCAGTAGATCCCTTCAAGACGCTTCCGAAACTGTGGCTAACACCACGCCATGTGAGTGAGTGTATGTGTGTGTGTGTGTGATGTAGGAATATTTTAGGCTTGATAAATGATTCCGCAGGATGATTCCGGATTCCCGGACATTCAGTGTGACCGGTCAGAAAAAAACGGCAATGCGGCAGGGATTTATCGGAATTGACTCTACCCCTGCGGTGTTCTTGATCGAAAGCTCTGAACAAATCTGATATTTTCTTACCGGATATAAAGCCACCACACGGTTGATTTATCTAGCCAGTACAGTAACACTGATCGATTGTGAAGAAATGCTGGACTGGACTGGAAACCATGGGACTGATGTTGCCTCCCGCAACATGGTGTAATGGATTCGCGCCAAGGATATGGGGAAATTCTTGTGGTCAACCGGTGATGGCGATCGATCACTAGAGTGGTAGTTTGCAGCGCATGTATGAACCGGTTTATAACAGTCTAGTGATCCGTAACACGATCATTCCCCACAAGTTCGTTCGCTTCGATTAACTGATCGCGGGAGGGGTTGTTGGGCTTTTGCTGCATATGGTGTTGCATAGTAAGGAGGTTGGGTGGACTTAAAATGTATCGATCGCGTTACAATCTGGGTCAGTTGGGTAGCTTTTAAAAACTGGTTGACGGCCTCCGTACATCAGGGGGTGTAGCTCAGATGGTAGAGCGCTCGCTTAGCATGTGAGAGGTACCGGGATCGATACCCGGCATCTCCAAAGTCTCCTGTAAAAAGGAACACTATTTTTTTTAATTTAAAATTGAAGAATTCTGTAGAATACTTGTGTGAACTTAATAGTAATTAAAACGATTTTGTTAAAGCTGAACAAAACATCAAAATAAATTATAAAACAATTTCATTTTATTACTAAAGCTGCGAAGCAAAACTTAATCCCACGAAAATGCTTTACATGGGAAAACTTTTTCAAAATAATCCCATAACAATTTCGGTAAACAGCACGCAACGAAACGATGCAACCACGAGGATAAACGATTCTGTATCCGTCAGCCACCTAAAAACGCGCGAGTCCTTTATCGGCACGGAAACCGTGCGCCACTCGCACTATTCCCTTTCACGCGCTAGATACAATTTTCCGTACAATTAAAAAGATGCAACCATCTGTAAAACCACATCAAAGGATTTGCTACCGAGTCGCTGCTGCTGCTGTCGCTTCCGCTGCAATTGCACTCGTCTGCATTTGGCGCGACCGTACGTTTGGGCGATGACGTGCTCACATTCATCGGCCAGAATCCATTCAGGATCACGTTTATTTCACCGGCTTCCATTTTGCCCCCAAAAACAGCAGGGGACAAGGATTGGCGGACGCAAGGACAAAGCAGGAAACAACGACGCCGTCCAACGCAGACAAACTTCCAGACAGCCACCGCCGATGGTAAACAACATACCGCCAACGTACAGCAATTGATAGCTCGAGGGAAGGTTGATTTCATACCCAGTATAAGGGGAGTACGAGAGAGAGAAAAAAACGCAACGGAAACCAACAATTCTAACAACGGCACCCCGTTAAATCGATCCCGGTGGTCAGTAAAGTACGCATTATTTTGGAGAAATTCACCGGAAAACATCACGCCACTCGGGAAATTTTACAGTATCAAATAAAGTAGGAAAAGGTGAAAGTAAAATGCAGTTGCATTGGAAATGAGTGGAATGTAGCGTGTGTGGGAGGATAAAAATTAACCTTACTTTAATCATTTTTTTGGGGGGTCGAATGATCCGGATTTTCAGTGAATATAATCTTCCACAACAAATTTAATTAATGACATATTATAAAAAACTGTAATTTGTACGAAGGTATAGTGAAAAATATTTTGAATTTATTGTTCATGAACAAATCTGAAACGCTGCAGCACCATAACAAATGCACAATTCGCCTTCATTATTTCATTTAAATGCGCTCAATTTGTGCAACTATCATTATAACACTCGTTTTAATTATTTCCAACACGAACGGTAATTAATTTCGTCAATCAACGATCGCTTTTACGGTACGGGAACTCACCCAGCCGTACGTTTTTGTGGTTTGTGCCTCCGTTCACATTGTCAACCGATGGCAGGTGGGGGTTTTCCTGCTTTCATGTTACCAAACTTCAAAGCACACAGCGTGCAAGGATACTCTCGATTACCACAAAACCTCCACGCAATGCACATGATGCATGAAATACCGTCTCAATACGGGATGAATTTCCCGATCCACATATCCACACTGCACTAATGTACCTTCGGTAGAACAATGCCACGGTGGAAGGAAAGCTACGATGACGTACCACACGGCGTGTATGCGTTTCCATTGTTTCGGGTTACGGTTTCATCATGAGAAGCATCGCCACGGAATGCATTCGAGACTCGAGATCGAACACCCCCGAAAAAAACCCCGTCAGTCAATGAAGCAATCACTGGACGTACTCATTTCAATGGGTGCGATGCGTTGAGTTTGCTTTCGAATGATTGTTTCTGCCCCATCGTTTCTGGCTCAGAGAGAGAAAGAGAGAGAAAGCACATTCCAGTCCGGTATCCAATATATCCCCCTCCGGGGATGAAGTCGGAAATTTCATTCAGACTTCCGTTCATTGGATTTTTTTCACAGACTTCCTACTGCTTCTGCCAAAAACGCAGTAAAGAGCTGCAAATTAAATGAAAACATTGCCGAATCGATCAAACGACACCACGCTTATTGGAAGGTTGTATTTTTCCATTCCTATTTTTTGCTACCATCATACTGATCATCGGGTGGAGTCCAGTGGAAGGATATCGATACCATACAGCCTCCATCCGTTCCATACGCACACGGAGTGATTTGTTTCCGAGAAACCGTTTGTCAGATGCGTACGGCTGTGACCTAAAGGCAGACTCGTTGGATAGATGCACAAGAATGCTGCTTGAAAGCTAGTGAGGCATTTCATTCACTCGTCACAAGCTGATTGCTGCAACCGCTGTTTGGGGCGCTCTTTTGTGTGCATGTGACATTCATTGGAATGGGTTGAAATGTGAACATATTTCCTAGAAATTTCCTTTGTAAAATAGTACTAATTTTCCCGAGGCGCGTTTGAATTATGAGGCCGTAATCAAGGCCGGACAGCGTGCTGTTCATGACTGATGCTGCCATGTACATGTATGCTACAATATGTTGTAACATACATATTCATGGAAATAATGTTTTTAATTTTGTACTGCTTTTGATATGTTCTATCCATTCGCTATTATTTCCTTTTTGTTAAGAAAATTTGCAAACTCAATAGAGTACGTCTGAGGGTGATCTTCATCCTCAGACTTTCCGTTTGTACCATGGGTACATCAATCAACATTTTAGACGATGAGATCAAACAGAGGAGTTGATAAAATTCAGATTTTAGTAGACGACATATAAGTAAGTCTTCGATCCGACGACATACTAAATATTACATTGGCAGCTGACGAATGGCTATTCCAAAGATTCTGACCAATGCCTACAGCAAGAGATCCAACAATGTTTACTAAATTACTGTTCCTTGCTCTTAGTTTAACTCCATCAAAAAGGTGATGATGGATTTTAAGAATACAACGATTGGATTAATGGTTTCAAATGGACTATTGATATCATGAGGAACTCAAGGTTGAAAACGGTTGTAGTTTCAGATCGCATAAGATTGTGATACCTTGTGATACCTTAATACTCGATGTGACCTGTCAGTTTATCTTCAAAAGGTTCTCTTGGACAATGTGATTGATTGAAGAATTTCACGATTTCACGCAAAGCATATTCTTCCTGGAATTTCTCAAAGATCTAAAGCTCAAAGAAAAGAAGAAACTTGTACAATGTCCAGAAACCGAAACGATTAAGGATAAGTCAATACACAACTTGTTGAGTCCTTATAGTCGTCCAAGTTACCAACACGATCATATCAACCTTCGGTTCCCAGCGCTATGAAACATAAAACTGAATCGGTAAAAAGGTTTTCCCTAATTAATTTTTCACCTGGCCATAAAACAGTAAAATCATAGTTCAGAAATAGTTTACCCCAAAACAATCATATCTTATTTATTGCAGCAATGCAACAAAACTCTAATGTTCACTATCTCCACAAATGAATTATGTCTATCATACTCTCTTTACTCCCCAACAAATAAACAATCTTTCCCAACAACATCAATCCCAAATCCGTGTTGAAAATGTTGCCATACTTACACCGCGGTCCTAGATAAACACTCGACACCTTACGCTTAAGAATATCTCGTTGTGCAATCCTAATCGCTATCAGCTGTCGGCAAACGACTTCCCATTTATTTGCTTGCTTTCATCTGGTTCCAAAAATTAGCGCAGAGTAAACCATACTAAAACGAACCCCATTTTTCACCCACCTCTATCTACTAGCATATTTTTGGGGTTGAATTTTTGTGTTGAAATAAAAAAACAACACACCCAGCTTTTGGGGGAAAACAATAAACACGCATAACAGAAGTAAAAAAAATTAACCGACCAGTCCAGTACCCGGCCAGCGTATCATATCTTTGACAGATAAGTAAGTAATTATGAGGCACACTTTTCTATACCAGCCATTGTGCATCAGCAGCCCAAGCCAAGGGAGGAACGCGTGCTTTTTCCGTGCTCCGATACGCATCGAACCGAAACCGGAACACAGAACCGACGCTCGTTTCAACAACAGCTACTATTTCCGCTTGTTGTTTTTTTTTGTCGTGTGACAAGGGCAAACAAAGAACCGCGGGACACCTCTTGGCGAACGAGGTGTCTACGGCGGCTACCCATTGCTTATTGTCCCTAACTTCATGCAGCTTTGGTACGAATTTTTCTAAACACACACACTGCTTTGGTGGATCTCACGCACCGTGGAGGGTCTGGTTGGGTCGTTGAGCCGTGAACAGCTGAGTTGAAATCTTACCACAGTGGAAAACATCTACCAATTCTTACCCGTAACAAGTCTCAACGGCGCCGGGAGGGCACTGGCTATGAATAAACATTGCACTATCAGTTTTAAATTTTAAATTCTTTCTTTCTCCCACTTACTGCAGGGCAATTACCGAACGAGAGCACGCCTCGATGATTGTGAAGGAACTTGTTTTGGGAA